>NC_048895.1:58703979-58811479 GCF_011077185.1 Oxyura jamaicensis
CCGGCCGCTGCTGCCGGCGGGGGTTGGCGCAGCGCGGATCAAGCCCCAAGCGGCCGGGGCCGCGGCCGGGCGGTCGCCCCTCGGGCCCCGCGGCGCTGCCGTGAGGGCTCCTCCGCGCCCCCGGCTGCGGGGCCCGGGCGGGTTTGGGCCTCCCGAGCGCAACACGCGGGGTCCCGGGTTCGCGTCCCGGACCGGGCAGCTCGGCGGCGGCGTGCGGGCGGCCCTGCTGGCAGAGCCCGGCCCGGGGGAAAAGGGGGCAAAGAGAAGAGCGGGGGAAGGCAGCGGGGTGGCGGGGCTGCGAGACGTTACCGAAAGGCGGGAGGGTGTTTGTATGGGGGGGGGGGGTCTCCCGTTACTTTCGCGGCAAGTGCCACCTGAGTGGGTTCACATTAGGCCACTGCATGGTGGCCGTGCTCACTCGCAGGCTCCCATGAGAAGACAGTTATTCACCCCAAGTCTTTAACAACAAGGCACAAAGCTTGGGCGTACTCTGTCTCGTACAGAAGAGAGGTGGCTGGCGTGCCAGGGCTGAGCAGGGCCCGGCCAGCACCTGCCTCAGGGTGGCTGCTGCCTTTGGCCAGCACTACAGCCCCCCAGGACCTCGAGGTGCCTCACTGTTTTCAGAAGTTTTATTTTGCCTTTATACAAACTGTTGCTGTTGATACTGGTCTGTCCCCAAGCCATTACTCCCTACAAGAAAGGTGGTCATGTGAACCTGCGCTTAACTTTCAGTAAAATCAGAGGACTTAATTGCATTTTAGTGGGCATTATAATATTTCCTTGCATTCAACATGATGTTTCCTCTGCTCTAGGACCGTCTGCTACACTTAGCTGAATGTTCCCACCTCAAACTGGCAACTCTAATGTTTTCCAAAAAACAGCCTTATTTTGACTGTAGGCTGCAGTGCTGTAGTTCTAGCACACTACACTTTCAGGTGATTCTGTCTTGAAAATCATGAAGTGCTTCCAAAGAATTATAGCATTGTTGTCGTACTGTTATTTTGCAGAGTCCTTAGCGTCAGGATATCCTGACTCTTGGAACAAAGGGGTTAAGAACAAAGAAAACAAATAGATGATACACAGCACAGTAGCAGAAGTATAAACACATTCATACAGTGTATGGTTATAATCTTGTGAAGAGTCAAATTTTACTATTTTTATGTTATGTGGCTTATTGGGATATTTTATTTTTTTTTCATATTAGTACATGTTGTGCAATTACTTTTTAAAGCAATATTGTTTCTGTTAAGGATAAGCTAGGCAACTGAAGTACAAATTGCTTGAAGAAAGACTCGCCTACTGAGCGAGTTAGACCTTATCCCCAAACTACTTTATTTTGGTTTTGATGTACAAGAAGTTCCATTCATTTTTTTTTTTTTTTTTAAGTTATTGTTTTTCATCTTTGTTTACCTCTGCACTTCCTGCTCCCCGCTGGGACAGAAGCAGAAGTGCCAGAAGTGCCAGAATACTGTGAAAGAAAGGCTATCCTTGTGGCATTTCCAGCTTGACTGCATGCAAAAAATACCAGATATCTTGGAAGAGAATGTATTCACAGATACATGCCCAGCCCAATGTTTAGATGAATATCTGAACGTTTAGGTGCTTAACCAAACTTAACCACCAAATCTCCTGACTGTAGCAATAAGCAGTCTTCTGAGTTTTCAAAATCTACACTATCTTTTTATATCCTTAAAATTGTGAAAAGCTTTATGTTGACTGTAGTTGGGTCACTTGAACACATACCTGCCTTGTGGATATGTTCAGGCAGTCAGATCTGAAGAGTCAGTTGTTGGGACTTTTTTTCATTTACAGTCTACAGATGCAAAGCAGGAGGCCAGTCAAAAAACAAAGTGAAAACATGATCTGTTGTTATAGATTTATTATTTCAAGAAACTACGTAATAAATGTAGCAGATGGTGTCTGTTTTTTTTTTTTTTTTTTTTTTTTTTTTTTTTTTTTTTTCTGGGGATGTCAAATAGTGTCAAATAAGAGTGACTGCACTAGATAGCTTGTAGTTTCTTTCTTCCTGCTTTCTGGTCAGTTTAAGGATCAGCAGTTGCAAATAAAAGAAATAAGTTGTGTAAAAAATGTCTGGCATTAATAAGTCTACCTGTAAATTGGTACATCTGATTCTTACTGAACTTGTGCTTTGAAACTGTACAAGATCCAATGATTAATTATCCTTAACTCATCTAAGATTTCTGCTGTGATTAAGTGAATTTCCTTTTGTCTTTTTTTTTTTATTATTATTATTATTATTTTTATTTTTTTGTGTGATAAGAGTGGAGCCAGATCAGCGCTACTTACAAGAAAGCCTGAAAGATCTATATTTGATTGTGAAGTTTTTGGTATCAAAAATCAGCTGTAGCATCACTTTCAGAGATTTTCAAGAGACAAAATCATCAGAATTTGCAGGTTCTGTATTTCTCTGACTTCAGCTGTGCTGTAATGATTTATGCAGCTTGAAGATGTGACCTCAACATAACACTTCTCACTGCACTTGGGAAAAACCATCAGAATTAAAACATAACATACTCCTACACAGAAGTGTACCCAGCCATTTGTGACTGTATTTAAAGCAGTCCTTGAACAAGGCTAGCTCACCTAAAACTTCTCTTTTGCCTTCTCAACTCCAACAAAATTGGAAGGAAATCTTTGAACAGAGATGGATCACTTCATTGCTGCTAACTGCATTTCTTGATTCAAAGAAGCACGAGTGATAACAACGGTAGTATAAATATATTGGCTCTGGGCCTTGTTCCTCCTGAGAAGCAGTGCCAATGGACAGGCGACCGGAGTCAGCTCTGAAAACCTGACAAAGCAGTGCTTATTTTCACAGGTAGACAAGAGAACTGGAAAAGACTTGAGGAAAGGAATATTGCAGCGGGAGAAAAGGGAAGGGAATAAGCTGACAGATTAATAGCTGGTGTTTCATAATTGGTGTGTCTTAAAAAGTTTTACTTGTTTGCTTATTCACTCCAAAGCTATGTACCAAGAGCAGCAGCAGCAGAAGTGCATGCCAGATGGTAGAGGAAGTGCCTCGTGTATCGTTCCAGTCTACTGAAGCCTGCAGGGCCTTCATTAGCCCACTGCTCTGGTTTTCATTGCAAGTCCCTTTCTTCCCCTTTTTTCTTTTCCCTTCTTCAAAGAAAAAGGAGGGAGGGGGAAAGAGGAAAAAAAAAAAAGAAAAAGAAAAGCCATGGTTTAAACTGGCAATAGCACCATCCTTTTGGCTTTGAGCTACCCTGGCCTGTGCCAAATACACTGTCTCCAGCAGCTCTCCCACAACAAATCAGGCCAGACACACAAAAGCTGTAAAAAAAGAATGGTGAAGAAAGATCCTTGATTCTCCCCTCTCGCCCCCCAGCCTTTTCCTTTTGCTTCCCTCCCCAAGCTTCACTGCCCAGCAGCGACCTCCTCCTGCTTCCCAGTACTGTCAGTGATGCTGGGACCTCTGGTCTACAACTTTGCTGACAGCTTAGAGCAGAGACATCTGTGCCTTTCTGTATTAAAAGAGCAATGTGAAGGAGAAGCTATATGGTGTATTTCCTGGCACTGCTATCTGAGAGCCAATGTTTTAAAAACACAAATTAGCATAGCAGATTCATCACTAGAATAAATTGTCTATCAACTTAGTGTCTCAACTTACATTAGTGCATTCCCAACTAGATACCTGAAAAGATCTGATGTTGTCCTTTTATACAGTACATTATTAAAAATAATGGAAAAACAGACTGCCATTTTTTTCAAAAGTGATTAGCAAATGTTAAGTACTCCAAATTTAGAGACCAGTTTCAAAGATCTTATGATAATGATTTATAGAAAGTGTAAAGCATGTGTCTTTAGATGGCACTCATTAGCAGAATTGTCTTAAGTTAGTAGTCACTTATAAAAACTATGCCTTTGCCTCTGTCCTTGGTGTCACAGATTCATACAGAGAAAATAGGACAGGCATTTGCCTAGGGTCAGAACCAAGTGATGATACCATCAATGGCATCAAGCTTTAGAAGGCTTCAGGGGTGTGATGTGAGTTTAAGAAATTAAAAGATTTCAAATGGTGTGATGTCATTGTTACCAATAAAGAAAAAAATGTGCTGCGCTTTTGTAGGGCAGCATAAAAGGGGCTATAGAGAACATAAGAGTGTGAACAAATAACATTTAGAAAAGACAAGGGAAAAGAATGCTGGAGAGGACTGGAGATTATGACAGAGAAAACATAAGCAGGCAGAGCTGTGCAGAGCTTACACATTTTTTTCTAATGACCTCCTGCTTTAAAAATGAGATCCTGCTTCTTCATTGCTTTAAAAATCTTAGTATAATTGTCTTATTCTTTACCCCACATTTGTCTCATTCCAGATGTTTATAATTTTAATTTTATTCTTATTAATAAAAACAATTGCTCTTAGCTACCTCCCTCTGTTATTACTGGTACCTTATTATATATGAATATTTTTGTATTTATTTGAAGACAGTTACTATGTCTTTGCTCCAGTCTGGACATGCTAAGTTCTCTAAGCCCTGCATCAGAACTTTCTCCCCCAACCCTAACATGATTTTAATATATTATTTTAATTATGAATTCTTAACCATGTGCTTACATATTTTTATGTGTACTCAAGGTACATAGTAGGAGATTTTATTTATCTGCTACCAACCCACTGTTAAGGGTAGTGAGATGAATTTCTAATGAATGGTATGATGCACTATTTATTATTGCCTGAGCTGTATGCAGCATCACTCCTTGAGAGTCTCACCTACTGGGAAATGTTAAACACAGTCAGTACTATAGGTTCATGGTGATCTTATGGTTATTGTGGATACTTGATCAGACTCCTTGGGAAAAGGTTCTGGAAATGGAAGAGTGAGGATCACTTGAGTTCTGTAGGACAAGGAGTCAATTCCTTTTTCATTCTTAGCACATGTGAGATAGCACATTTTTATGATTAACAATTTGTACTACTAACTAAGCAAAAATGTTTGTGGTAAAGGAATAAACAGAAGTCCATAACTAATTGGAAACAGTGAGGTTGTGTAATTTTTCCATTGCCTGCTTTGGAGAATTAAAACTTCAGCATATTAACTATGATGCCTCAAATCTCCCACATTCTATGAGGCTTTAAAGGAAATAACAGACATAAGAGATAATAGAGTCACATCACCTATAAACAGTTTTAAGAAAACAATGAAAATAAGCTGCTGATCTTCATTTACTTTTTTTTTTTATTATTATTTTTTATTTTATTTTATTTTTTGGAGCAATAAAGAAATTGCCAGCACTATGTATAACTGTATTGCACAATGTATCTGACAGACTCCATGTCCTCCATGAATTCTGACACACAAGCAAGATTTACCTGAGCCAAGGCAAGCTAAGAGGTTTAAGAAAAAAACTCTTTGCCATTCCCAAAGAAAGCTCCTATGCAGGGATCATTGTAATGGTTTTGTGTTGGATACTTAATAATCAACAAGGTTATTGGAGTGGAAGAATGCATCTAATTGAAAATGTGGGCAGAATTCAGGTAGGCTTAAAATAATAACTTATTACACAGGATAGTGAAAATGCTATTTATCTTTCTAATAATCCTATAACAGCAGAAACTACAGCATCCTGAAGGATTCCTTTTTGCAAACAGTTATAAAAAAAAGACTGAGTAGAAAAGGCGACTAACCAGATGAGAGATGCATATCGCTTAAATACGTAACTAATATTGAACAGTCTCAATGAATTCAAAAGGATTACTGCTGTCTTTAAAGTTGAGCATGTGCATACATATTTTCTCAATTAGAAGATAAGTATCTAAAAATTATGGCAGCAATGTGAAAGATGAGAGATGTGTCACATCTGAAACATTTCTTCTTTCGCTTATTACCTTAATGAGATTGTATTAGTGGCTGTATAGCCTATCGCGTCTTTGCCCTTTATGACATATGGAAAACACTAGCAATTATGATTTTGTCTTTTCTTGTCTTTTGCCATTATGAAAATAAAGTGACTAGCCAAAAAATCTTCATAATCTATTTTATCTAGTTTATTTTTTTGTCAAAGAAAGCGTATTACAGTAAGAAAAAATGGGACATAAATAAGGTGACAAATAGAGAGGAACAATAGGACTTGCTTCTTCACTTGTAGATCAGATATTGCAAGATCTGATCACTACATTTTTCCTTTTAGCTTTTCCCTACTTGCATCATGCATAACAGCAGCATGTGCAATTTGCTGCAGGGATGGAGAGGAGATACAGATGAGAAGTCATGGGAAAAGTTTAACTGATGCACAAACAAAATAGTGAACAAACTAAGCTCCCTCTGACCTAGATTCTTCTGACTGCAAAATCAGGCCATATTTACTGTAATCAAGTGCTTAGCATTTCTTACAAATGCATTTGTGTAAATGTAGCTCCACTGGTATTAGCAACTTTGGACCTCTGGTGTCACAACTGTGCTGGCATTTTATGACTGTGCCATCAAACCCCAATAATAGTCACACAAATGTGTTGGTTCTTTTTCTTCACTAGAGCTTCCACTCCAAATGTAGTCTTGATGCTGCAGAAAGAAAAAACTGAGTAGGTTGTATCTATAACTGGTTAAAGGCATCCACTAGGTTTGCAGATGGAAGGGAGTTTTTCTGGAAAATCTGTTTCTCTCAGACTTACTTGGGCAAGCTGCTCTCAGTAATGTAGTTCCAGCTGTAGTATGCTTTCCAAGATATCCTGACCATATGTAAAACCATAAATGTTTTCCAGTGTTTCCTAAGATATCTGCTACAATTTTCTTTTCAATCCAGACAATCACACATCATTTTGTAGGCCTCTGCCCAGCTCTTATGTCAGGAATATACATCTAGATACACAGTGCTTGTAAGATGCTTTATTTGAACAAAATTTCTGATAGATCAAAATTGTGGTAAAAGAATAAAGTATTCAGGCTATTCTGACAAGACAGCCATGCAAATGCTGTACTCTTATGTTTTTTTTTTTTTTTTTTTTTTTTTTTTTTTTTTTTTTCCAGACCTTAGCAAGGCATCAAGATGTAAGATTTGATCACAGTATTGACATCCATAAACAACTCTTTCCATCACTAGCAAAGTGATTTCAGAAGTTTTCAGGTGGGAGAATCAGGAAGAAATTTCCATTTCCCTTTAACTATCTGTTCAGTACTTTCCAGCCTATGGACTACATCAGCCTGTGCTTGATCTATTTTTCTGAGGTCCACAATATCATATGTCAAGTCCATTGGAAGACATGCCAGTTACTTCATCTCAGAATTTTAAGACTTTTGGGTTGTTCTCTTTAGCTTGCCCTCAGGCAGAGAGCCTCTGATAAGAGCAACAATAAACTTTTCAGCAATCTCTGGGGGAATGAGAGAGCTAAATGTGAGAGTTTTCTCACAAGCATTTTCAGCTATTTGCCTTTGCACTTTGAAGATGCTTTATTCAGAAACCAAGCTCAGATTCTTAGAATGATAGGCACTGTCTTGTCTCTATAAGGACGGACTTAGCAAAATGTCACACTTTTTGAAGTCTGCAAGGTACCGATCACACTCAGAGCAGTTTACTGAAAGACTGTGTGTCTCCATTAGCCAAGGAAAGAAAACTTCAGTGCTCAAAGGAGCCAGGGACAACCCTACTCCCCAGTTCTGTATTCACTTTCCATTTAGCTCTATTCATAAACCTGAGCATTTTGAGAAGTGGAGATGTTACAGAATCTTTGTTACTGTGTCCTAAAACTAGACTAAAAAAAAAAAAAAAAAGTTTAAATGATGGTCTAGTTTATCTTCTTGCTAATTTTGGCTTGTTTGTAGTGGGATACTATACATATATTAAATAACTGAAGTAAAATTATTTCTGTTATTTTTATCAGAAACTTCTTATGCACTTCAATGAAACCCATTACATAGTTTTTGCTGTTATTTTAAAATATAATATCAGTGTTGAAGTAATACCAGATGAAACTGGTTTCAACCACCATTAACTTTGGCTTTTCAGAAAGGGAAAGAAATCCTCTGGTATTTCCAGCCTCGGTTGGAACGTTGGCACAGGAAACAATTTAGTGGGGCTAGCATGCAAGGAAGTGATGTAACTTTTACCAGATTGTGTGACTATGTGGAAAAAAAAATCAAACATCAGTTGGCCTATCACCCTATTAAACCACTAGCTTCCTATGCCAATGAAATGGAAAATGAACTGCATCTCCTTTGCTGACATTTGCCATCTGCATCAGCTGCTTTTTTTAACAGCTAAATCTCAGGATTCCAACTATGCCATCACATGTGCTTGTATAACTCCAATAGGAAATACTTATTTAAGTCTCATTTTTGCATGAACATGCACTTCCTTTTCTAGTCACAGTGCAAACAGAAGTGCATGCTCATCTAGGACTGCCTGCTGGTTTCTTAACATTTTCATTTAAAAAACACAGTTCTGTAGTTCAGAATACAATTGCTAATATAATAAAAACAGTATTAATGGTATCAAGTTGGAAAGCAGAATTTGTTTCATGGAAATGCCAGATTTTCTTTCTTATTAGAAATTTTAAGTTAAAACCAAATGTACATGAGCCAGAATTTAAAAATTTTCAGTAAATTACTTCTGAGAAAGTATTTTTTCCTTTTGATGTAGCAACTATTCTGTTGAGATAGCTTTAAAACACTGCACTAGAATAACAGATTCTATAACCTGATATTTGAATAACCTTTAACCTGGTATTTGAATAACATTTGAATAAACATGTTAGAATATTAAAGACTAAATAAATTAACAAAACAATAGGGAACAAAAATTACCAGAAAAGGTCAGAATGTGGTGCTGGTTGTTTTCTTAGCAAAGTGAGAAATGAGAAGCAACTTTTCCTCCCTGAAAAAAAATGTTATTTTCTTTTTCCTGAAAAAACTAACACTGCTTTTTATAATGCAAAACTACTCCACTGAAAAATTTTCAGCTAGCTTTAATAATCTTAGTGAACATTTCCTATCTGTAAGTATATGGAAGTAAGGGTGAGCAACGGACAATGCTAATGCAGGGTACAGAGATCAGTGGTTTGCAGGTATGCTATATGGAGCACAGAAGAGGCAGGAAGATCTGATAGCATCTCTGTAGTGCTCTGAAATAACTTTGAACCAACAGCGGTAAAAAAACAAACTTAACAGCTCTGAATTTAATGCTTTTTCCTGTGGCTGCGACCAATGGTTTGGGATGTACTGTGGTAAGAGGAACCAGCAGGGTTTTGCATGTTGAACCAGTTTTAAACTATGGAGAGATAAATGGTCAGGAATGAAAGAAAGGTAAAGGAGAACTGTCTACATTCAGTGATTTGTAGCTGTCTACTACAGTTAATTATTTTTCTTTAATGGAAAAAAACAATGAAAAACTTTTAGTAGATTATAAATTTAAATCTCAAAGGCAAATATAAGTTTTATTTAACATATACATCAGTTTTAAGTTATTTTTATAATTTCCCTGCAACATTAGTCAAGTATAACTTTCTTAATTGCCTTTTTTTTTTTTTTTTTTTTTTTTTTTAATGCCAATACAGCTCAGTGTGTATGTAGATGTGCAAATCAGCTTGGATTAGATCAGTTTGGTAACAGATGTCTATGTGGTCAGAGCCTCGTTTTACTGTTTGAAAATGATTTGAATGAAGATGTTTGAATGAAATGAAGATGTTTGAAACAGATCCTAATTTTCATTCAAGGCTCAGTTTAAGAAACATGGAGACTTTTACAACTTTGGATACCCAGCTTGGCCACTTAAATCTTGAATGGCATGGTCACTGAAGATACCATTCAAAGTACCCAAACTCATATCTGTATCTCAAAGCTTGTGTCTTCTGTCTGGCTCAAAGAGGAGCCTTGTGCAAATAGCTGGATAATCTAACCAGCCAAGTTTTGTGCTGTTATTTGGGTAGGCTGCTTGCACCCTAAATTATGATAATGCATAGTGGAGTAGCATTTGGCACAGACAAATGCACTAAATTATAACAATTGCTGTTTAATAATTGTTTAGTAGAATTCATCACATCTTTGGCAGAAATTCAAACAACCAAACTTTCCTTCTTTTTATTTTGAGGTTCAAAATGTTCCATTGCTCTCTAAATAAATAAATATTGGAGACAGCTGTGATCCTCAGTTTCTGTGGAGATCAGAAGCGGAAGGATGAGAACAGTCCAGAAAGCGCTACCCTTCAGTTGTTTCCAGGCAAAAGAATCTAATGAGAAAATCCTCATCTTAGATTTTCTGTCTGAATTCCAAGATGCTAAGATAAATTGTAATAAACATTCAGAAATTTAAATATTTCTTTGAATAAAATGGACTCACCAAAGCTTTAAAGCTTTGCAAGTTATCTACTTAAAAATATCAGTGATGCTGCTTGAAAAGAGACCACCTGATGAAACTGAACAGCCAAGCCACATTCTCCATCACGTTTGAAAAGTCATGGCAGTCAGGAGAAATCCCTGGTGACTGGAAAAAGGGAAACATCACTCCCATTTTTAAAAAGGGTAGAAAGGAAAATCCAGGGAGCTACAGACCAGTGAGTCTCACCTCTGTGCTTGGGAAGATCATGGAATAGACCCTCCTAGAAGCAATGTCAAGGCACATGTAAGAGAAAGAGGCGATCTGCTACACCCAGCATGGCTTCACCAAGGACAAATCCTGCCTGACCAATCTGGTGGCCTTCTATGATGGAGCGACTGCATCAGTTGACAAGGGGAGAATAAACAATGTCATCTACCTGGACTTCTGTAAGACCTTTGACATGGTCCCACTTGACATCCTTATCTCCAAAGTGCAGAGTGATGGATTTGAAGGGTGGGCCATTCAGTGGATGAAGAATTGTCTGGATGGCCGCAGCCAGAGAGTTGTGGTCAATGATTCTATATCCAGGTGGAGGCTGGTGACAAGGGGTGTCCCTCGGGGTCTGTTTTGGGACAGGTGCTGTTTATATATCTTTATCAATGACGTAGACAAGGGGATGGACTGCAAGTCTGCAGATAACACCAAGCTGAGTGGTACAGTCAATACAACAGAAGGAAGGGATGCCATATAAAGGGACCTGGACAAGCTTGAGAAGTGGGCCCATGTGAACCTAATGAGGTTCAACAAGGCTAAGTGCAAGGTGCATCACCTGGATCAGGGCAATCCCAGATATGAACACAGATTGGGAGAAGAATTCATTGAGAGCAGCCCTGAAGAGAAGAACTTGGGGGTTCTGGTGGACAAAGAGCTCAGCATGAGCAAGCAGAGAGGGCTTGTAACCCAGAAGTCCAACTGTGCCCTGGGCTGCATCAACAGAGGAGTGTCCAAAAGGCCAAGGGAGGTGATTGTCCCCCTCTGCTCTGCCCTCGTGAGGCCCCACTTGGAGTAATGCATCCAGGTCTGGGACCCCCAACACAAGAAGAATGTGGACGTGTCAGAGTGGGTTCAGACAAGGGCCACATAAATGATCGGAGGTTCTGGAGCACCTCTCCTAGGAAAAAAGGCTGAGAGAGCTGGGACTGTTCAGCCTGCAGAAGGGAAGGCTCCAGGGAGACTTCATTGTGGCCTTTCAGTTCCTATAAGCCCACTTAAAGGGGGCTTGTAAAAAAAGATGGAGAACATCTTTTTACTTGGGCAGATAATGATAGGACAAGGTGAGATGGTTTTAAACTAAAAAGGGGGATAAGGAAGAAATTCTTTATTCAGAGGGTGGTGAGGCACTGGCACAGCTTGCCCAGAGAAGCTGTGGATGCCCCATATCTGGAGGTGTTCAAGGCTAGGCTGGATGGGACCTTGACCAACCTGATCTAGCTGGTGGCATTCCTGCCCATGGCAGAGGGGTTGCAACTGGGTGATCTTTAAGGACCCTTCCAACCCAAACCACTATGTGATTCTGTGATTCTATGAAAATATAAATTCTACAAACTCAGACTTTGAAGCTTTAGAAAACATCAGTGATAATGGCTGTATGCATATTCATAGGAGAATAACTAAAACAGTCTTTTTTTTCAGCAGTTGTCACAATAACTTCTCTTATTTATGGGGTTCATTTTATTAATGACATTTACTGCCTTTCCCTCTCCTTTAGACAGCCTCTGTGGGGAAATAATGGACAAAGAAATGTGTTTTTCTAATGGTCTTACATCTCTACAGATGTCAGCACAAGAGCATCCAAAAGATATGCCACACTTTACATACACCCTCAGCAAGTAGTGTGTTATTCTTAATGAGCAGATACAAGTTAACTCCCTGCTCTGTCACATATTGCTTGCATGATCCTAAGAAATTCCTCTGACTATATCTTAAGCTGCCTAAACTCAGGAGGTTTCTTCTAAACTTCCAGGTTTGATGTGAGATAGCTCAGTGCTGGGATGAGATCTGGAGCCTACTTCTCCCTTCTCTCTTGCCCTGATTTCTCTGTGAAGAAGTCCACGGACATAAGCTGCAAAAGCACCATGCTACACTGGACAATGTTGGCTGATTAGGAAACCAGGACTAGGTAGCTTATAGAGTATTATACCTGCCATGCTGTATAGCTGTAACTGTTTTCTTATGGTTAACATGGGAATAGTATTACTTCAGAGGAAGAAAGCAAACATAAATATGCTATGAACGATAAACCTTTAACATAGCTTGGTAAGAGAGGCCTTATAACTCTTCTTAGATGCTGACATATTTTTAAGGACATGTTTTCAAACAGCTGTTCTGAACTATTATGATTTATATCTATCTGGTCACCCTCAGAGTTTAAGTGTAATTGGCAGGAGTGCACAAACAACAAATGCATGTTGAAATGTAATACTGTTAGTCCACTTCAGAAATAATGGTGTTTTCTTCAGGGAGCCAAGTAGGAGTTTATCACTTTGCAATGCCTGTGAGTCATGACAGGTAGCAGTGGCAGCTCTGCATGACCTTGAAAGTGCTATATCCCCAGCTGACCTCCATGCCTGCGTCTCAGCTTGCAAGATGTGTGTAGCCTTCTACTGGGCCAGGTGTGGAGAGGGACAGAGTGCTTGCGACCACTGCTGAAATCCACAGCAGCAGGTACAAGAGGTGTTAGGTATGTCCAGGTGTCAGTCCACTTGTTATTGACAAGTATCAATAACATCTATGGCTGCTTTTATTCTGAAAAAGTATTTTAAATGTATATTTTTTTTTCCCTCCTGCACTTGAACATCTTTTTCTCTTTTATTATTTTCTGTTGTCTTGCCAATAATATCTGGCCTATTAGATGAGGAAACTGTTACAAATTAAGGTAATAGCTACCATCTCTACTGTCCACCCATGGCTGAGGAGTGGCCACTACTGAAAAAAGATGGATACAAAGGCTATTTTTATCCATGTTACTTGGCTCTATTCTGAGGGAAATTTTAAAATAGTATGGTGACCAAAGCAGTATTTTGGTCAGAGAAGTGGGCTAAGGACCAATTCTAAAAATAATCTTTAATAGTGAAAAGTAATGAGGGCCCCGTGTATTGTTTGGGACAAGACGTTTCCCTTAATTTACCACAGAGAAGAGTGCTTACCTACTTCATCTTTTATTTCAGCCCCAATTATGACTGATAGGTCATCTGAATAGAAGTTGTTAGAAAAGGCAGCCACAGCCCTCACTTGCAGCTCAGCCTGTGTTGAGCAAAGCCATAGGCCTGGCAGGTGGCAGAGATGCTCTGGAAGCCAGACCTGCTTATGCTGTCAGAAACTACCCTGCCTGGCCTATCAGCAGCACTGCATGCTGCAGCAATGAAATTACCTGCAATTGATCCTTGTGCTTAGCTAATTACCAAAAAAATGCTGCTGATGCTGAGGCAAGCCAGTTTGATGAGTGAAGGGAAGTGCATCTCTGGGAAAAGCTAATGCTGAAAAACTTTTCAACATAAGCTAATCTGTATGAAGAGCTGCAAAGCATTAAGGTAGGGAGGCAGAAATTCCTGTATGTGATCATTCTGCTCCAGCTGGCAACAGTGGCTCATTCCTGGGCAATACTAATGTGCAGTAATAAAACTTGAAAAATTGTCATTATCAATATCTATAAACAATTTCCATGCATTCATGTATTTTCCACATTACAAAAGATATTTGTTTCATTTTGTTGTTAAATTTTGCTGAGAGCTTACATAGAAATCCTCCAGTTGTGCTACATTAAAAAATTTGTAAATGTATTTAATCCCTTTTCATTATAAGATAATAGATTTTAAAACATAGAAGCTGCAAATTTCTAAGAGGACTGATGATTTGGGTGTCCCTATTCCAGACAACCCAGTCTGAAGTACCCAAATTAATTGATTTTCAGGAACTAATGAATAATTATCATCTGACTAAGAAGGATATCTTTTTAAGGAGTTACACATTGGTATCATAAAATCATTTCCTGAGGTTTTAAGTTATGCTGAAAAAGGTATAATAGCTGAGCAAAAGGCATCATCATTCCTTAAAGAGCCAAATTTCCTTAACTATGTAGTATTACATTTCTTGGCTGGACTAATTCCTCCCACATCATGTAATAGTCTCTGCATTCACAGAGCATGTCTAATTTAGTGATTTTTCTTTATTCATTTATTCATTTTTTATTCATTTAATACTGCACAATGAGGACTGTATGTTTTCTAGAAAACATATCCCCCTATGATGCTCATGTATATGCAATATGTATGTTGTGCACTCATAGAAAGACAAGGCAAAAAAACATTCACTCCTACATGTGCACTTGTAGGACATTGAGAACTAAAACCATAAATATGAGGCAACATGAAATTCCCTCTTTACTCCTCTGTCTGAATTATCTCATCTCATTTTTTAAAACTGAAGTTTGGACACCCATTGCAATCAAGTGTTTTAAACTTCCTTTTTTTTTTTTCTTTTTTCTTTTTTTTCTTTTTTTTTCCTTATGATTAGGATGTGCTGTTTTTAAATACAACTCCTCAGTAGAATGGCATAAGAAAATTTTGAGCAGACAAGTGTAAAATGTCTCAGTTATCTGATTCTTCACATGTGAGCCCTCTCAAATTCTTAATACCCTCTTTTATTACCCTTTCTTATTCTCATTCCTATTTCTCTTCATAGAAGAAGAAACTCTTGAGCTAATCACCTGTGGCTCCAATAGAACAAACACAAATAATTCAGTGATTCATGTGAGGTATCTTCATTGCTATACTATGAGCTGAAAAGAGCTCTCAAAATTCTTGTGTCTTTCTGTAGGCTGTCAGAAAGCCTCAGTTATAAAGCATTCTTACTCTGGACATATAAAGGTACAAAAGACATAAGGAGAAAGCATGCTGCTCACCTCAAGATGCTGTGTGCACAGAATGTGAACAGAATTTACCACTGTCAGCATAGTGCAATATATATTCTTTGCTTAGAGCTGAGACCCCTCATTCGCATTCTTTAATTCCACCACTTTACTTTAACTTCTGATGTCATTTATTGCCCATTGCCTCCTGTTTTAAAAAGTTTTTGCCTTCTTTTCTTATCCTAGATAGAATTCCTTCCTATGTAGTGATTTAATGAAGTGAGAGAATACGACACAGGCTTCAGACCTGGGAGATTTTTATTACAGAGTTCCATACTTTCTTTTGTAAGTGTATTTAATATGTTGGGTCTATGTGTGAAAAAATATGCATGAAAGTATGTTGGATCTATGCATAAACATGACTAAACAAGCCTAGAATCATATGAGTCTTGATATTTTGGCTCAGTATCAGTCTCTCAAAACTCTTTTCTGACTTCACTCACCAAAACCAATCTAGACCTTCAGCCAGGGTTATCTATTTCCATATGCAGACAATGATGGAAAAAGGGCTTGCAAACATTAACAGCTATTCCATAATGATAAGACAACAAAATTAAATATCTCCTAAGAGCTCTGGTAGATTTTTTTTTCCCCATATAAGCCTAAGAAATTACACTGAATCCTAATGTGAAGCCTAAAGAATTACATAGCCCAAGTTTCAGGGGACAATTGATGACAGAAACAGTAATTACAGGAAAGCCTACCTCAAAGAGCCTGAGTTCCACATCAGTAACGAAGTGTTACTGATGAACCAAGAAGATAAGGCTACCTTTACGGAAAAACGGGAAAGGGTCTAAAAACAGATATTCCTTTTAACAATAGGAAAATATCTGGAGAAAAGCCAAAGCCTCATTTATTTGTGCAGCCATTAAGGAAGAATGTATTATATGTATGGTTGCCATACTAAGAATTTGAAAAAGAAAATGAACAGCCAAAAAGCTGTTTAAACAAAAAACCCTATCTTTAAAGGTAGCATATAGCATTTACATTAAAGTTTCAAAATGCTTATATGGATGGTTTGCAGGTGTTTATAGTGAGAAACACAAAATATGTGTTAGTATGTGAAAGAGAGAGCAAGTGAGCACATAAGGGAATTTGGCTTCCTATCATGTGATTCAACAAAGAATTGAATGAGTAGATGGGTATCAATTTTCTGGTGCCAAAAGAAGTGAAGGAGAAGGCTACTGGGATTTGCAGCTGGCTGAAGTCAGAAAAATTACCTTGTCTGGTGTAACTCTGTGAGCTTTTATGTGTTTGTTTCCCTGGGGGCAGGAGCTAGAACCTATTGTGATGTGATAGTCCTTTGCTTCCTGGAAGCAGCAGATCTCCCACCCAATGACCAATTGCCTCAACACACTGGAGCAGATGAGTCAGCTACTTCCTCAAATCTCCTGAGTCAGCCAAGGAGTGATATGATAAAAATCTTCCATTACAGTCCCTAGGGACTTAGCTTTAACACAATTTCAGCAGAGGGATAGTGGGGCAGCCAGAGAGCAGAAGTGGAGACCAGAGGGAGGTGAGGATAGGAGTAACAGATTTCCCGGGTCTTGCAAGGTTTCCCAGCATTTGGGCAGCCCAGGGTCACATGAAATTGGCAAATTCAGGCACAGTTAATGATTGACTTCACCTGTATAGCATCTGGAGTTTTTATTGTATTGTAGAATGAAATGGGTCAATGTGTAGCAGAACTTGATGGCAATAGCAAGTACTCACTATGGCTACTCTACTTCTGCATCTGTTGGGGGATGTACATGTCCCGCACACTTGTAAAATGATAACTTCCTGGACTTCTGAGTTAGCAGAGTCTAATTTTTACCCTGACAGAGCAATGAAATTCCAAGAGTCCCAGGTCTATAATTTAGCAATAATCATGAAGCCCGTAAATCACAGCTCTGCTTAAGTAGGACCTGGTTAGGTCACATCTCTTAAAGATAAATGAATAGGAAAGATGAAAGTGATTCAGCAGAGAATGATTATCTTTGACCACATATTATCATCAAGACTGCCTTATGCCTTTAAATCTGGGTTAATTATGGTTTTCTCCAACAATATCCAATTACATGACGAATAACCTTGGCGTCTAAGGCAGGAACCTCTGATATGCGTCACTTCTTACCTCAAGAAGACTGTTTATCAGAGTTATCAGTGCTGGCTGCTGAAAAATCAGCCTGCTATTGTTGCATTCTCATTCAGAGCACGCTGTCTTCCAAAACATCCGAGCAGACCTGACAGACTGACAGCTGGGAGTACTTTGACATACTCTGCCAGAGGGAACTCCTGGGGGGAATAAGCTGACTGCATTCATTGCACTTCTTCCTTTATAGTGTGTGATAATGTAGCTGGGGAATGCAGGGGCAGGCTCTCCTGTGAGAGACAAAGCAGCAAATACATATAGGAAATCTTCGGTGCATATTTCTGATTTGCACTGATTTCATTCCAGGTTCTTGTTAATATCAGGAGTTGCAAAGTATAAAAACGGAAATGACTTGCACTGGGAAAAAAATGCTTTTTATATACTAGGATCGATCACTTTCAAACACAGTGAAACATTACATTTCTGATTAGCCCTTGATCCCATAAGTAATAAAGACTGAAAATTGTTGTTATAACAGCAGGTGTTATCATTAAAATGCTTCCTAAGAATGGATTAGAAGATAACGTGAATGAAGTTAGTCCAGAAACATTTTGTACTGTGTTAGAATAAGAACAGTTTTACAGAGTGGAAAAACGAGGCATGAATTTCCTGACAGAAGTGTTTGGGATATTCTTTAATAGCAACAGTTATTTGATATGTTATTTATTTAGCAATTTAGCTATATAATGTGCAAATTATCTGGGGATTTGCATTTAATATATCTAAATCTGGTTTAAATTTTGGGTTATTACTTTAAAAACATCTACTGCTAGAAAGAAAAATTATCTTCCCAGCCCTTTGCCAGAAAAAAAGAAGCTTTTAACTAATGGCTAATAAAACTTCTATTAATAATTGAAGACTGTTGATGATCAGGAGCATTCTACAGCTGCCATGTGTGGTTATTGCAGATGAGACCTATCTGGCTGTTTCTTACTGAATGTGAAAGCATGCAATAGGCCATCAAGATATTAAGGACTAGATCCAAAAAAATGTTCCTGAAATGGGACTTAGAAATTCCTGATAGGATTTTGTGATTAAATCCAAGGGTAAGACCCTGAAAATTCCCCCTTAGCTTTTGTTTGACATTGAAAATGCTTCATCACTGTGCCTGTTACTAATTTCTTGTTTGCTTGCATGCTTTTAACCATAAAATGCAGTAGGTGTCTGAAAGATCTGAGTTTAAGTATGCCCAGAAGCACCTCAAATTGGGGCAGAGCTCAGAAAACACTGCTGTTTTCCAGTTTGCATCCTACTTGCATCAGACATGAAGCGTTCATCTATCAGAGCCTACTTGTGTTCAATCCAGTCTGGCTGGTGCATACCAGGTACAAGTTGCAGCTCATCACACACTCCAGTGGTGGCCATTACAAAATACGATGAGGGAAAAAAACCAAACCTTCTGTATATAAAAAGGTGTTCCCTTTATATAATAATAAAACCACGCATGGAATTTACATAGCAGTTAAGCATTTTCAAGCACAAATACAGGCTGGGTAGAGAATGGATTGAGAGAAGCCCTGAGGAGAAGGACTTTGGGGTTTTGGTTGATGAGGAGCTCAACATGAGCTGGCAGTGTGTGCTTACAGCTCAGAAAGCCAACCATATCCTGGGCTGAATAAAAGGACCATGGCCAGCAGGTCAAGGGTGATGTTATTAGAACGAGTCCAGAGGGGGGCCACAAAGATGATTAAGGGGCTGGAGCACCTCTCCTATGAAGGCAGGCCAAGGGAGTTGGGGTTGTTCAGCCTGGAGAAGAGAAGGCTCCAGGGAGACCTCATTGCAGCCTTCCAGTGCCTAAAGGGGGCCTACAGGAAAGCTGAGGAGGGACTCTTTGTCAGGCAGTGTTGTGATACGACAAGGGGAAATGGTTTTAAACTAAAAGTGGGGAGATTTAGTATAGATATTATGAAGAAATTCTTTACTCTGAGGGTGGTGAGGCACTGGCACAGGTTGCCTGGAGAAGCTGTGGATGCCCCACCCCTGGAAGTGTTCAAGCAACCTGGTCTAGTGGTAGGTGTGGTAGGTGCCCATGGCTAGGGGGTTGGAATTAGATGGTCTTTAAGGTCTTTTCCAACCAAAACCTCTCTATTTGATGATTTTCATGAGTTATCCATAAAATGAGGAGGGACAGATTCACTTTAATTGTCTGCCTGAGGCAATGCTTCTTCCACAGCTTGTAGCTAGCTCCCACCAAAATGCCTTACCTGCAGCATGAGGTGAGCTGAGCAGGACCACCCTGTCTGCTCCCTGCTGACGTTATGCCATTGTGTAAAATAAATTCAAAGTTTGTGGTGTACGTACGTGCAAGAGTGTGAAGACTGTAGTGTCACAGTTGTGATGTGGTAGAATGGGTATCTCATCTGTACTTCACAGGCTGCTCTTGCATTTCATTAAAAACTTCATGGGGACTCCAGGTTCAGAGACAATAGTAGAGAAATGCTTCTTTAGTAGCATGGAATTTTAATTGGAACAGATTATACTGTAATTTTAAGAATTAATTTATTTTTGTTTTTAAAATGATTATTTATTTATTTTCAATTTAGACTGGATTTACAGTAACTCTCTGTGGTTTAAGAGTTGGTCAAGTGCTTGTGAGCCAAATGAAATGCAGGAGTGAGAATCCTCAAGTGAACAGGGAGAGTTTGTCATTAGTTTATTCATATTCTTTCCCTAATTGGCTGATAAGCTATATGCAGATGCTTGCAAAGCCCTACTGTGACTAGAGTGACTGTTTCAATACTTGGTAACTATAGAAGACAGACCCTGCCAATTCCCCATTCCAGTTTTGCCACTTAGTGGATGCATATTTGAGCTTACCCTTTGAATTGACATTTGCATGTCTCAGACACTCTGGGACTTAGAGAAAAATTGATGTGATATTTCCCCTAGGAGAAATTACAAATATTTTGCCACGAAGTCTTGTGTTATATACCAGCCAAGACCTTAGGGTAGCTTTATGAGGGTAGGGGAAAATGCAGATAAAAACTGTTCTACCAAGACAGATGCACTCATTTTGATAGCCTGGCTTTGGGAAAACTGATTAAAAACAACCTAATTTTTTTATTATAATTAAAGGGACACAGGAACATGGGAGCAGCTGTTGCATTGGCCAATTGAAGAGGGGGTAGGATGACTAAAACCCTCCTTCATTCCTGTCCCTTGCCCAATGTAATCTGATTTAGAATGATGTGTTGAGACACATTGCACCAAGAACTAAAGAGACTGAAAGACCAAGATACTTATTTTACAGCTGAAGAAGTCCTTTTTTAGAGTGTCATAATAGCTGCTTTCACAAAATATATACCACAGCATCATCAGTGAGTGCAGGGAATTCAGAGCAAAGTTTTTATCTTGTCTAGCAGCCAGCTCCTCCATCAGCAGGACACTCACAAACACCACAATAGCACTGACCTACCATTGATGTGGGCACTTTCTAAATCAACTGCATCATTCCCATTATGGCATCCATGTCCATGTGTTAACTCAACTTCATCTTACTTAATGTCAGGTAAATTATTACCACAAAGCTGGGTCATGCATTTGCATAAAGATCCAACCTACTAGATCTCTGTGAACGAGCTCAAACAAGAAACATGGTAGGAAACTGAATTTTTGGCTACAAAATATTTTTTTTGTCAAAAAGTTTCTGAATTCTGCAGGGATTGTTTCTGTTTTTTTAGAGAAAGTTAGTGCTCTTTTTCTCCCACAAAAAAAATTTCAGTTGCCACCTGGTAAAATTTGACTCAGGGATGCTGTAGGAATTCCTCAGGTGAACTTTAGCATTTCTATGTCATTATCTTGTTTTCCTCTGTGACTGATATGATTCAGCCAAGCTGTTCCTGCTGTGAGGTGTCACCAGGGGCTCCTGTCATATGCTGGAGTAACTCATTGACAGACATGGTGATGCACATCCCACATAAAAGACCAAAGTATACAGTCCTTCAGTGACCACATCTGTAAAATGCCATAGCACTCTTCTGAGTCTGAAGCTAGTTACTTGCCCAAGGTTTTTCACTAAAAGTTGTTGCATTTTGCTCTCAAATTTTCATCTTTTACTGAAGTGTAATTACACAATCCAATTTCAAGAAGACAGTTTTTGTCAACTATTTCTGAAGAAACTCTCCAGCCAGCTTAGACATGTACTCATTATCAAAGGCAAGTGAGTTTTTGAGTAGAAGAGAAGCAGGGATAGGGGGAGGAGAAATAAAGACAGGAGCTGAATCGTGGGTTGTGCTTATGTGGACCTGTCCTTCTGGTGTTGCTCCTGCTGAGGGAGTTAAATGTGTCCATAATAGGAGATCCTACAGTACATCTCACTGCTTTTCAGGCAGTTTCAGAAAGAGTATAAAAAACAGATGGATGAAGGTGCTAGTAGTTTAGTAATTCTTACAGATGATCTTTCCATGTCGAGGAAGAAGCTTTCTGGCAGGACAGTATTAGAGGGATTTATGCTGTTCCCTCTTCAGAGCCTGTTTTGCAGAGGGAGGGCTTGAATCTGCACAGCTGCCAGCCTAAAACCTTTCTAGATTTACTACTGGAAATTCACTTAAACATCAGCAACGCCCTCCCCAACACAGATTAAGAACAAAAAATGTCAAGGAGGAAATGTTCAGGCTAAAGAGAGAATTGTGGTGCTTCTGATTAAAAACAAAATCAAACTCTCCCCCATCCCATCGTAGGATTTCAAAAAGCTTTCCAGCACACATCTGCCTCCAGTTTCCTCTTTGTTTATTCAGTCATCAATTATCAAGAGACTTTTTGTTTTGTCTCAATGAGCTGCACAATTTGAAGCAACTGTGGTATCTAAGATGGTTCTGCTTAAACCAAACACAGATTCTTTCATGGTGCAGAGAAACTGGATCGGATTAAAATAAAAAATATCCAAAAACAACAGAATTTTCTCTCCAAACTGTTCTGAGGGTTATTATAATGTCATTTTCCCCTGTGAAACAAATAATACACAGACTTCAAATGCCCTGAGTGCTGTTCTCAAACAACAGAAAATAAATGAGATTAGACATCATGATTTATGATGCTTCCATTCCTTCTTTTTAAGAAAAGGGAAATATGTTAATAATTAAAGTCACATGAACTTGGATTCTGTTGGCTTCTAAAATATTGTGACATGCACTTGCCTAAAGAACCCTTTAGGACAAATGTACAATGACAGCAATTGCACTTGCGTCTTGGAAGTGTTAGCTCCCTGGACGTGTTATTACCTCTGATTAAACCAGTGGATTAATGCCTGTGTTATGCTCTCTGCTGATAGAAAGAAATTACAATGGAGTATCTGCCCATTCATCTTCCTTTTCCAGCAGAACTCTGTCAGTGACTGCTATCGATGCTGCATCAGGTAGCTACTGAGAACTCGAATAATTTGTTCTACCCCTTAGCTTACTTTCTCATCCTCCCAGCTCCTTCCATAATTTTATTTGAACATTAACAGAATGTCCAGATGTATTGGCAACTCGACCTGAGGTTTCCATAGCAAAGCAAGATAATACCAATTTAACTATGATTTTGTTGCATGGCAGATGCTGACCCAAATCTGTAAATATAAAATTGTGGAAACCAATAAGTAAAGACATTAGGTTCCATTAGAAAATCCTTTCAGGGCTGTTAGAACTGAGGGAGGTACATTTTCTGTCTTTTTTTTTAGATAAAAAATGACCTGTCTCTTGATAAATGCCTGTTTCAATGATCAAAGTGCCAGCACATTCTGGGACTTGATGAAGTGCCCAGTCATGTACCTTAACTATAAATTTGTCTTTCTACTTCTGTAAAAACCTGAAACACAGTTCATGGAGCTTCCTTTAAAGATGATGTCAATGATTTCAAATAGTACTTAATAACAACAACAGGACAAAAATACTTATATCTGTAGGACTGTAGGACCTATCTTTACTCACTCTTATCTAACTGGCTGAAAGACACTGAAAATAAATCTCTCTTCTTCTATCACCAAGATAATATATTTCTTGTTATGTAATGTTATATGATTTTGATGTCAGAATAATACCATCTCTATTTTCAGATGGAGATGTCAGTTCTAGACCATTAGTCCTTGCTTTCTTTCAAGAAATGTCTACTTATAAAGTGTATGATGCTAGCATTTCTGAGTTCTTTTCATTAGCACTGTTTGTTATATAGATATATATAAAAGATGCTATGATATTAATTTACATCTTGTATATGCTTGAATAAAATGTGAGGATTTGATTAGTTCATGTCAATAAACAAAAGCCTGGAATATTATTAATTCATCTGAATTAAGTGTTAAATTAGATTTGCTCTGTATTCATTGAAAAACTTGGTGTGAAATCCTGACTTAGAGTTAAAAGGCATCTTACTTTAGGTTTTAATAAGGATAGCATTTCACGTTGTATTAAATCACATTTGCCATTCCTCATGAACTTCTCCTCATTTCAGAGTATAAGAAACATCTAATTAGGTTCTAGGTTGCATGCACAAATTGATGGCATGCATACTGGAAGCAGGTAAGCAATATCCAGGAAAACACATGCTTAAAACCTGTTTAAATTACAATTTATCCACATTCTTTGCATCTCCAGTTAAACCATAACTGAATGGACTGAATGGTCCTGAAAGCACTGTGTGGATACAGAAAACTGTATTAGAGCAGCCAAGGGGTTAGAGTTACAACTGGTGTTGACTCTGGCAAGGTTCATAGAAGCAAGCAGAGCAACACGAGCAGAGTCAAACAGCTGGTGCTGAAGACCCAATGTCTGCTGTATATGGTTTGGAGGATTTAGTTTGGCCTATTTCTAACATATTCCCATGGACTAATTGTCTACCAGCAGCTAGAATGCACTAGAAGTGTTCCTAGAGCATGTGGCTTGCTTTATTTCTAGTGAAAGAAGTCCATTTTGTGCATTCAGAGACTGCTCCACAATACAAACAAAAGGCTGAAGTAAATTGGGGTAACATCAAAAACACAAATGTAGAGATACCATCTACAACAGGCTATGAAGTACCATCCTTAGAAATGTTTCTATGGGATAATATTTACGTTTAAAATGGTGTGAAAATCAAAAACCTATTTTACATATTATTGGCTGAATTCAGTCTGAATTCATCCAAATATTCCGTGACACTCTTGAGTTTTCTACTCACAGGACAGCATGACCATCAGGCCAATTTACACCCCTCAGAGTTCTGAAAAGTCTTTTATCATGCTTTCAACTTATTTTATTCAACTTTATTCAGGAGCTATTCAGATGTCAGGGGAGATCCTACAGCTATGTCACAGAAGAGAAGGAGAAATTAAGACTTCAGAAAAGCAATGAGAAAAAAATAATTCAATAAGTAAATACATTTTGCTATCTACATTACTAAAAATATGCTGAAAACTTAGAAACTACCTTAGCAGTTAGCAGGGAGAAACAGGCACTCTTTCAGAAGGATTCCTCAAACCAGTTTTAGACATCGGCTTTGCCATGAGCCGAGTGTTAAGGAAGTTTGTCTTTCTATTCTTTCCGACTACAGAAGGGAAGATCCGATGCTGGGTGCAGATTTTTTTTTATTATTATTATTATTTATAGATTTGTCAGATGACAACTATCCCAACCATCTTTAGCGTTATTTCATATGTGTAGTGAGAGGAATGCCTTATAAGGGAAATGTAGTAATAAAGTGGTACTCTCCAAAGTCTTCTACAAGAAATAAAGTAATCTCTTGACATGGACATTTGAGATTCAGAAATTCCATTTCTTGTTGCTAAATCAAGTTCTCATAATATTCAGAGTCACACTCCATGATTTCATGAGCCCAGAGCCTTAAGTATTTGGATCAGATCAGGGCTTGAGCAAGCATAGTGCTAGACACTGTGACTGGAACATTTTTCAGCCTACGCATATTTTGGCTTCAGTAAAAATATGTAAATACTTGCTTAAGTATTTTGATGATCAAGGGATGATCTAAGAGATCAACTTAAAGCTTTGAGGAATATGACATGCATAGGAAAGAAACAGATACAGATTAGAAATTATAATTTTATATAACAGAGAAAGGAAGCTAAAGACAACAAGGAAAGCTAGCTACCTAGCTAGCAAGGCCAAAGAACATCAGGCATTTGATTTTGTAGTTTTTCTTTATGATATTAAAGGTGAAAAAAAATCCTACAAATAATATACTCCCTGTTCTTAGCAAGAATGATAAAATTATTAACAGCATTTCAGAACAGCAAATTTGTTTATGTCCAAGATACGATGAGACACTTTTTATAATATAGACCAGAGAATAATACGGGAAAATGTATTCTCAAGCTGAGAAGCTTACAAACATTTAAAGCCAGGGACTGATAGCTTGCGAGCACAGTAACTCCACAGCTTTCTCAGACATAAATCACTCTTACTAGGGGTAGCTACCTAGTAATCTGTAGGAAATTGCAGAGACTGTGAAATTACAAGCCATCACGAAGTAATAATTAAAGAAACAAAGATTAATTGCTAGAGAGGAGTTCAAACCACAAAATATGAATTTGAACAATTTAAATGAAAGTTTGGAAATCCTACATTTGGATATATCATTATACCTATGCTATCATAAAGGCATAGCTGGTTGCAAAACTGTGAGTGTTTTACTTTGCAGTTTGGTCCCATTAACATCTCTAAATTGTTTCTTACCCACTTTCCCATTTTGTGAGAGAGAATTATTACAGCAATATTAGTCACAGCACTTTTCTGTACAACACGTACTTTGGGTGAACACATCCCACTCAAAACAGTTTGGACAAAGAAGATGGGAAATTACGTGAATGCAGTCCATGTTTAGGCACAAGGTTAGGCATGAGAAAAAATCAAACCGTGAGGCAGCAGACTGAATAGGCACTTGAAATCCTTTTTTCCAACAGGGGATAAGCAGTTACTCATGTGACAAATACCATGAAATAAGATGAGATCATCTTCTGTAAATCAGTCAAGCAACTGTTTCTCTATCTAAGAAGTGTCTATTAAAAAAAAAAAAAAAAAAAGTAAGGGAGGGGGTCTGGGAAGTAAAACTTGGGATTTTCCTTGTGTTACATGTATGTGCTCCCTGAGGAGGAGCACTAGTCATAGGTTTATTTGCTCTCCTCCTGGAGCTATACCCATCATTTTTCCCTGTGTGGGGTCAATAGGTAGAACAGTAGAACAGACAGTGCCTTAACCCCAGGCTCTGTTGCTTTTAGCTTGGTGTACCCACCAGAGAAAAAAGTGGGTGATGTGTTTTTTTGGGGTGTTTTTAGTTTTGTGATCATTTCTTGAGCTTTAGTATCTCAACTGAATCCTCTGGTTCCAATGAATGGATTCTGTAGATGTAAGCAGCAGAGCAACTCTCCCTTTTAGAGAAGGCCATAGTGGTGTTTGCACCATAAAGTCAGTGTCAAATCCCAATGCATGACTTCCTTATTACTGTGTTCCCTTCAGGTCCCCTGACACCCCCATTTCTCTACTGTACCAAGCTCAGACATAGGATAAATCTGTAACTGTTTAAGTTAGTATTTAAGTGATAGGGGAAAAAATACATTTAGAAAAGTGTTTTATATGCCAACACAGAATGCCAATGTCAATTTTTGTCTCCTTCAGTACCCTTGTGAAAAGTGTAATACTGTCAAGACAAGTGGTTTCAGTCTGACCTGATTTACAGGACAGAACAGGATAAACAGGTGATCATTGTCACTCAGCTACCAGGCTATATAGTCACCTAAAATAGTAATTAAATCAAAATTACTGCAATACTGACATGGTATTAGAAACTTTAAAAAATATTCTAAGGACATTAGAATTTTCAATTTATTTTATCTGTATATTTTTTAAAATAATCTCTTAACCAGGTTGATCAAATTGTCATTGAACTAGAAGATGGGTTTGATATTTATGTTCTTTGTGGTGTGGGGCATAGAACTCATGATAAAAAAAGGCAAAGAGTTCCTTCTTGTTTAGCATGAAACCACAACATGGTGATGAATCGGCACCATGACAGCGTGTGTACACTGTCAACTCCTTGACAAGAGAGTCTCTGTTGCAGCCCCATGCCTACCAGTTTGCCGCTTTCTGTCTCCAAGCTACTCTCAAACATAGGCATCCTGGCATTTCGACCGGGGCCTTCCAGACAAGGCACAGGCTGATGCATGCAGCCTTTAGCCTCATCTGCGCTACTACGGTGAACAAATAATGAGTGCTCTTGAAGAAAGCAGGTGAGACTCAGAAAATACTGCATTTCAGGAAGAGACAGTAAACCGGGGAGGAGGCCTTAAGTGAAGTGACATGGAGGAGCAGTTAGCCTCTATTTTCATGGTAGTAAGGTTACAGAGATACCACTTTTTGAATGTATTTACAAACATAATTGCTGGATCATGAGTTAAGTGTTATTTTTAAGTGTGTTTATACACTGCAATGATATTTGACAATCTCTACCTTTTGTGTACTCAACTGAGGAAGAACTACAGTTCCAGAGATCTTACCTACATCATACTGTTCTCATCCTAATAAATTGCTGGTAGAGAGACTTTCCTTGGCAGTTACAGTACAAAATACAAGTGAAGAGCTCTTTGCATGGGCTATTATGTTTACTTCTGAATTAGAAAGAAGATATCAAAAAAAGACATAGTGTTTATCTTTCTGTACACATTCACACCATTGCTTTACAATGGAAAAAAATTATTCCATTCATTCTGTGTTGAAAACTGCTCATGGAATAGGAACCTATCTTTTTGTAGCAGACATCCTAACCTCCCCCCTCCCACAACCATAAAGTTCTGAGTAATCCCAATGGGCAGCTTAGCAGCAAATAAAGATTTCTTGCTAGTCAGAGAAGATTTGAGGCCTTTTTCCCATAACATATTGCAATTTTACAATGATTAATTCATGTGCTTATTCTCTTGTCATTTGCATAGACAGCATACTTAGTCTGCATAAGATCAAGTGCACGTGTAAGTCTTTGAATGACTGGGATATAAATAGTTGGTGTATTTGGCTATTTAGATCACCATTGGTCATGAATGCCTATCAGTTTCAGCAGAAGTTTTGCATGTACAAGTGATATAGGATCACATTTCACATTATGTTGGTGAGGACTACAGAAAGCTTTCAAAGCTGTAAATTTTGACCATTGCAGAACCATTTGATTAGCTGCCTCATTTCTTTTTCTCCCTCTATTTCAAGGTGAATTGACACATTAACTATTAAAATATTTAATTTTTCCACTCAGTAATATAGTTACTCACCTGATTAGGTTTCTCAAAGCAAATATAAATAGATATTTTTTTCCCCAGCAAAGGTGAGTTCAGCGGTTATGTAAGCTAGAGGCCAGCCAACCAGAGCCTTGCCAGTACCCCTCAGTCCTGGCTTTCAACACAGTTGTTATTCCAGTAACGGCTCTCTCTTAAGCTGCAGCTGCCAACTCTGTTCAAATGTGTGGTGGTTTTCTGCTGTGGGCAAAGTGCCACTACCACTGAAGCTCATTCCATGAAACTCATTTCATGGCCAAATGCTGATTTCTTTATCCATAAGTCTCTTCAGATACTTAATAGATACTTATACTTAATAACAGAAGTATACCAAAAATGATTTTTTTTTTTTTTTTTTTTTTTGAGTGGGGGGTAAGTTGGGCAGAGTAGTTAGCAACAAAGCAACAAAGCAACAAAGCTATGTTTTAGTCGTCTGGGAGGAAAAGGTGTTAACCTTCACTTTTTTTTTTTTTTTGGGGGGGGGGGGTGGAGAAGGAGATGCGATATTTTTTTTCTTGGAGAAGGGGAGGGGATATTTTTTTTCTTGGGTTAATTTTAAATTTTTTTTTTTGTGGTTTTTTTTTTTTTTTTTTTTTTTTTTTTTTTTTTTTTCCCCAAGCAAGGAATTTGTCTACTTCTGCCAGGATTAATACTACACTAAAAGGGAAATGAAACTCATCCACATTATTCCTGTCTGTACAGAATTAACAATAATGAAAAGAAAGCACCTCAACCTTTGCCATGGGGTGTCTGGTAGGTTTATGTGTTCATCTTAATAACTAGCTCCTTAAGGACGGCAATTCACCTTTGCCCTGGAAAACCTGCTGTAGACAGCAGTTGACTAGCAAGAGACCTGACCTCTTCAAAATCTACCCAGTGTTTCAGTAAGAAGCAAAGACCAGATTTGGTAGTGGGAGACTGTCCACCAGAGCAACATGCTCATTATGCTTTTATCCTCCATCCCACTTTCTCCATTGCCATCAATAAGGCTGAATGAATTTAAACTGATGGGATGATGTAATTTTGCAAGTATTATTATGAGTGCACCTGTCTACTTTCTATATAGCAAATATAAAGATAACTGTCTATCTTATATAAACTGGCATGTCTTTATACACTGAAGTTTATCTTCTAGTTTGCAGACATTTACACAAACTGGACATATGAGTAGTTAAAAAAATAGATTACGAGGTTGGAGTGGTTTATATTCTGTCACGTATCAGTGACAAACTGACTTTGACTGAGGTGACCATTATGCTCTGGGAGAGCCATGTGACCTATATTTTTTCTTCTGTATCATAATAGATGGATGTTTTGCAGGCAAATATGACAGCTGACCACCTCTGTAGGCTATGAATCCGTAGGTTAGAGGGCCAGGCAATGATTTGAAAATCATGTTTATCTCTCAGAAGTCTCTCAGACAGTCTTTCCCAATGATTACTTCTGAGGTACATGCTTCTTGTCCTAGGTTTTCACACCACTCTAAAAGAGGTATGGCATTAGAGCAATAGAGGATAGAGTACAGCAGGACTAAGAGCAAAATGCAAAATTGCCACAGACACTGTAAGACAAGTTTCACATAAACACCACAATGTAAGTTTCACCATTCTAAAATATTTCAGAATGAGCATTGTCCTTCTGTACTAATCCTAGAGACTGACAAAGTTAAGTTGCCTTAACTTTGGATTCTTCCAAGCTAGTATGCAATTCTTCTCAGCAGAGTTAATTAGCTTAGGCATCCAACCAGCAATTTTCACAGCAAACTAACCCAATTATCTCTGCATGATACATCATTGGGTCATGCCTGAGCCCAGAAAATGTTTGTCTACATATGGGAAAAATTTACTGCAGGTTGTGCCATTGAAAAGAACAGTGGGCCCTCCAGAAAAAAGGAATAGTTCCCTTCTGCCATTCACAGTATGAATATCTGAACTAATAACCACATAGAGAATATCCTGCTATTTTCCCATTTATTTATTTATTTATTTATTTGCCAATTACCATTAAAAAAAAATAAAATCATTACAAGTAAGGGGCATGAGGAGCCCAGGGTTCTAAATTCCATAATGTAGAATAAAGCAAAAGATTTTTGACATCCGTTTCAGAATTATCTAGCAATTTTGTCACGGTAAAGCAACTTCACTAACTTGATAACCACTTCAATTTAAGAAGAATGGTACAGATTTTCTACCTTATATTGGAAATGCTGATGGGTTACTGGAGGCTCTGGAGAGACTCAGAGCTTCCAGGGAAACTTCTGACACCACAATTACACTGACAGTATGGTATTCTTCTGAACTGTATTGCTCTAGTCCTTTGGCTTTTCATTGTACTTATAAATTTATCCTTTCTGTTCCTAAGAAGTGAGGAAGCACTTCTCTCTCTCTCTCTCTCTCTCTCTCTCTCTCTTTTTTTTTTTTTTTCAAAATGAAAATGGAAATAAAGGGAAATTTAAAGCCAAATGCCAAAACCCAGAAATCTGTGATAGTTTCAGATCTGATAGTTTAGGTCTTCAAATTGCTAAGATGAGCCACTGACCAACTTTCTCCTGCAACAGTTACAAAAGTTGTATTAATTTAACTAGTACAACATGCAGAAGTGTAAAGAAACATGTATCATGTAAAGTGTAAGGGGAATACATCATAGTCTTTAAATATTTGATTTCATGTAATTACATTGATAACAAACATATCCAGGGCATAACATGCAGTCATTATGTATCATATCGTCAGGAAGTAGGAATTAAAGTGATCATTTAATTTATTTGTTGAAGTCATTTTTCACACTTGGATTATAAATATCCATCACTCCAGTACTAAAAGACAAGACATTAAACTGATTATTTTGCTCTTAACCTCAGGTGAAGCAATATCAATTTAGTCCATTGAAAAGTTACCTGCTTTCACTATAGCCATTGTAAGCATTTTGGCATTTCTTTATCTATTATTTCCCATTTTCCAGTGAGAAGATAAGAGTAGAATAAGACTTTCACTGAAAACCTCTCTTCCTCAGCCTTTATGGAAAATGAACCTCACTCACATAATCCACGTCAATCCATAATCTCAAGGAATTTGGAATCATGCTAGCAAGCCTAGTATTATTCCAAATATCTTTAAATTTGAAACAAGGTCAGAAAGAGTAGTGTAAACCAGATATAAACCTTTTCTGACAAAAACAGCTATTACCATTTTAGAATACTGCTTGATAATATACGGTTGCAAGTATGGACTAGTCTTGTGTCAAAGATCCCTGCAGAAATATAGTCAGTGCTCCAGATTCCTGTCTTTCTTTTTGTACAAAATAATTATCTTCTTGCAGCTGCTGGGACTTGCCCTTCTAGATTTTTTTCTGTACTATGTCACTGTTGCAGTAAATGACAGCATGACAATTTCAGTACATTTCAAAGACCATGCAGTCAACAAAGATACCCCTCTCTGAAGGCATGTTGTGCTTTGTTCATTAGTTATACCCACAGATGTTATAATGTCAGCTTTGCACTGATCAGTGACAAATTTTTTCTTTCATTCTCTTGGAAATTCAATTCCCCTGTAAAATCTGAAATTGGATACTACATGACGCACTCAACACAAAGTCTGAGGTCTTTTAGGTTTTCTGGCTCATGCTCTTCCTCACAGAGTTGAGGAGGGGTATCAGCATGGGAGCCCTCTGGCTTTGTGACACTACCAGAACCACACACATTTCTCTGGCAAATCAAGACAGCGAAGTTAGTTTCCAGCAGCTGCCCTCAGAGCAAATTTAGTTTTTACTTCCCATACCTCTTACAGAGCCAGTTGTCGGGTATTCCCTTGCTCTTAGAATAACCTCAGCTCTGTACATGATTTGGGATACCTTGGGATGAAATAGAATATCCTGTATTATATTGGATACTAAGATCCTTAATGTATTAGACACTGATACATAAAAATAGCAGGAGAAATACTTTAAAATACAAGAGATATCACCTCCGAGAAAGTCCCACTAGCTAGTCCCACCTTTGCTATAACCCCTTAGAGTCATTTTACATTCGTAGCAGTTTCCCTATAGAGTACAGTATAACTTCTTATTCTTGCACATGTACATACTAGATGACATAGATAAGAATATTTCTATTGGAAACAAGATCATGTTCTGTTCACTCTTCCTAAAGAATAATTTGCACTAAGGACAAACTCCCCAGTTTTAGACCAAGTTGTTATAAAAATGTCAAGCCAAACAACAGACCAACTCGTGAAAACTTTCATCTGTAGGTGTTTTTTTTTTTTTTTTTTTTTTTTTTGTTTTGTTTTCTTCTTGATCTCTCTTTTTTTTCTTTATTTTTTTTTTTATTCTAATGGTTAATAACATTTGCATGCATATAACTTCCTTAGAGCTACAGTATTACACACTCAACAGTATTTTAGCTGTAGATTATAATAGGCATGATAAAGGATCACAAGTGTATCTTTTTTGTCAGCTTGTGCCATTAAGAACCTCTAACCATGGATCACTGATGTAACAGATCATTATGGTCCATTGTGTCAGTTCATCTGTTGGGATCTGTGCATTGTAAGCATGACAGATTTCCTCTGCAGCAATTATAGTCTATTGTGACAATAGGATTTAATGAATATAAACAACAAACCACATAATCCGTTATTACAGAACACAGCTATGCACCCAGATGGGAATTATGTTCCTAGACATTGCCGGTTGCAGTTTTTATAATTGTGACTATTTCAGGCATTGTGTTTTTAACTGTAATACTCTAATTTACCACGTATATTTATCTCAGCCCTGGCAGGTGAAAGGTCTTCAGAATTTAAAGTCTAATCCTGCAAATGGTCCATGATTTTATTTTTTTCTGAGTAAAAAATTATCTTTTAGTTTTCTAGACAGTTGCTGTTGACTTTTGCTGTGATACTAATGGTGCTACTAATGTTTCAGTGCTACCATTGTAGATGAAACAAGCAAATATACTAAAATTGGTCACAGATATTAATGAAGCATAGCAGAACATTCCTGTATTGTTTCCAAAGATATACACCTCTGCTCAATATTAATTTTTACAAATGATGGGCAAAGTGCTACACCAATGCAAACCTGTAAAATCACAATGATGGGCATTTTGCTGATTGATGCAGCTGAAGGCCTGACCTAGAGGCTTTTGATATATATTTGTGAAATTAATACTCTTTTTAAAAACACATAAATGCTATATTAAAGCTGTGCAGTCTACAAAAGTTCACATTATCCCCAGGGTGATTTCAAAAATCTGGCTCTATTACAGTGATTTTCAGCTTTTTAATATGAGTTCTGGGTTTGAGTATATCAGAGGTCACAATTATAGTGTGCTATTGCTGTATTTTCATCTACATAGATGGGCACTACTGGAATATATATATACTTTAAGTAATAGAAAATTGCCTGTAAATAATAAATTAATGAGGACTACATGTGGATTAGCTATATAAATGCTACAACACTTATTATGTACTTTCGAGGGGAAATCTCCAAGTAAACATATTTCCACACACTTCTTATTACCAAGAGGAGAAAAGACTCTTACCTAGCATGCGAACACATTTGGCATTCTGATCAGGACTATCAAATGAGATTTCTCCGCACCTCTGGAAAAAAAAAAAAAAGAGATTTAGTTAATATATATTTAGTTAAATCCTCATCCTCTGATACATTTCTTTACATTTGGCACTAGAAATGCTCAGAGACATGATGATAAAATGCTAAAATCAGAATAATTTCAAGTAGTCAAAGTTAGAGGAAAAATTGGCATTGTTAATAGATAAAGATGGGTCAACTCTGTATTCTAGTGCATTCACCAGGTATTCACCAGGTACCTATGGCTTAAACAACTGCCTCATCTGTGTCACTATTTGTTAGCATTGGACCAAAGAATGCAGGAGGCCCTCATTTACCACTGGTTGGTATTGCAGCCCCTTCCATACACTGATTTAGTCATCACATGGCTGCATCCTAAGCATGAGCTGTGAAATGATCCAGCTGAAAACAAAACAAAACAGAAACATATTTTATTTTGGCCAGCTTTAAAAATGCAGTCATTTCCTAACCATGATTCAGAGCATAATTTTGTGAAGGAATGAAATGATAGAAGGGTAGAGGGAGTAGCAATCTCTGTCATGGGCAAGTAATGAGAACAAGCAGATCAGGGCAGTGAATCACCTGTATATCAGATCTGCCACTAACAGGGACAGGAGCATGAAGCCACAGCCTTTCAGTGTATAAACAGTTAAGTTTAGGATTCCACTCCATACTGCTGCTTTGCCTGTGGTTGGTCCAATGTCCACTCCAGTGTCCATTCCTTAACTGCTCCTGTCAGAGACCATCTCTTCAGCTAAGCTGATTCAACAAGTTGTATTTCTGTAAAATGAGTTCATTTTAAAACTCAGCTCTTAAAATTAAGGAAAATTGTCATTTTGCTGAATTTGAGCTCTCTGTAACACCTATGAGTAAAACCAATTTTTGTAAAGTGCAAATAATTTGTGGTTCTATGCTAATGTGTTTTGTCAATAAAAAATAATATTCACAGGTGTAGATATATCTGATCAGGGCTGATGTTCTGTCTCGATACAAATCTAATGAAGGAACATCATTAGATTTAGGGTCAGAATACAAAATGGTTGTTTTCAAAGAGGAGGCATCTTTTTTTGAGTCTTTTATGCAGACAGATATGTCAGTTTAGCTGCCAGCAGGAACATAATTGATGTGGCTCATGGGTCTGATCCAGCTCTGATTAAAGTCAGTATACAGAACCCACTCAGTTCAGGAGTGGTTGCCTCAGGCTCTCCAAAAAAAGGTTCATTTTTTTATCACTACACTCAAAGTTTGTGATAGGCTTAATATTAGCCTCATATTCTACAAGTAAAAGCCTCATATAGGACAGCCTTATATTCTATAGGTAAAAGTGGTCCATACCTGTTTATCTACATATTTATGCTTTTAGCACCTATAACCAAGTGGGAATAAAAGAACAGAGATGCAAGTTTGGGAAAATCACCAAGAAATATCCATTTCCATTCCTCTTCTTAATTCTTACACATTTTTTTTTTTTTTTTTTTCTGCACATATGCTTTTCTGTTTTACGTAAGACAAAATGGTTACTTCCCCCCCCGCCCCTTTTTTTTTTTTTTGGTTAAAAAAAAAAAGTGTAATTTACAGCAGATATTAAAAGCTACAGAGAATCAGGTAAGTAAAAAAAACCCAGGGATTCAAAGAAGTTGTAACACAGCAGCTTCATAGGTGAATAATAACACATTTGGAACTCGCTATTTTTAAAATAGCCTTTACCTCCCTCATACTGAAATAAATACAAACAAACAAACAAAGGCCCATCTCCTACGCACAGTCTCTTCATATATCAGTACATCTAAAAAGAGAAAACAGACATCTGTACCAACTTTCCCAGGTGGGAGAGCATACTACTGAAAGATTGCAAAAGAGAAACAGTATCCGGCATTTCAAAGTTAATTTTACAAATGCTCTTGTACCAGCTCCCTCTCAGGAGACAAAAAAATTGCTTTTTATTCTTCAAGGAAGAGTGTTAAGATATGGGCTTTTTTTTTTTTTTTTTTTTTTTTTTTTTCAGAAATCTCCCAGTGTCTTCTTCATGACCATCAGTATATTTTGACAAACATAGATTTAAGAAAGCACTTCAAAATTCACTGTCCTTCTCAGCCCTGAATTTAAGCCTCTCTTTCAAAACTTGTGGTTATTTTTGTATTAGTCCCTCAGATATATTGTATGTTCCAGGCATATTTACATAAACATCACATTTCAGGCTGGTAAATGGTGTCTTACAATATCTAGCAATATTTATCAGTCTTAGTATTAGGAAACTGGGAAAACAGCTAATGTTCCACAGAGTCCACTAACATCCCACAGGATCTATTATGATGATGGATGAACTTTGAAAACGTTGCAAGTAAGATTCAGATAAGTGTATAAAAGTTGATAGGCTTATCTGAATTCCGTTAACCCCTGCAATCCACACAATTGGCTGAAAATCATGCAAAAACAACTACACTAAGAGATTTTTCACTCATTTCCCTGCAGCTAGAAATATCACAAGAAAAAAATTCTGCAGCAATTTTATTTTTGATGCCAGTGAAAACTCATAGGTGCGCATAAATGGGATGAAAAATAAGCTGTTACTAAACTGCTCACAGCATCTGAAAAAGATTTGTTTGGATCTTGGGTGTGTAAAATGGCACAGAATTGCAGTAGGAGCTCATTTTTGTTCATCTGAAAAATAGAGGTTTTGGGGCATTTTCGCTGTTACCAAATGTTTCCCATGAACGAGAGGGGTAAGGAATGACTTCAGGATTTAATTTTCAGGATTAAACTGAGACTGTGTCACCACTGTTATGAATTCCTGCCAGGGTTGGATAAGATTCTTCCTGGCCCAGCTCACTTCCCTTTCTGGGTTGGGTTTGTTCCACCTGCTTGTATGCTGGGATGGTACTGAGAGATGTGGCCAAGAGTCTCTCCACTCCCTATCCATTTCCAAACTGGGACTAAAGCAGTGGCTCGTTCTCCTCTCTAAGCTTCTAAGTTGTCTGCAGAGTCAGCAGTGGATCCACCAGAGCAGGAGTAGGAATTTGACATTAGATGCTGGTTATTCTACTTTTTAATTTCAATCAGTCAGAAAGTAAGGGAAGAATAATTCTGGACATATCAGACCTATTGCATGCATGTAGATCACCATATGTATCTGTTAGGGGAAGATGAGAGGGAAATATGACCTCCCTTCTAAAGTCTGGCCAAACTGCTCCTAAAACAGCTTCTGTGATCCTGTGATTCTGCAAAGCTACTGCTTGTAAGGCAGCAGTTTTGATACTCATATCAGTCAGGTCTAGAAGAAAGTATGGGTTTTCCTTACCCAGTTTGGAGAAGTAAGAGTATCAGTGGTGAGCTGTAAACATGAAATATATTGTGCAGTTAGGAAGAGCAGTAAACTCAAACAGGAGAGCAACCTCTGAACTTCATTTCTTGAAATGTATCATGTGGATGGATTCATAGACCTGACCTATAACTGAACATCATTCGAGTTGCAAGATTTTTCTCTCTAAAATATGATAAATCATATTATTGGATCTAAATGATCTCAAAGTGTGGGAATATTTAAATTTCAGTGTGGACATCATGGTTAGGACTGTTACAGCAGTGATGGGACAGGTCCTGTTATAAGTAGCCCTGAATCTTGGACTGCTGTTTTTACAGGAGTTTCCATGCTGTAAATAATACCACCAGCTTTCACTTCCCCTGAAGTACAATGACATATATTCTTGTGAGGGAGGATTTATTGCTGAAAATCGAAATAGTGCTGTGTTTGGAAGTGATGAAATTATTATTTTTTCTTAACAAAGAAATGGGTAAATACAAGTAGAATCAACCCCTCCAAATCTCCATTATAGCTTCATAGCTCTTGAATCACAGAATTCTGGACTAGACTGCGTTTCTTTTTTCCCCCCTTTCAGTTAGTAATTTTCAGTATAGTATTTTCAGTAACATGGATGCATTTCCACACAGGATTGCAGCCTCGAATTCATTATACATGTGAGAAAGTACTTATGTTTAGATAAGAAAATAAATTAATGGATTTTCTACTCTCAACTCCCTTTCCTGAGATAAGATACACACCCTGATGTAGAATCTGTTACATAAGCTGAAAAGTGGTAAACTGAAATGGTAAAAAGAGCAGCTTGGAGCTGCTAAAAACAGAGCTTAAAAAACAAAACTAGAAAAATGAAATAGTTGCAGTCAGAGAACAGGGATGAAAAGATGTGATATTCAGAAAAAAAAAAAAAATAAATGAAATGAACTCAGTTCCTGTGATGAGATAAATTAGAAGGCTTGAAGCCAGCCTGCTTGGCTCTGATGGCCCGGTACCACCTGTTGGAAAAAGGAAATACCCTGTTACACAGGCACAATTTTCTGTGTTGAAAGACTGCTGGAGGAGGGATCTCTCAGGCAAGATGACCTCTTTGCAGGACATTATGTGGACTACAAATGAATATAGGAAGTCTTCTGCGGGAGTTCTATGCCAAAGGAGTGTAAGCAAAACTGCAGAAAAGTAGGACACAACTGGTAGAAAAAAACATTCTCGCCAAGAGTGGATGGAAAATCTACCCTAGTCAGTTGTGCTAATGTAGCTATGTATATCATATTACTTTTCCAGTATTATGTGATCATTCATAGGCTGGGCTTCCATTTCCAGCATGCCTGGGGTCACACCACCTGCATTTGAGTACTTGAGATATGCAGCAGTAAAGAGTGTATATACCCAGACAGAGTATGCCCTTAGTTTTTTTTTATGCTGGGAAGAAAATGATTTCTAGCAAAAAAAACCCACCACCACCACCACCACCACCAACAAAAAAACAAAGTTTTTGAAATCATTAAATTCAACTTCTATCTGTATGTTAAATTAGTGCATTACACATTCTAAGCTGAGAAATGCAAATCTAAAAATTGAAATAAATAAACAGGCTCCCCTATGACACAATTCAGCAAGTAGAGATCTGAAATGTTTGTCATTAGAATTGCAATAAGTGGCATGTTAATTTTCTACTTATTAAATGCATACAATTAACATTTAAGTATTTTAGCAATTTTAGAGTGCATAGTGTTTTAAAAATGTAATATTTTATTTTTTTTTGGCATAAAATTTGAATATGAAAAATTTTGACCTTTTAAAGTTACAGACAACCAAGTTTTGAAAAGCCAGCTTTGTCAGTTAAAAGGTTATTCGAGTAGGAATAATGTTTAGAGGCTTCTTCACTCTGTTCTGTTCATCATGTCCTGAATATGGTGTTCAACATGTGTCTCTTCCTACATGGCAATAATAAAATTAGGTACTTAATATACATCATCAGCCAAACATGACAGTAATCATTGGATAATCTTTTTGCAAGTGACAGGGATCACTATATCTCTGAATATGTGTTAATTAGACATTGATTTTAAGTCCAATATTTTTCAAGAATTTATTTGATCTCTTTTTTAAAAGTAACCTTAAGTTAACATGGTTTGCTGTTACCGATACTGGAAGGAACTGTATTCTACATAAAAACATTGTTTGGTAAAAGAGCTTTTTCTTTCTTCTCAGAGTACCACATATAATTTATGAAATCAGAATTAAAAGATATACTCACAAACACATCTGATTAAAAAAAAAATATTAAGGCAAAGCAAAGAACTTCTGTGCTTATATCAAAAACTGGAAGATCTCAGAGAAAAAAAAAAAAACAACAACAGTGCTACTTTTATTCATATTTCTGTTTTCCTATTGCATTCCTTTCCCCATCACCTTTAAAAAGTACTTGAATAAAGCCCTCTAGTATGTAAAAGCACCATTCTAATTACTTAATGATTTATAGATAAAAAGTCTGTTAGTGTGAAATGCATTAATGCTTCAAAATTTTAGCACTATTTTATAAAAACAACTGGTTGCTGAAAATTAAGGGCAATATTTCATTAGGAGTCAGTCCTCATGACCTTCAGATTCAGGCTGCCTGGAAGCAGATTTAAGGTGGATTCATCCTGAGTGCTGATGCAATATCAGGGTGTAGGAACAGTAGGAATTCCAACGGTTTGTTAAGCTTGTGGTATTTCCAACTCAGATTTGCTCCTCTCTGACAGGAACAAAAGAAAGTACAGGACCTACCACAACAGGCTGACACGGGTAATCTGCCCTGCCTGCAGACTTTCCTCAGTCACCTCCCTTCAGATGAAAGCCTTGTGACAATCTCTGGTAGATTAAAACTAATGTTTAAGTAAAACAAGTATCCTCTCTGATACTTTGCATGTTCTGGAGATGTACTTACACACCAAATACTTCTGAATTTTGCTGAAACCTAAGCCATTACCTATGCTTGTCTTAGCCAAGGCAATGAAGTCATCACTTTTACTTGTTTAGAGACAACAGCTACTTTTATTTATTTATTTATTTATTTATTTTTATTTTCTTTTCCATCACATCTTATTTTAAATTTAACAGGCCCACATTTTGTCAATTTTCTCTGGAGTGAATGGTTGCAAAAAGCTCACCCTGTTCATCTGACCTTGAATTTCCATCCCTGAGTTCTTCAAAAAGCCTTTTTTACATGAAAAGCCTTTCTTACATGAAAATAGGTGTATAATGAACACAACATGAAAATTGCATATGTAAACTTTTCCATCAACATTGAACAACACTAAAATATTTTAGCCAATGAAATTACCCAAGACAGATTAAAAAATAATAATAATAATATTTTTTACATATTACCTCCTTGGAGCTTAGAGCAGTTTCCATAATGATTATAGATCACATCTTATATTTACCTGAAAATTTAGACCGGTATTTAGCAAGTTAATAGTTGCACTAAATTGGGCTGAAAAAATGAATGCTTATCTTGAACTGGTATATACTATATGTATGCCCACCCATTTATAAATATGGTGCAATCACAGCATACTGACAACTGTCTTTCAAATACTATTAGCAGCCAGAATACTACATTTGCTGCTCTACACATTACTAACATTATTATATTGCAGGTTTACCATAGTTAATGGGTAAAGTTCCAGCTTCCCTATTTTGTATCAGAATTGAGGCATACTGACACTGAAAATTCAGGACCTTTTAATATCTGGATGAATTTCTGCAGAGTAAAATGACTATACCTGGGCAATCTTGTTTTGAGAGTTTTTCCCCTTCCAAGTTTTCCCAGTGAAAGACGAGGTTTCACTCACTTCTCTCCAGGAAGTTAAACACATTGCTTAAATAACCTTTCAACACTGTCAGTGTCAATATCCAGCAGCACCTTGGCAATACATTTTATTCTGGAATTTACCATGATGTAGACCCTCAGCGAGTGCAATCAGAAGACACAAAAAGAAGTAATTACAAAAAATAAGTAATTAGAAGTAAATAGAAGTAGTTATAACTAAATTGAGCAATAATTTCCAACCAACCACTGTTGCCAATAGTCAGCAACTTGTCTGTGGGCTAAATAGCCTGAAGCAAACCTTTAGGCAGTTCATTTTCTCACAAACCTGTGATTTACTATGGTTAAGAGTGGTTTGAAATGGATTAATGTTGCTGGAAAATTGGTATAGTGGTTTAACTGCTTTGTTTTCTTCTTCAGTTCAGGAAAAAAATGTTTAACAGTGCGTGACTTCATTAGGGAGGCGCCAGTAGCCCTGACCCCCCTGAGAATCTGTCAGTGTTTCAATATGGCATCCCTGTTTTTAAGTTTTTATAACATAGGCATTGTGAGCCAAATCTAGAATTATTAAGCAATAACAATGTTGGGTTTTAATGAGCAGTAAGACACAGTTGAATGTGCATTAACAGGCAAGGCATAACTTGTAGACCTGTTCTGAGGGGATACCATCATCCAGGAAATGTTAAAGAGCAGACTAGATTTTGCCCTCGTGGGATGATTTTGTATTATTGTTCATTTTCAAGTTTATATTTTAAAGAATGTAAAACATCTGTAGATTAAGTAATGGATTCTCCCACCATGAAAACAGATCTAAGTGGGAGGGAAGATGGGGTGGAAAATACCGATACTAGGGAAAACGCAAATTCATTGTCTCTATTTATTGTTGCTCTGATGTGAAACTTCAAAGTTCTCTGTACCTAAACATTTTCTGGACCACATAATTATCTTTCCTCCTCCTAGGAGCTGCAGAACTAGGCTGTTCTCCTAGCTGTTTTCTATGGTCACTGCCATTTTATCTTTCACTTTCTATTGAAATATGTAGTGGGAGGAAAATATAGAATTAATTTCTGAGAATTTAGGTCTCCACTTCAACCACATGTATTTCTCATATTTTTCCCACTGATGTACTGGATCAAAGGACGGGTCAAAGCCTCAGAAGTACTGACTGACATACCACTCTTTCCAAGAAGCAAATAACTGCCTGAAGATTCTCGTCAGACTGTTAAATAAATCAAATAAATCTCAAAACATGTATGTTGAAAGTCTAGTCAAGCAGCCACATGGAAGAGTGAAAACAGAACACTTATAGGGAGAAGATAGGAAACTACTTCGTTGATAACCTCACCTGTGTACCACACTGCATTTACCTGAAATAGTAGGGTTGCATGGGTATCTACGCAAAATTTGTTGTCTCATTGAAAGTGAAATATTTGCCTTCTTTTCTCTCTCTCTCTTCTTGCTCTTTCCCTGTGATAGATTTGTATTTGATGCCTGCCATCTGTGAGAGACTTTGCAAGTAAAACTTGTCCAAGCAAACTTTCTGCAATACCATTTCATCACATGATGCAACCCCAAACATGAATGCAGTCTGGGCAATGAGTGGATTGAGAATAGCCCTGAGGAGAAGGACTTGGGTATACTGGTGGACAAAAAAACGAACATGAGCTGACGATGTGCACTTGCAGCCCAGAAGGCCAACCTTATCCTAGGCTACATCAAACAAATCATGGCCAGCAGGCTGAGGGAGGTGATTCTCCCCCTCTATTCCTCTCTTGTGAGACACAACCAGGTATTCAGCTCTGGGACCCCCAGCAAAAGAAAGACATCGACTTGTTAGAGAAGGTCTAGAATAGGGTCATGAAGATGATCAGAGGGCTGGATCACCTCTCCTATGAAAACAGGCTGAGGCAGTTGGGGTTGTCCAACCCGGAGAAGAGAAGGCTCCAGGGAGACCTTATAGCAGCCTTCCAGTACTTAAAGGGGGCCTACAGAAAAGCTGGAGAGGGATTCTTTATCAGGGGGTAGGGATATTGGTTTTAAACTAAAAGAGGGTCTAGATATCTAGTCTGGATATAGACTAAATATTAGGAAGAAATTCTTTACTCCGGGGGTGGTGCGGCACGGATACAGGTTACCCAGAGAAGCTGTGTATGCTCCATCCCTGGAGGTGTTGAACACCAGACTGGGTGGAGCTTTGAGCTACCTGGTCTAGTAGAATATGTCTCTGTACATGGCAAGGGACTTGGAACTAGATGGTATTTATGTTCCCTACCAACCATAAACATTCTGTGATACTATAGTTCTGTCATTCTGTGATGTCCAAAGGAAACCCAGGCCCAGCTGCTGTGCAAAAGAGATGCAACCAAAGAATGGCCTTGGTCCTTCTCTTTATTAGTTGTATAGATGATATCAACGTGTCACAGCACAAAATGCTCACTTTATACAGTATCTCCTGAGTTTACACCAGCCACTTACACCCATATTCCCATATTTGATTTTGGTCATCCTTCTGAAGCTCTTTGAGCTCTTTTCCTTCATACTCTGTTTTAAACTCTTTTGCCACTATAAGTAGTTAAAATATTTTATACAACTGCATATTAACTGTCTTCAATTGTTCTGTACCAATGGCGTAACTCAAAAATTTTTGGGCATCTGTTCAGCATGTGACCAAACACATACTGTAAAAATGAGCCTCTGTGGTGGCATTTTAGCCTGTCATCACGTCCTTCTACAGTCAAAACAATCTATTAGAAGTACTCATATAACTAAGTAACCTCAGCACTGCAAAAATGACCTTCAGAACTTCAAGTACACTCAAGCTAATCTTTGCATGAAGAACATATGGAGCTAAAAAACAGTTTGTGCTGTTTTGACAAGAAAAATTTGTATTTCAAAATAGTCATATTAGACAATGTCATATTAGGGAAGAGCATATTTTCAACTACTTTCAAAGTGCATTTTATAACGTATCTTGAGCCATACAAAAGCCATTATTTTCAGGAAATATTTAGATACTTTTGCAATATGCACTATGAAGATATTTCCAGATACATGGAAATTCATGTTTTTTGGTCTTGTTAGTCAGAGTTTCCAAGGTTGCAGTCTTTCAGAGAAATGTTAAAAAGACAAAATTTCTCCCTGAAAATAATTCTTAGAAGCACAAATTTTCTTTTAGAGTAGTTTTTCTTCCTCTTCTCTCTCTCCCCTCCCGCCCCCCTTTCTTTTTCTTTTTAATGTGTGAAAGCATCACTTCAAAACAGGTTTATTTTTGCAAGTGCTGCACAAAGCTTCTTTTCTCTTGCCTCTCAAGAGATTCTGGTTATTATCTCTTTAATCCAATGCCTATCCTTGAGCTGGCAAAAGAAAAGGACTAAGCTCCTGAGAATATTTCTTGGAATTTCATGGGAATAATCTTATGTTGTGTTTTGGCCAGATTTTGCTCATATCTTTCACTCATAGCAGCCAATGCCAACATGGTGAACGTTTTATTGGTGCAGTTTCTATCATATATCCCTACTAGTCTGTACCAAGCTAGTCAATGTCTTTGATTTTCAGTGTTAACCAAGTTGATTCTGACTAATATGCATAGTATCATTCCTATTTAGTGTCTTTTACCAACCTTATCACCGTAAGTATGAATTTGTTGCAGTAGGCGTATTAAATAATGTGACTAATATCTGCCATATTTAGTTTGTTCTTTATCTGGTCCCTCAAGGGTAAAACTGGGTGTGTTATGTAGTGTTTTCTTGTCAAAGGATTTTATTTTTGGATGTGTTTGTTTTTGTCTTGTACTATTTAAGCGTGACTGTTATTATGTATTTATGTTAAAGAAGGTGGGATTGAAAAACAGTTCCCAAGATCTATTGTTTTTAAAGTTTTTTCTTGATTTCCCAATTTTTACACGATAGGCTTCAAGAAAATATTTCCCCCTCATATATTTTTATTTGACAAATGCTAACGTACTGAATGTCCTGCCTAGTTATTTCTCTAAATTAATTAGGATGTGCATTCTGTAAAACTCCTGAACAATATATGCATCATATTTAAAACTATGGTGGACTTCTTTTGAGTCTCACTTGAGGAAATGATCTAAGATTTTTAAGTTCATAAAGAAAGAGAAATGGAAATTCCTAGAGATTGATTCAGCCCACCTGATTACAGAGAAAGACTAGATGCCTGACTTTTAATCAATTATAATTACAAGGATTTAGCTGACTCCATGGGCATTAACAACTGTTGTACATTTGGACCCTAAAATCAGTGTTAATCCTGAATGACAGAAGCTGGATTTGCACGACAGATGAAAAGTTCTCCCAGTTGCCACAAGATAGCAGCAGGACTGGCAGATAAGAAGAATTGTTACAGGGAACTTTGAATGCTGTCACCATGGGATATCTGGAAGGTTGGGTCATAGAGGTACTTGTCATAGTGAACAAGGCCCACCTATCTTTTTTTAACAACTCTGGATTCATAGCATTTTTGTGAAGGAATTAAAAATATGTCTTTAATACTCCTCTGATCATAGCTATTAGGACTATTTGACCACTTTGGAGGAGTATAACGTCAGTTGTGAGAATCACAAACTAAAGGCAAACTAAAGCAAAATGCAGCTTTTTATTTTTATTTTCAATTTTTATTATTATTATTTTTTTCCTGCAGTAAAAAGACTATCTTTTCTGAAGTTATAGTTAAATCCTGTTATTTTCTCACACAATGATAAAACAGTAGGGAAAATAATGTTTCCACTTTTCATATTTTACTTTGTTACACACTTTTGTGTTTAACATATAATGATTATAATGAAGTAGAAAAAGACAGATAAACCTGCAGGGGGTAAAGACTGCTGAGTGAATTCTACTTTGTGAGGTGTATTTAAAAATTGTCAAGTGCAGTGATCAAAAGAAAGGAGCAGAAGCACTTTTCATGTCAGAATCTGAAAGCACCTCTTAGTAAAAGTTCTCTTTTTAAAACATTAATACATTATTATGTATCTGTAGTGTTTACGTATGACACTTGTCATTTTTAACAAATGAGTCACGATTTCCCATATATTGCAATGTATCTGAGCCACATAAATCTGATAAAACTGCACATATTGCAAGTAGTACATCTATCTCATTTTAGGAAGAAAAAGCATGTACAATGAAGCTTTTTACAGTAGCAATTAGAAAATTTGTTTAAATTATTTTCCTAGCTTTTACAAAATTTCTTTTGAAATAGAATTTACATGGTACATAATAATAAGGTCATATCTAATTATCTTGGCTGACTATTTTACTGAAAGATACTATTCATTTTATGCTACATGATGCTGATTAATAACCAAGGTGAAAATACTATTCAGTGCAAACAACCTTTGCAGTGAAAATGTGTTTGGTCCCAATTAAAAGAGGTTTGGAAGTACCTCCTGTTTATGTGAAAACACAGGAAATTTGCATTTGGATCTAAACACTTGTGGTTCAGACACATTTGTATTATGCATGCAGATACATTTCTATTATCTGAATGCTATACAATGCTAACCTGCTGAATGATATGAGTGCAGCAAGTCTCATGATGAGACTGATATAAAAAGCATAACAAGTTTTAAGTTTTCTGCATGTGGTAAACATTCATTTTGTTTGCAAATTTAATTTTTATTTCTTAGTTCTTTTAACTTTTATGTTAATTATTTTTTGCAACATTATTTAACTTCACCCTTGAGGCAGGCAAAGATTTACAGTTAGATACTCTACAGATGGGAAATGGAGGAAAGGACTGATTACACAAACTTGCTAAAGGTCACCAACCTACTGGAAGAAGAGGGAGTAACATTTCAGTTGCCTCTAATTCTGTGTACTATTTCTTACATTAACATTATGACTACATTTATCTTGTTGAGTAATGCATGAGTAAATACAGGAACTAATCATGCAAACTGATGAGCAGTTTCACCTGAGTCAACTGAACAATTTGGGCTAGAAAAATCATCTTTGAGGGGAGATATTTTTAAAATGTTAGATCATAAACACATTGAATATTTTATTTCTATAAGGCACCTTTTGGACATAAGACTACAGTTAATAAATCAGCCCTATGCTTGTTGACGATCTAGTTTTTCCTTTTGAACCTGTATGTAAGTAAATTCAACACATACATGTAAGGTATTGATGAGTGTATGAAAGGCTCTGTTTGTCTCCGGTCTGTGGAGGGTATAAACATCCTGGCTGGAACAACAGGGATTCTTTAGCTAAAGTTGGATCACCCCCTGCTTCTCTGTCCCCTTCTGAAAGCCACTGGATGAATCCCTGGAGTATCAGCCAGCATAACACATTGACAGCAACAGGAACTGTGATACATTTAAATAATAGAGTGACTATTGCCAGTTCTGCTTATCAGATCATCTGTTCTGTGTTTAATATTGATATGTTCATCTTACATGAAGCTAACTGGACTTCTAGATAAGTATGGATGAGTATAAAGATGGAATTTGCTTTCTCAGTACTTCTATTCAAGGGAAAACACAGAAGTGTTTCACCCCAGTGAAATGTCTGTTTCTGTATGATTGGACTTGGTAAAAAAATAATAAAACTTAAACAAAAGAGATTATAATTTTAAAAACAATCACCACACAAGCAAACAACAAATCTTAAATTAAAAAAATCTCTAAGTAAAACTAAGTAATCCAAGAAAAGGAAAACAAAATTACTGTGTGAGTTTTCATTTTTTAAAAAAATTACTATTATTTTTTATTCAATGTGGTATTTCACCAATGAGAGCATCCTTCCTCAGCACATTGGGAAACATGCACAGCAATATTACATTCTGTAAATGAAAAATGTTTGCCAGAAATTTAACTCCTGTAACATAAGAAGTTGGCTCTTTGAGCAGCTCTGTTTTCAGGCATTGTTAAATTAATCTAGATGACAGACAGCCTTCTTTGGCCATGGGGAGTCATGCTGCATCTGAACTAGGATGTCTATTGACACTGGGCTAGTGTTGCTTAGAAATTCCAGCTTCCACAGCCAGTAATTGCCAAAGGTACTGATGTAGAAAACACTACATATCCCCCACATGCAGACAGGTCAGGTGGGAACCATCAGCACAGATCCCAAGCAAGGCTCAGCCTGCCTTCCTGAAGAGTGGAAAGGTGGCTTTCCACACAAACCCTAAATCCTAAACCATTATCATTAAATATAACTACTGTCTTCTGCTGTTTTAACCACAGGCAAGTTAAATAACAGGTTAAATAACACTAAATGTCCATCAAAAATCAAAATCATCACACATTGGTAGTGTTCTCAACATTACTGTGATGAAATAGCCCCTCATTTAAGACTGTTCACCTCTACTGGGCATTAGATGTTTAATATGAAGTGCTGAAGTGCTCTGCCAGTGCTCACTAACAGCAGCATCTTTAAAAATGACATGGGCCAGACTAGTTAGTATTTTGAGATGCATTGTTTTTCCAACCACTATACTTATTCATGAGGGAAACCTCTGCCTTAAACTCACCTTTTTTCTCAACATAGTGATCTGACATTACTAGACTCAATGTTTATTTTTATCTGGAGACTATACAGAAAGGATTAAAAAAAGCCTATTGTGATAACATAGAAGCCTGGAAAAGATTAAAATTGTATCTCACTGGTGGAAAGGATGTTAATCCAGTATCAAAAAGTGTTTAGGCTGTGATATCTTTGGAAGTCCACGGATGTCACCTTACAATGGTGTGATAAATATGAGGGGTTTGACTTGAATCAAACAAAGCTTAAATTCAATGTCATCCTGCTTATCCTTCACACTTTATATAATACTAAAGCAGGGAATTTCAAAAGAGTAAATCACTAAAACCCCAATGGAAAATCAAGGATGGAGAATTTCCTGTCCTTTGATATATAAAATCAGAAATGCTGATGTTTTCTTTCAACTTACTTTTATTGGTTTTGCATAATACTTGAAACAATACATAAAATAAATATTTTACAATTTTGTTCCTGAATGTTTCCACAAAACAAACACAAAATACCACAACCTTGTCTACTCTGTTGACCTTCACCACAAGTGGCCAGGACATGGATATCTCCACCCACCACATAGCTACATAAAGGATTAATATGGTATTTTTAAGGGAAAATCAGGAGTGTGCAAGGACTACTTGTGAAATATGCATGAGAGAAATAATGAGGAAAGTATGTTGTTAGGAATCTAAGTTCTCCAGCGATCTTTACCAAAATCAGGACAGTGCAAGTTCATGGCTTTTTTTTTTTTTTTTTTTTTTTAAAAAAAAAAGAGGAGAGAAGTTATTAAAAAGTTCTCAGCCCTCTGTAGCTAGACCAGCCAAGGTGCAGCAGTCCAAAAGTATCCCTCTGAAGTTTTTCCTAGCTGTCTACAAAAATGTAGTCCAACCATACTTTTGAATCCTGGCAACCTGTATCTCACATCTGACACCTGGGGGACTTGAGAACAAAGATCTGTCACTTGACAAAAGGAAATGAACTGTCTTACCTCACCTCCTGCAGAGAAAACTAACAAAGAACACCAATAAGCTTCATACCAAAACACTGATATTTCAAAGGCCGCCAGAAAAACAGGATTGCTCCCAGAGAAGAGGGAGTCAGCAAATCTTAGAAGAAACATTTCCCATCCACCATTTCATACCAATGGACTATGAAACATTCTGAAATACTGGGAGGCTGCTTCTGTCCACAAGCCTGGCAAGAAAGCCAAGTTCCCCATTCGCAATGTGAGGTTTGTGTGTTTAATTACCTCACTGAGATGTTGTGAGGCCCACCTACATAATGTTTGCAAAGTAATATTTGTCGAGCACTGTATGGCACATGCCAGTAGGAAGGGAGCCAGGCACAGAAGTGGAGACTGAGCAGGAGATCAGACTCTGGGTTCCTACCTTGTTCGCTCCTCTGGCAGCTTTTGCACTGTGGCTGCAGATATTTAGCAAGCTCAGCCTTGCAATGAATTAAATCATTTCTCAGTATAAACTGTGTTGAGGGCCCCTGTGTAAGACTACCTTTTACAGATGGCTTACAAGTTGCTGCTGTTTTCTATTGCATATTGCTTCCTGGCATAGATACTGCATTCATACACACAGGCAGTGGCAGGAATTTTCAGCTCAGTGCTGTCTCTGGACAGCTTAAGCTCCCAAGGAGACTGCTTAGGAAATGTGTGTGAAAAGAGCACTGTTAAGGGAAATAATACTTATCTGAATTGTAGCAATCCTTACCAGTGACTATTACAATGATACTTGTGCACGTGTGTGTAGGAATTTACTGTGTGCTCACAGCAATCAGGGAGAACCAGAGCATCTAGCATGAATAGTGGCTGTTCACCAGGGCACAATATTGCTACTGCTACAGACAGCTGGGAGGAAGTCTTAGAGGAGCATCACAGTCCACTGACCACACACTTCTGTCTGACAGCTTTGAGAGAAACCAGCAAGAAAAACCTATGCCCATTAAGCAGCAGCAAGCCCTGCTCCTCCCTGGGGAACAGTGAGAGATGGGAGACAAAAACTGGTTACTTTAACCGTTCCCTCCAGAAAAGAAAAAAAGCATACAATTTAAAGCTCCATTTTACCTTCTCTACATTATCTCAAATGCATTAAAAGAGTTGGAATTGCAGTGAGCTGGTCTCTGGCTTTTGAATCCTGAGAGCCTAAGTAGACACATAGTTATAATCCCAGCATACCTCTCATTTAGGCCATTTGGCTCTCTCAGTCTTGGAATAAGCTAGCCTGTTGCTGCCATTGCCACTTGCAAACAGGAAGCACTTTGAGCACTTGTGCAGCACAGGAACATGAGACCGGTCCAAATCTGATCTGAATGTATGCAATCCATAAGGTTTAAACTCTCCTCCTTCATTTCATTAATATTCAAGTAGGGCAGCCTTCTCTGTTATTTCTTGTTAACCATGCTATAATGATATGACTTCTATGCTTTAAAACCATCTAGCATGTCTGGATGACTCTACAGTAGATGGCTGACTCCTATTTTTAAATCCTCTGTACAATTTCTGTTGGCAGAGACTCATGCAAGCCAAAGGGGTTTTAGCTGGTCAGAGAGTGGTACCTCATAGCCAACTTTCAAGGTGGAATACAGTGTAGAATTACACTGAGAGTTACAGTAAAGGGCCAACAGGGAGAAGCCTCCCTGCATTGCCAGGTGCTGCAAAGGAGAAGGATTTATGACTCCTTCATGAGTTTAGGATGGAGTCAGCTGTAGATGGTAGCTAATATGGCACAAAAGAGAGGCTAAATTCACACTGGATTTATCACCCCTTAATTAACAGAATTGCACAAGTATCACGTTAGTTTGATTTTCTGTGAATAGTGTCAGTAAAAATTGAAGCAAACTCTGAAAAGCACTTCTTTTACCCAGCTCCCTTTCTCCTTAATTGCTTTTATCTTATAGTGTTAAACATCTCACCTTCTACCCTGAAATAACCTCAAGGGTGCCTGAATACTCATTCTTACTGACTATAGATATCACAGTTTTTAAAGTTAAGAGGGGGTGCTGTTCCTAAGAAATTCTGTGCAATTACTGAAATTTGTAAAGATACCTACATTAGTATGTTATATTTATGGTTAGAATTAACTGTCCCTAATGAAGGTGTAGATACAAATGTGATAGAAATGTGATAGAATGAACATGATGTGAGAAGTCATAAAGAGTAAAAGTTTGAAAGCATGAAAAAAGCTTGTTCTTAGAAAACAGAAATTGTGAAAAATTAGCAGATACACAGAATTTCTTTTGTCAAAACTGAATTTTGTTTTAATAATAAGAAAAAAAAATGTTATGAATAATATATTTAGCATAAAGGAAGCACTGCTATATACAGCAATGAAAAAAGTAGTTGCAAAATCTTATGAATAACAATCCTTCTAATATCAGAATTGGATCTGAACTTAAATAGATGTTGATGTCTTTCTCATTTAGAGAAAAATTGAATTTTTGAAAATAGAAACTTCAATATTCTTAGTTTGTATATAACAAAGAAGAGCTGCGTGGTTCAGAAATAGTATATCATGACAATGATTTGTTATTAATGAAAATATAAGAGCAGAGAAAGGTTACCTGCCTACAGCTGCTGTCCCTTGAGGTATGTTCTCTATAAATACATTCATGTAACAGTTGTTCACATATACAAATAATTCACTATATTCATAGAGAAAGCTGCAGTTACTTTGTTTCATAGGTAAAATTTTCACTGGTGGAGAATAAAAACAATGTTCTCCATTAACCACCTTTTAGTGGAAGGAAATGCTTGGCATCTCAGGCTGAATAAAGTCTGAAGTTGCTGTTCAAAGGCAGCATGGTGTCAGTTTTCATTGTTATTTGTGAAGCGTTATTGGCTAAGGCCTGAAGCAAAAGCAAAAAACTCTCAACTCATTTTCTTTACTGCCAAATAATTCCATACACCAAGAACAGGAGACCAAAACAGGACAAACACAGTTAATATCTTTTAGTGAGATGGGGATTTCTTGGGATGTGTTGTAACTGTAACCTAAGGTAACAACCCCCAGCATTAGGATGGAAAATTTATGGCACAGAAAATAAAGAAAACTAGAATGTCAGAATTTAAGAGGAAGAAGAGTGTAATACATTTTTTCTTATATCCCGGGTGCCAGAGGACATTCAACTGGTGTGGGAAAAAGGTGATAATCCTAGTTAGGTATTGCTCTACTAGTCAGTACACTTAAGATCAGTATAAAAGTTGTGGTGAAGGTTTGAAGGCTTGTTTTCATGAGTCACCACTTACTTGTGGGATATTACAGTTACAATGGTATCGATAAACTGTTGTCTTGCTACTCTAATGATCTAGTTTTTGCAAAAAGAAAAAAAGAAAATCTACTGATTTTTTGTTTTGACTGGAAAAAGAGACATTGAATGTTTCAGAAGATGCACCCACAGAACAAAAGACTTTTTCATCCTGTTCAAGTCTGAAAAGCTCATGGGCTTTTTCAGTGTTCCAGGGACAACACTGCCTTTTGGGAGCAACAGGGTGCTTAAAGTCATTGCAAAGCGAACACTTCCCAGGACATGCTCCTCTTCCTCTATACATAACAGGCATTGAAATCAGTGGTGGAGAAACAATTACATTTAATATACCTTTTGAATGCTATCCAACAGGCAGAAACAGTAAAGAAATCTTTGAAAGAAGGACCATGCAACGCACGCAAGGTAGAAAATACCCTTTGGTAGAAGCCTTTAAAGGTAGGCAGGGAATTCTGATAAGTTCAGTGAAGTTTTTACCTGAAAAGAGATTAGTGATGTAGATGGGAATTATATATTAGGTGCTGTCCTGATTTCTCTACTGCCAGGCAGTATAGAAAATTATCTGTTATGGCTGTATTGAAAGTATCAGAGCTTAATAAGCCCAACAAGATTATAATGAGGTGAAAAATAACTAGCTATCAGAGTTTCACTGTGTATATCCATGGATAAATAAGTATTTGAAGAACAACTGGGGAAGAGCTTCCAAAATAATATTTTAAATGCCCTATGAAGTCATTGAAATATAGTTAAGTTTGAATAGAAATCACAGCTAATAATACATGGCAAATATTTTATCCATTACTATAAGTAACTTAATTTGAATAAATGATTTGCAGTTTATTGAAATCATTTTATCGAATTTGAGCATAAAATAAATATTTTAAACCTTGACCTATAATTTTAAGGTAGAACAACTGCAATTTAGGCATTTGAATGTACAATCATCAAAACTCCTTCCTAGCTTCATAATTTTTTGTCAGCAACTTTTCCTCTCTACTTAAAGATGCACTTCTGGGAATCTTTATCATAGCTAAGCAGTTTGTTGCCCGTTTCCAAGAGCATGCTCACAAATGTACTTCAACCTGATGTAAACTTGGATTTTCCTCAAAGAATAAGAGTTTTCTAGGTATGAACATGGAAGGGAAGGAGAAGTTGTTTGCTGAGCCAGTTTTGAACAGAGGTATTCCTGAAAGATGAAAGTGGTGACAAAGGACAAAATACAGAAAGTAACTTTTTAGAGCTTGTTCACAAACTGGCTGTGATTTTAACAGAAGGTCTTAGATGGAATCACCTCCAGAAAAGCTCTGCATATCTCATAATTAAGACCCATTCCAGTTCCCAGATGAGACATTTCCTCACATGCCCTGAAAGTTTTATCCATACTCCAAACAGACTACGGTCCGGTGGGAGGTAAAGTAGCCTGTCACACACTGAAGCACTGCTCTTATTGGTAAGCACTTAACAGTGTATCATATGCCATTGCTAACAGCCCCAAAGCAATGCTGTTATAATGTCTTTCACTGCTTCTGCAGACATATGGTTATTCAGTTTCTCAACAGAGATAGGATAAACTAACAAGTAAAGGGGATTGTGTTGTGCCTGCTGGGGAGAGGTATACAAGTGAGTCTATGAAAAGGGTGATACTCAAGACACATTTTTTATGTTACATATCCTACTTGCTATCTGGAAGTGCTGTGTCTCAGTTTACATAACTGGCTTTATTTATATATGCCTAGAAAAAACTGTGTGAAGAGAATCACCTTTTTTTGCTAGCATATAGAAATGCTTTCAAATATTTTTCTACCAGAAGTCTATGCTCTGGGAAGACTCAGATGCATTATTATTATATATGGTAAAGAAAACACAGAAAGAGTCATTAGAAGCATGGGCAGCACAGACTTATTAACAGCTAATTAGCAACTTTTAAGGTGCCACATTTGGGGAAATCGTTTAAGGAAGAGTTTGGTGGGGCAGATAGATGTATAATTTAGAAAGAAGCAAATAAGAGGTCACTAGAATATAAAGATCCTGAATGATTGCTTAGTAATCATGGAAAAGAACAGTTGCATAATACATGAGTACTCAGTTCCTATAAGTAACAAAATCCCTGTGAAAAACATTTTGTAAAAATTAACTGTGGATTAATGATGAATGCTGATATTTTAAAATATTCAACAGCTGATTCTGTTTTTCAAGTAAGCTCTCTTATACCCTGGAAAGGTGCTATATGGAATTCTCTTCAATAAAACTAAAATGTTATTGCTAAAGCATTATTTTACTTGCATTTTCCATACTGCATATGTGTTACTGGGTAAAGCATGTGAGAATACGTTTGCATGGCAGATGCTCCACAAAATAAAGCTGCACTGTACTTTTGTTTGCCACTAACAACATATTGGAAGTTGGGAGATATGCCAATAACCATGAGGCAGTTATGTTGGGATAAACCACAAAGACTTTGCAAGCTTCTACCATGTACTTTTTCTGCAATCGTAGTTAACAATTTCATTTCCATAGTAGCATTTGCTCATTCTTACCACAACTGTTGACCTGATTTATTGATCAAGAGAAATGAGCACAAGTAAGTAACAGTTAAGCAAAAACTGCTGAGTTTCAAGCAAGTTGAAGGGAAAGAACAAGTTGCATTTGGTCACCAGTGAATTTTTACAAAACAAGCAAACAAAAAAAACAAACCAACAATACCTAGCTACAACCAGTACTTCCAGATCAACAGTTCTTTTCTTTATGATAATTATTGGAGCCTTTAAAACAGGATACAAACTTCTTTTATACTTTTTATCCACTGTTAAGCATCAAAGCCGTACGGAAAAGTAGTTACATGGGCCACTTATGATAATGACTTTTAGAAAAACTCTTATCCTATAACAACTGGCACCACAACTTGTTTATTAGAATATAATATTCAACAAAAATACCACAGTGATATAATCTCATCAGACTCATGCTGATGGAAATTTCTTGCCATGGGTTTCTGAGATGGTTTCAAAAAACAGGGATAATTTTCCTAGCAAAATGTAATTAAAGGGGTGCTCTTCTCAAGGACACTTTGTACTCATGAACAGGTAAATTTTCTACTTATTAAATAGAATGGTCTTTTCTTTCCCAACTTGATCAAGTGTAATGTATTCATATAATTCTCCCATAAAGAATTTATCCAGGTAGAAGTGAACATATTGCAGAGGACAAGGAGGAAGCAACCTGATTTACTTCATGATAACAGAAATATAAAAGGAGAAGAAAGATAAAGGGAAGACACAGATGCTTAGAATAACTCAATTTATTTGTCCCAGTCCTGCTGGCAGACTGTACAGATTTCAATTTTGGTTGGAATTTTTGTTTCTTTTACAAAAACTGAGAGGAAGTATACAAAAAATCTTTGCTAAAAAGATGTCAGAAAGTTTGTGATGTCATTAAAGCCTAAGTAATATATGTCCATGATTGAATAGCATTAAGTTAACCTTAAACCTTGGTATTCTTTTAAGGAAATGTCACTGCTTTCAGGCTTGTCAAGTTTGTCATTGACATTAAGTTTAAATCTTTGCCTTTACAACTTAAATGTCTCTTAACATAGTTAATAATAATAATAATAATAAAAACAAACAACAACAACAACAAAAAAACCAACATCTTATGACATACATGGAAGTTAAACTATGGTTACAGGAGGAATGTCAAAAAATATATGTGGAAATACAGATGTGTAAGTTGCTTCTGGACTCAGTTATTGACAAAGTTAATTGGAGCTATGGTGCTGCTACTAGTTATATATAATCAGAACACGTAAGAGCAAAGGAAGTACAGCATCTACTTCTAATTTTAATGGCAGGAGGCTCAGCTAATTATCAATTCTGTCCTCATGTCTACATATTTAGGATGAAACTAATTTCTCCCAGAAATGTTCTCAGTCTTAATTAATTATTGATATGCAAACACCACAAATCTTAGATTAAATATATTCCATAGATTCAAAAAGCTTTATTTACTGCATCATAAGGGGCTTCAAATTGCTGACAGTTTACTGCAGTGGTTTTTAGAAGAAATACAGACCATATTGATAAACCAAAAAGACAATACACATGATATGATTAAAGAAATGACTAGGGTCTAAATGCAAATTTATCAGTTTTAAGTCTCATGACCATTTTTTCTTTCTTCAGACAGCTGAAGAAAAATTTTATTGCTATTGTCTAGAATATTTTGCAGAGAACTTTGCAAAAGTCAAGGAATCAGGTCTCTATCTACATACTATGACATGGTGAATTATTTTTATTCTTTATATGAATTTATTTTTACTGCCATGTACCTATCATTTATTTACAGATGGAAAAAGCGAACAAAAAAAAACAATTGAAAACACTGGATCTCAATCCAGTTCCACTTTTTTCTGTCTGGACCAAAGCTCATGTGGACTTCAAGACTTCAAGATATAAAATTAAAATTGAAATTGAAAAAAAAAAAAAAAAAAAAAAAGAATGGTAAAGGGGATAATTTTTATTGAATTAATGCCTAGATTTGCATTTTAGTTTGGATTTTAGTTCACTATTGATCTTGTGGTATTTGAATTAAGAACAGAAGTGAAATCAGAATGATTAAGGAAGAATTTTTCCTTGAAAGATGGACTGTCCAATGAGGGCATGATTTTTGTGTATCACAAGCCTTTCACTTCTGTCCTCCAAAGTGCTCCTCAGTGAGGTATTATTATCAGATGAGATAAACCAATATCCACAGCTGCGATGGTGTCATCACCAATCTCCAGACTAGGTTTCATACTGCAGTATGAAGCCCATGACACTACTCCAGAACCCTCCAAGCTATGTCTGTGCTGTACATTTCTCTGCCTTGTTTATATCTGGTAAGAAAAAAATGCTCTATGGGTGTAACAGCTTCACATCATGATCGCTTTGATTATTAGTCAAAGTTATAAGATAAACAATTAATTTACTTTATCACAGTGAAGGTAACTTACTTGTGATGACTTTAAACAAGCCACACCAGATAAAATATCATGCACTGTACATATGATACGCATGTTCTATCTCTAGCACTGCCTCCAGATTCCTTCTTGCAAGATCTCACCCATTTAGGAGAACCAATATTGACTTGTGGTCCTACAACTAGAATTCACCTTCTCCATTGTCCCTAATTAAACTCTTTTTGTTAGGTGTAAATGAAAGCATTGAAATCTGGGAACCAAATTTGTAGAAAATCCTCTTCACTCAATTAAAAAAGCAGTGACACCTAAAAATTTGATTTTCAGAAAAGCATCTCTCCTGAATATTCAGTATGTAAACATGCTAAGATTTTATCTACCTGGCAATCCCAAACTGATCCATTGTTTATGACACTGAAGTTCTTCAGTAGCTATATTATGATAGAGGCAAAAAGGTGCCCATTATGCTGGTAGAAGACTTTTGCTAGGACAATGTTTCCAACGACCCCACAAAAATCACATTCCCAGTCTTGCCCTACAAAGACTGCTCCCACATAGAGCTGATCTTCATGTTTTCTAATTCTAGTGTTTTCTTGTTGCCAGAGGAACACTTTTGGTTTGTTAGAAATTGACTAATGTTGCTTTTTCAGCTCTAAAAAGTTTCTATAGTAAATATTTGCAGAGGAAAGCCTGCCAGAAAAAATATTCAACATTTCAACAGTCACTCACCACCCAAACATAATACAACTTGGACATACCCCATCTAGAACAGAATCAATCATAACATATGATATCTGTTCTTTTTTTTGAAATAGACTATGTTATCCTTCTATCAGCAGAAATAGGACAGAATATTTTGCTGCAGAGCTGGTGTTTCCACAGTAAAGAAAGTAAATGGTGGGTGCTCCCCTCCAAACCCCCCATATATGTGTATAATACTCACATTTTATATGTGGAAATTGACTTTTTACTGGAAAGTGCAATCACCGAGCATAATAATTTGGTTAAAAATTACTAAGAATTTATTTCAGACATCTTGGTAGGCAAATGGCAAAATATAGCAGAAGTCCTCAAGCAACGTAACTAATACAGTAAAAAAAAAAAAAAAAATCTATTATACTTAATTTTTGCAGTTTTGAACATCTGATGCAATAAGCTTTACTTTGTGGTGAACACTTTGACAAAGAACAGGTGGTACTAAAGATACATGTATCCCAAATATTTCTGTTAATACATTTCAGCAAAGTAAGCTTGCCCATTTTTTCTCACTCATAGTTAGCCTGTGTGAAACCTTTTAGAGATGAAGCATCCAAATATATGTGCTTGCCCACTACAATGACAGTGAAAGCCTGTGTGCATATTAAGACAGTACTGCTGAGTATAGCTATTTATCAGAGGCATAAAATAATGCTTACTGAGTTCATCTACCAATGTTTCCTTAATGTGATTGCACCACAGCAGGGAAACACTTTGTAACATGACGTCTCTGCCGACTTCATGAAGTCAGGGGAAACTGGCTAAGTGTAGAAACCCGTTGTTAAAAAAACTAAGAAAAGCACAGTAAAGGCAGGAAGAAGTGTTTTGCAGCCAAAAGACCTGTCGGTGAGACAGAAATTCCAGAGAAGGAAGTCATAGATATAACGAAATACTCAAGGACAGGTTGGGTAGGCATGATAGGAAGTCATCCAGGTTGTAAGAGGCCAAGTGATTCAAGAGCTCTCATGTAACTTCTTAACATTTAAGAATTTGTGTGAAAAATAATTCTGCCACATGTATCTACACAGGTGGAGAATTTTCCCTAATTAAAAATACTAGAATTTATAAACTCTAAATCAGTGATAGAAAAGACAATGCAATATATATTCCCCTACAAAATACAATAGGAAATAAATTGAAAGAGGAAACAAATGGCATGCTTGTGCAAAACAGAAGTACTCTTGGTGTCACTGTTACTTTGTTGATCTGGAAAATAGCACAATTACCCTATCTAGCTTCACTTCAGGAAATGGCGGAAACACATTACAGCTGACTGCTGTTCAGGCCTATAAACAAAGAAAGCTATTTTTTTATGATCTCATTTATATACCACATTCAGATATGTATTTGTCTATGCCCATATTAAACATAGACACCCCACTGTGAGTTTTGAATATGACAATGTATCGCAACTCTAGAAAGTAATACAAAAAATGTACATAAATATTCAAAATAATCAAGTTAAAATAAAAACACAGTGTGTTTTTCTTTAGCTCAATATGTAAATAACTCTGATTACTGCAGCCTCCAGCATTATTTTAATATTATAGAAATTTTATCAGAAAACACTACACTAAATTTTGATAGATAAACAACTGTAAAAAATATGTACGAGTTTCAGTTCTGGATCTTTGACTCTCTTGTTCTGCTCCAGTAGCACAAAATGTTATGCTTGGTTTCAACACTGTACAAATATGCTAAATTGTTAAAAATCAAAATAATTAAATAAAATATAATATTTCAAAGTTAATTTATAAAAAGAAAAGCAACCTGTGTTAACAACCTAGTGTCTAGAGCTTGTCAAACCATTAAGATCTTACCATCTATATCCCCCCGGCAAATAATGAACAAAGATGACAATTTAAATATGTTAAAATTATTCCAATATTTCTTCCATGAAACAAAACTTTTGAAATAATTCCTTTTCTGAAGGAAAACAATTTTCATATCAAAATGTGTTTCAGATCTGTCACCTGTATTTTTTTTTTTTTGCTAGGTGCTAGATTTTAGTATTTTCTCAAAAAAAAAAGGAAAAAATAAAAGGACTTTAAGAAGTGTCATTGGTATTTCCTTCACAAATTAAAACAAGCAGATAAACTAATTTTCCCAGATTCTTCCAAGCAGAAAAAAGTATGAGGCAAATATTTCAGTCATTTTTCTTGTTTCATCACACTTTCCTTCTTTCTCCTGTCTTTTTCAGATAAAACTAGGAAAAGGAGAGATATTAGAAAAAAGAAATAAAGTCTTATACAATATAAAAGCATCTTTTTAGGCAATATTTTTTTACAAAAGAGAAGGTTCTTTCTTGCACGAAAAATATCATTGGTCAAAATCACAATTTATGAGAACATTTTGAAAGAAATTTTGAGAACATCAGCCACTTATTAATAACACGCCCTTAAAGCCATCTTCTTTTCTTATTTTGAAAAAAAAAAAGAAAAAAAGTATACATCATTTTGCACGACTATTTTATTTTGCTGCTCTCTTTTTATTAAGTCTGGTGAATAAAGAGTTAATCAAGTTTTGGAAGGTATGGCCATAGGCTGTGCTGGAGGGCACTGACCTACTCAGAAACACTCCAAGCAGCTGCTGCTCCATGGAGTTCCAAGGAATTGCAAGCACTTATGACAGATCTAAATATATCTGCATCTGAGGAGTACTAACTAAAATAATCAGGCTTCAGACAAAGGTACAAGTTGCCCATGATATCTGTATCTGGGCAACTTAATTACAGCACTCCTTTTGAGCTTTCTTTGAAAAAAAAAAAAAGTTTTTGCCCCAATCTGTAGCAGAAAATATTTAGTTTTCAATTTCCCAGTGAAGTACAGTCAAAGAGAATGGACCCTTTCCAGTAAGATTTGTCATCAAAAGAAAGCAGTGAAAGGTTGTAAAGTGTTGAAACAATATTTCTATTGAAAACTCCTTCAGCAAGTTTTGTGTTAAGAAAGCTATGTATCTATAGAAATAAACATGAACATTTAGTGAATAACTACAGCACATCCTGCAAACTAGTAAGCAATCACTTAGGTTATCTAGACTACTTCTAGACTGATCAGTGGGTACGGTATGGATGGGCCACAGATCCTTTTCCTTTTTCTACTTCTGTCCTCCTTCATGTAGGCTGCAAAAGAAAAAAATTAAAAAGGCAAAAACAAAAACAAACAAACAAAAAAAGCAAGCTTCCAGGAGTTTGCCTTTAGGTAAAATCCAGTTATGGAAAATTCTTGAGATAGTGCCTCATGTGTGTCAACCCAAACAGATATGTAAATAGCCATATGATATTATCATATTCTTTTGGGCTGTCTCTATAAAAAAATCTGAAGCTGGGAAAGACTTTAGGAAAGGATAGTAATAGTTGTTCCTGACATGCTCGCTGGCATACTGGGTTTAGCTAAGGGCAGAACACAGCTGTACCAGGGATGCTCTGCACAGGATTTTACTGCAAACTTAGTAAAACAGGAACGTTTGTGTATCCTGGAGTTTGTTATCATTCTGTATGGCAGTTCATCCCTACCTGTAGGTACCAAGATATCTGAATAAGATTCTTTTCAAAATTAATAAAAATAAAACCGAATGGGATCACATTAAAGATCCTTCTGCTTTGGAATCCAATTTTAGCAATGACCAGCAGTGGATAATTAGGTGAAGACTATAAGAAATAGAGGACAGAGTAATCTCCCCATGGTAAGTACATGTCCTGTTTCTGAAATTCAACAGTACTGGGATTTCCTGAGGAGGCTGCATCTAGGCCATCTTGTTTAACAGCATTTAATAGCTCTATCCAACATGAATTTGCCTTATCCCTTTTTGAACTTGTTTGTACTTTTGTCCTCCTTGACATCCTCTGGAAATGAGTTTCACAACTTAATTATGCCTTGTGTGAAAAAGTACTTCCCTTTTCGTTTAACTCTGCTGCTTGATATTTTCATTTTGTGTTCCCTAATTTCTATGTTATGAAAAATGGTGAATTACCATACCATATGAAACTTATAGATCTCTGCTGATTCCTTCTCTTTCTCTCTTATCACTCTTTCCCTCCCATTGCTTTTTCCAAATTGGAATAAAAATCCATTTATACAGGTCAACAAACCCCACTGCATTGAAATATGGCTAAAATGACAGACTGGCTACCTGACCTTGCCATGGCAATAAATAACGTGGCCAAAGTGCATACATTATTTAAAAAGTTTTTCTATGAGATACTAGAATGCCAAAGTCCATCACCACTTCTCTCTACAAAAGAGGGTTCATATAGAAGGGGTTTACCTTTTCAATGCTGGAGTGCAGTCTGGTTCTTAAAAACTACTTCACCTTTATTTTTAACCAAGAGTTTAGGGAAGGGGAAATCAAGAATTACATTTCCCTATCTTTCTTTAGTATATTACCAAAATCTAATATAAAGGGGGACAACCTCTGAGGCCTAATTCCATGGAACAGTAATTTAATAATACTTTTCAATATCCACAAAGTAACAAACTCCTAGTCTGCTCCTTATTTTGTGTCTGGGGTAAGGGGAGTCTCTTCCCTTTTAGTCAGGAGAAAGAAGTCTTCCTGGGAAGACAGTGTTTTAGCTTTGACTGTTAGGAATTAACCATAGCAGTTCATTCATACAGGCTTGAAATAATCTTCTGTAAGCAATATTTGCCTCTGGATTTACATGACTTTCCTGGCATCGGCTATACAGGTGTACCAAAAAAATGGTTTATTTAGAGAACTTTTGCCCTCATGTCAACACACTCCTGCAACAGCATGGAAGGCAGACAAATATGGCCTATTTTTGAGTCTCTTGAGAGAATTGCATTAATCACTAAGCCCAACATGAAAAGATACAACCAACTGCTTAAGTATGTTCTCTGCTACAATCCATGCTTCATTTATATTACTGACGTATCTGAAACACATGTTCTCAGGAAAGGGGGTGAAACTGTCAACAAGTAGAAATCATGAAACCATTTCTTTCTGGTTGCACAAAAACTGGCCTGAGTAATTATGAACTGTCTTTGTCATCAACTTCAAAGAAAGTAACACTAAAGTACGCACGGATATAGAAACTAAATGTTTTCCTGGATCTAATCCTAGCACTACTGAGAGTTGCCATAAGCCAAGCTTTAGGAACTTTCTGCTGTGATACTAGATATGGAGAAACCTGGAAGAGCAACAGATGGTGAAGAAAAGCCCCACCTGTTGCTTCAAACACACAACATTATTTTATTACAGTGCAAAATACATGGACAATGACATCTAACTGATGCAGACTGCAGAATTCAGAATGCAGAAAAAGACGAGAAAGAAGAAAATACTGAGGATACCAATCTAACGGAAAATAAACAGTATAGTAGCAAAAACGTGCTGACTATAACAAAGCAGATAATGTTGGTATTTGACACAGAAAATGGGAAAATGGAATGTTGGCAAATTTGAGTCTGCTGCAGAGTCATCATAAATTCTAAATGAGTCCTAAATGAAAGGAAGTAAAAGGAAAGCTAGTTCTTAGAAGCAAATTGGAACTAAGAGAAAAGGAACTCTCTGCATTTCTCAGAAAATCTGACTGGCAGTCACTTGTAGCCACTGGAAACTAGAAGATGATGAAGAGGAGAGACACAAGAAGCATAAAGCAATCTGAAGTGTAGTAATTCAGATACAGCCTTGTAAAGCAACAGTATAGGGATGGTCAAAAGGGAAAAGCAACTTTGCAAAGGAAATTAAAAATGGGGTTGGTGATTATACTCGCAATTACCATTAAACATACTCTTAAACACATACCCAGAAATTGTGTTTAATTCCTCTGTTTCTAAGTACTGAAACCAAAGTACCTCAAAAATTATTTAGTAAAACATCAATTTTCTTTTTAGGTTCATTATTTTTGTTTGTTTGTTTGTTTTGACTTTCTCTTTCATCTTTTGTCACCACAGGAATTTAGTTTTAGAAATCTGTCCATTAGACATATAGCATTTTATCCAATTAATATATTTTAATTAATTATTCAATTATATTTGTGTGATGAAATTTATCATTTGAGGTTCAGAAATTTTAATTTAAATATATCTGAAGATGCAGCATACCCATAGCTGAACCTGAGTTTCACTCATAAACTTCATAGTACATTTCCTTAAATAGATGTGAATGTTCCTGCTACATGGAATGAATTGTTTGTCTCTGCTTCTCTGCTGACCAAAAAAAAAAAAAAAAAACAACCACAACCCAAAACAAAGTTCCTGCTTAATCAATCAGAGGTGCCTCAGACATCCAAAGAAAAAAAAAACAACACATATTTAAACCAGAAAGAAAAGAACTCTTTACTGTAAATTAGAGTTGTTTCATGTTCAAATTCTGTAGAGAGAAGATGTCATAAGTTTAGATTAAAGGAGACCAGAATTAAGACCTAGAAAATTCGTCCTGGTAAAATAATTTAAAGTTACTTCAACTTCAAAGAAAATTTATGGCAAAGTAAATGGACCAAATAATACCAATGGTTTATAGACTCCAAGAAAACTTTATCTGTTTAAGTACGAACATAGAAAAATAGGTAAACTAACAGGCTGCCACCTAAATCTGTTATCTTGTTTCCTTCCTTTTTTCAATGAAATAATTTTCAAGGTTTGTAGTCTAGTTAAAATCCACTTGTCAATAATCATGGACCCCATATGATGTAAACATTTGTGCTTGGCTAATTTTAAATTTTGCTCCTTATGAAAAAATGCATACAGTTACATGTTTTATACTGCTAGCTGTTTTGTAATTTTAAACTCTCTCTTCTTAACCCAGTCCTATTGAAGTTATTATTCTGTTATGATTTTCCTTCTTATCAAACAAGAACTAAATGAACCTCAGTATTTTGTTTTTAATGTATAATTTAACACCTAGAAAGCAACATTTCTAGATGTGCCAAACAGATAATTAGTTGTATAAAATAAATTTAAAATAAGATAAATTCATAGCTCTATATATTTCTGATAAAATTAGTTTTCTATCAGAAAAAAAAAAAAAAAGGGACTCCTGAAATCTATGAATTCAGTTTCCTTCAGAACTCCACATCTGGAGCAGTTTTAGTGATAAATATTTGTCTCATTGTATACTGAATTTCAGGATAGTTGGGTTATTTCATATAAGGTTTTCTGACTTGGAGCCTTGGAGCTAAACAGAAGCAGGTCTCAAACAACATCAGTATTCAGAACAGAATTTAAAAGTATAAAACAGAATCCTAAATCAAAATTAGAATAGATTGGGATGCCAGGGCAAAGCCACATAAGCCACAGCTTCTTCTGCCATAGTCAGTGCTGGGGTAATTCATACCCTTTGATGTTATTTCAGCTATTTAAATTGGCCTGAGTATAGTCTTGGGGTGACAAAATATAAGTTGTAGGAATCAGAACAACACATCAACAGAGGAAGTGATAAATATATAGTTCTTCATGGATGGCAAAAGTTTACTTTCAACCCATATCAGTAAGTAACAATAAGACTCAATATCCTGCATTTGTGAACAACAACTGAATGCCATACCTGAGTCAGAAAACATTAGCTTCACCCTATGAGGTGAATCTTTGCTCCATATGCTGCACCAACATCTCTCCAGTCTCACTCAGCTGTACTTCACTCAGCTAGTTTTCTCGAGGACTTTAAGTATTAGGCTAGACATTCAAGATATGAGTTGGATAAGAAGACTACATAGAAATATAATGCTGAATATTGCTCACACTTCACACTTTAGACCACCTTCTCAAAAAGCCCCCTTAATGACCCCAGTATATGCTGAACAGAAAGGATGACAAGATGAACATTGAATAATTTTACATTATAATACCCCTCACAGAAGAAATTCCCTTATAAATCAAAAGGTATTTTGTCTAGAAGAAACAGTCCTTCTCTAATATAGAAACTGATCAATATTAAAGACATTTAGACATCTGAACAGTTTAAGAAACACTCATTTATCACAATTTTTAGGAAAAGATCATCTGTTAATGCACTCAGTGTCTTTTCAGTTCCAAATGTGAGTGCAAAACCTATGTATGATGCAAGAAACCAATATTTCAGCCACCAATTCACTTGTTTTGTGAAATCCTTGCTGCCTCATTCAATCACAATGAACAAATGGGTTCTTCAAGACCTTAATGCCAATGTATTTTCCACCACATGTTATTTCAGTCTTAATGTAAGCAAAGATTAGTCTACTTTATATTTCTTTCTAATTTGAAATGACTGAGTGGCATACAGGACATGATTTCATTGTAATTATAGTCTGATTGGTTTCCTGAAACAGAGAATTAGGATCTCGGCAGCTAAATAGATAAAAGAGGGGTAAATAAATAAATAAATAAAAGATTGATTGTTTTTGAGGAAAGAATTGTATTTCTGACATGATATTGTGAGGACCTCCAAACATTTAGACAAAAAATGCTAAGTACCTACTAATGGCACAAACAACTGAGGTCACTAAGAGAAGTGCAGATGCCCTGATTTTGCATAGACACACTCCTGCATGGTGAATGACAATCAGCTTCACCATGGCTAAGGCTAAGGTGAGAGAACAGAATCAACTTCAGGTGTAGTAAGTGTTACAGTATAAGATAATAAGAAACATTTTTTTTTTTTTCCTGCACCTCTTCCAATTAAGTTTGCCTTCCAATTAAGAATATGGTGATATGTAATGCAGATCCTTTGCAGAGGAATTATTTTCTAATTCTCTGGTTGATTTCCAAAGGAAAAGATGTCTTTGTCCCCAGTAGAACAATGAATAATGCATGTGTTCCCAGATTATGCCACCTCATTTTGTGTTATTTCTTTCCCCTAAAAGAGCAGGAACTCTTCTTGTTTCTACAGAGCTAAATGTATCTCATTACTAAGTTTCTTTCTGTCACCTAGAGATGTGTTTAAACTGCAGTACCTGACTTTCCATTCCTGTGTCGAAGTACTGTCTCTTCAGTCTGTCACATACAATGAAGGTGACAACATTTTCTTCAACAGACAAAAGTAAAGTACCTTTAATGTATATTTAAGGTTTCCAGTCACATTGATTGACACTGTGGGCTCCCAGAAACATTAATTTATACCTTTTAAAAAGTGTACATTTAATTCTGTTTGTTCAACCTACAGCGGGACAAGTACCACTGAATGTGAATCATTTATGCTTGCCAGGATCTTGCAAATCAATAGCAACCTTCTCTGATCTGCTGCTTTGAACTGGGTGAGTTCATAACGCTGTACTCAGTCTAAATCCACAATGGACACTGTTTAGATGCTACTTAAAACAGCCGTACAGCATTAATAAAATCAAGAAGGAAATGTTTTCCTTGCCATCTGAAGAAGCATTGCCTACTACTCATTCTAAAGAGTTACTTTATTTCTTCAGAAATTTCATGCTGGAAGATCTTTAGGGAACATCCTACTAGCACTGAAACTGTTTTCATAAAATACTATTAAAGGAGTTCATCCAACGAGAATTGCAGACTATATGCACTTTGTCCTCTTGCTATAACACAAATTGTAAAGAAAAAAGCTGTCAGATTTGAGAAAATAACATTTTCTTCAGTTGAAATAAAAACACAGTAGCCTGTGAGACATGATTCTGCACTGGATTTGTAGCTACACTGCAATAAGCAATACCATAGCTAGAAAGAGTGAAAAGTCCAAGCATCCTCGTGAGTTGTTATGTGCTTAGATAGTAGCAATGGAGGAGCTAATTAAATAAAACTGAATTAGACTGGAGCCATACTTGGAAAAGTATTTGACTAATGACTTTGATGAGAAAATGCCAACATACATCTGCAAAGCATTTCCAGCTTAAAATATCAGGTACTATTAGAAAATCCTATTCTCTTGAAAAACCTCTAGGCTAGCTCTTCAGATTGCAGAGAACAAGATTCCATTCTTCTGAGTTCACAACAAAGCTTAGTTTCAGATTCTTCTTCTTCTCTCTCTCTCTCTCTTTTTTTTTCTTTCTTTTTTTTTTTTTTTTTCTGTACAGTTTGCTTATGATAATATACAAGCATTTGTACCCACTCATAGCATCCAACTCCGATTATACTGTCTCTTTTCTAATTAATGGATACCACTGGGCAACATATGAAGAGAATCTTATGTAGAGGATCATGTAGACCCAATGGTTTCGGTAAAACTCTACCTGGATTTGCTGGAACAGTTCTTTTTGCAGAATTCCCTCTTCCATTTGTGACTTGCGTGATCAAATTACAGGAGCTGCATTATCTTTACCCCTTTAAACTAAGCAGCACATACTTTCTCCACAGTAAGATCTCAGATTCTAATTTATTCCCACACATTAAAGGAAAAAAAATAAGTATTGTGTGCAAACACTGTGTGTGTATATATGTGTGGGAGGTATTTTGCAATGTAGATGCAGCTATTGCTTTGTGAGCTACAGCTAGTAAAACTAGAATTATGAGCTGAAGGTGTCCACTCTCAGGTTCCCCTTGTGGAACTCTGAAGCCCCCTTGCATTTTTGTTCCTGCTGTCAAGAAATATATCTTCCAAGCCTTCTGAAAATGACATTTGTTGTTATCTGGTGGGATCTCATATGCAATGAGGAACTATTCTATTCACTGTATTGGAAATCTAGACACTGCTGTCTTGCTGAATCATGTCCATAGCAGATAGGAACTCTCTCTATTAAGTTTGTTTCTTTAAAAGCTGTAGAAATCTGTCCTCTCTCTGTTAGGAGTGTGAAATCAAGCATTTAAATGAAAAAAAATGCCAGTTGTCAGTTTAATTCTGATAAAATAAAAATAAAAAATCCACATTCTCCTGTGAGAATGTATTCTGAGAAAAATCTAATTCACAACCTCCCGTCTATTTCCCAGTGGACCTCTCTCTGATTTATCACACAAGTAACTTCACTGTGTTTTAACCAGCACTCAAATCCAGGATTCTGTTCCTGCTTCTCCACAGAGTTCCTGGGTTACACTGAGTAATACAGGGACAGATTGTTACTTTAGCTCATGAAGATGCAAATAGGCACCAACAGGGATTTCAAGATGAGATATACATTAGCTTTACAAATGCCTTAAGCACATTTTTAAAAGTTGGTTATGAAGTTATCTTAGCTGCTTTCTCAGGGACCAAATTCAGATGACAGGCCCTCATTTAAGAAATCTAAATATTTTCTTCTAGATTTGCAATCAGCTTTTAACATATGAAGTTCTAAACAATATGAACAATTTGGAAATTTAAGTCCTAGGCATATCAGATGAGGAAGACCATAACATAGTATGCTCATATTCAAGGAATGAGGTATTTGTCAGATCTGAAGATTCTGCTGCTTGAACCTTAGAAGGATTCAGCTTTGATTCAGATTATATGAGTGATGTTCTACTCATTTGCTGATCTGCTTACCCTTGAACCTAACTTGTCTTAGGAAACTACAAGCCATGTTAGACAAGCAGTAACTGAATACATAAGCACCTAAAAAATGGGAGAGGAAGCAGGAGAAGAGCAATTCCACAGTGAAGACCAGGAAGACAAAGGAATTTTGCTTGCCAGAAAAAACAAACAAACAAACAAACAAACAAATTATTGTAACAATACTGAAAAACAAACTGATATCTCAGAGAGATCACAGGAGAATACTTCCATAAAATCTGTAAAGTGAAATTATTAAATGTTATAGCTAGTAAAAAACATGATGGAGATGGAGTCATGGACAGCCAACACATATTGATTGCCATGTAGAAGTGTTATACTCAGCAAGAATCTTCAGTACGATCTTATAGTTGAATGTGTCTGTGCATATATCAGGGTAGCAGCCCTGCTGCTAGTATTAAGAAGCTAGTAAATATATAGAATATGCATATTCACAATAAAACTCTGAAGTACATAGAAACAGAGAAATGGAAAACATGCCAATAACTAGTTGTGATAAAATGTGAGACCACGAACCCCTGCCAGATAAAGTTCTTGTTCCTGTTTAGGGTAAGGTGTACAAACATATACACAAAACTTCAAATACTACCAAACAAGTATGGTAGAGCAATGGAAATACTTCCTTCTGCCCTCTGCAAGTCTTACTTCAAATAAACAGTGATATCATAATGCGACAGAAGCTAGAATGCAGAACAAAGCCAGTAAGACCTTAAGGGATCAAATAATAGGTAAAGGGTCCATTCTTTCTTGCATAGGCAATCTTTGCACTTCTTACACGGAAATACAAAATGTTACGTGGCAACACTCAGTGTACATGCAGCCACACGTGGCAAATAAAATGGGTGTGCCCAACATAAAATGTTATTACTAGGTTGTGCAAATATGGCAAATGACAATATTTACATGTCATTTGCAAATGACAACTATTAGTAAAAAGCAATATAAGCACTGAGCAGGCAATTTTTTGCTATCAGGAACTTGTGAGAAATGCCCAGCAGAAAGAGGCTTAAGTAAAAGTTTACTGAAGTATAGGAGAGTCTTTCCTTGTATTTTAATGTGTTTTGGATCTGCCCTTAAATTACCTAGAACATTGCACCTGAGAATAAGAATTTTAAAGAAAGAGAAACAGTTCATAGTATAATGCTCTAAAAATACTTAGACAAATTTAAAATGCATATTCTTATGGTATGATTTTTGAATATTTTGTAGCATTACTGTATTCTTCCGTCTCTGGCAAACAAGTGGGATACCACTACACTGTATATTTGTGACAGCAGATTTCTGTAGTTCAGTGAAATAACCAAGATCCACATAAGAGTTTACAAATGTAATATAATTAAAGATCCTTCAAGATGAGAAAAGCAGCTCGTTGTCCATAAATTATAACATGTATGACTTGTCATACTGTCTTTGTCCATAAGTTATGACAAATATGAATTGTGTTATTACAATTAACTTGTTGAGCATGAGAAAAGTTAAGGAAAACAAACCTGTCATATACATGTACTGAGAAGCTTGATCAACACTAAGATTATTTTGAGTTTGTCAAACTGAAACAGCTCACAAAAACTGCATCAGACTAATCTATTGACTATCCAAAAACGCTATTTATATGGGATGTTATACAAAAAACACAGTCTGTGATTTATGAAATATTTTTTAACTAGACTATACAGTCAAAGTTGGAAGGTTCAAATATTCTATTGCTAAAAGCACATTGTAAGAACTTGGACAGAAAAATATAAGTAAGCTATGATACTTCATAACAAAATCTGGGTTGTAGCTGATCTTAATGTGACAAGATTCCAAAATAAGTCTGTGTTAAATTAAAATTTCAGCAGAATATATACATAAAGACAACATATCAATCAAAACATACTCATTCACTTTCAGTAATTTGAATGCTGAACCAATTTTGATCGCTAAACAGAAAAGAAACATGTTTACAGCTTCTGATTGGCTACATCCCCTACCAGTGCTACAGACAAAAATATTCCTTAAAATCAACACCAATCCCAAGTTAATTATTGCCAGCAGGTGGCCAAACATTGGCATGCAATTAATCTACATCTTGTAATGAAGTTTAACAAGTAAGTTAAGCAGTATGTTCATCATCCAGATGTGTGATTTCCCTCAGATATTTTGTGCAGGTATATTTTCAGCGTATAACTATCAAAAATGACTCCACCACAACAAAGTGACAGAATACCACATTTTGACCACTTCCACAAGCCTGTTTGTAATGCTGCATCCAGATCATGAACTTCTTACATTGTTAAGAAGTTTCTTGGCTGACTAATCACACTGAAGCCAAATTAAGGGAATCCTATCCATGAGAATAAGCACAGTAAAAGAATGAGCTTAGAAAAGAGAAAACATCCGTGTAGAAAAATAAATTTTGCATGTGAATATAACAAATCTGACTCAGATGCCTTGTGATAATAGAGGTGGATCTCCACTTTACCAGAGTGTAAAATAATCTTGTTGAAATATCCTTTGACCTTTCTTGATCAAGATAATCACATGGGTGATTGTGTTAATCAAACAGAATAGATTGATACATGTCAGAAGATTTCATGAATTCTGTGGAATTTTGTTTCCTAATATTGTGCTAGTTCCTCATGGGTTATTGTGAAATTTTGGCTCTGTTGTTATTCACAGGAGATTTATTTCTGAACTCATTAAATTAATTTGATACACTTCAATTAAAATATTAATTAAATATAACTGTAACAAGGGACCTGGAATGTGTTGTGTCAGATGAGTTTCACAGAATGACATGTTGCTTATCATCTTTAAATGTAGAATTTTACTCAGGGCTGTAACACAAAAGAAGGCTTTCTTTTCTACCCATGTTGGATGAGACAATATACTAGGTTTTCCAGGGTTGTTCCTAAACTGAAAATTATTCAGGCCTTTCTCCTCACTTGTACTAAATTTCAAATAGTATTGGTTAAGAGTTCTAGAAATTTTCAGGGATGTCATCTCTCAATTATAAGTTATGATTCATTATTAGTTATTAAAAAATGGGACAGTATTCTATTAAAGTAGAGCACATACAACTGATACTTCTCTATACCTCTTTTATACAGCCTTATCCCTTTAACACAAGCTATTAATCAATGGGCTCAGAAATATTCTCCCTTGTGAATAAATCTAGCAAATACAGACATCAGACATTCAAAAAAATAAAAATAAATTTAAAGTTGTAAAAGTAAATGATGTGCAACTTACAATGGGGTTTCCCTGTGGATTTCTCTGCTTTTGGAAGAGACACAAGTAGCAATGTCTGGGTATGCACACACACTCATACATGCACATAAACAAAATCAAGCCCTCAAACTAACTGTAGTAGAAAAGATTTAGAACATTATACAAAATGCAAATTCTGTTTATTTTCTGAAGCATAAATACTGTATGAAAGCATATATTAGATTAGAAACATTTACTATCATGTTCCTTTTGAACACTAATAGTATACTAACAGATGTGCCAGAAAAATATCAAAGCACAGAAGAGCCTTGAACACCCACTAGCAAAACGGTACCTTACTGAATTTGAATTAATATATAAAATGCACTGGAACAGAATTTGATCAAACTAATAAAAGCAGCAACAACCATCACAGGATATCCTCAAAATATTCTGAAGCTTAGTCAAAGGAAATTTTAAATTATCTGCATTGTTTTGCTAAAGAGCAAGAGATGAGAAAACCAGTCTGATGGATGAGGGAATAGTGTCAATTATTGTCTTCTTGGACTTCAGTAAGGCCTTTGACACTGTCCCCTACAGCGTCCTCATAGAGAAGCTGCTGAAATAGAGGCTGGATGAACTGACAGCAAGGTGGATCCAAAACTGGCTGAACAGCCAGGCTCAGAGGGTAGAGGTCAGTGGTGCAAAGTCTAGTTGGAGGCCAGGAATGAGTGGAGTACCCCAGGGATCAATACTGGGTCCAGTCTTGTTTAACAACTTCATTAATCATCTGGATGATGGAGTAGAGTGCACCCTTAGTAAATTTGCAGATGACGGTAAACTTGTGGGAGTGGCTGATTCACGAGAGGGCCATGCTACTATTCAGAGGGACCTTGATAAGCTGGAAAGGTGGACTGACAAGAATCTCATGAAGTTCAACAAGGAGAAGTGCAGAGTCCTGCACCTGGGGAGGAGCAGCCCCAAGCACCAGTACATGCTGGGGCCAGCCAGCTGGAAAGCAGCTCTGTAGAAAAGGACCTAGGAGTACTGGCGGACACCAAATTAAACATTAGTCAGCAATGGGCCATGGCTGTGCTATTGAGTTTACATGACAAGGTTTTGGTAGCAGGGGGGCTGCAGGAGTGGCCTCTGTGAGAAGAGTCCAGAAGCTGCCCCACGTCAGATAAGAGACAGCTCCAGCTGGCTCCAAAAGTTACCCGCCGCTGCACAGAGCCAAGCCAACATGAGAAGTTGGCAGATTTAAGAAAGGGTAAAAACTGCTGCACAACAACAGCTGAGAGAGAGGAGAGTGAGAAAATGAGACGGAAACAGCCCTGCAGGACTTAATGATCCTTGTGGGTCCCTTCCAACTGGGGATAATCTATGATTCTAAGATTCTAAGGCCAGTGCAGCAGGAGGGCAGGAGGTGCTCCAGGCAGGCAGCAGCAGTTCCCCTGCGGCCTGTGGAGAGGCCCCTGGTGGAGCAGGCTGTCCCCCTGCAGTCCCTGGGTCCCACATGGAGCAGATCTCCATGCTGCAGCCTGTGGAGGAGCCCTCAGGGGAGCAGGTGGATGTGGCCTGGGAGGAGGCTGTGGACCACGGAGAGCCCCCACAGGAGCAGGTCCGTGACCGGAGCTGCAGCCCGTGGAGAGGAGCCCACGCAGGAGCAGGGGTCTGGGGGTAGCTGCCGGCCATGGGGGACCCGTGCTGGAGCAGTTTGCTCCTGGGGGATGGACCCCATGGTACGGAGCCATGTGGGAGCAGTTCTTGAAGAGCTGCTGCCTGTGGGCAGCCCCCGCAGGCTCAGTTGGGGAAGGACGGCATCCCGTGGGAGGGACCCCATGTGGAGCAGGGGCAGAGAGTGACCGTGACAAAGCATTAGGGACTGACTGAAGCCCCCATTCACCGTTCCTCTGCAGCACTTGGAGGGAAGTTGTAGAAGAGGGTGGATGAGGGGGGAAGATGTTTTTAGTTTGCTTTTAGTTTCTCACTGTTCTAGCTTGTTAGTAATAGGTTAAAATATATTAATCTCCCTGTGCTGAGTCTATTTTGACCATGATGTTGAGTGATCTCCCTTCCTTATCTCAACTCTTGAGCCATTTTCCATCATATTTTCTCCCCCTTTCTCTTTGAGGAGTGGGAGGGGAGAGAGGGGACAGAGCAGTTATGTTGGAGTTTAGTTGCCCAACTGAGTAAAAACCACCACATCTGCTAAGAGGGTTGTCAGTATTCTTGGCTGCATTAGGCAACATACAGGCAGCAGGTCAAGAGAGGTGATCCTTCCCCTCTACTCAGCACTGGTGAGTCCACACCTGGCATACTGTGTCTTGCTCTGGGCCCCCCAGTATAAGAGAGACATGGACGTACTGGAAAGACTCCGATGGAAGGCCACGAAAATGATGAAGGGACTGGAGCACCTCTCCTATGAGGAGAGGCTGAAAGAATTAGATCTGTTCACCCTGAAGAAGAGGAGGCTCAGAGGGGATCCTGTCAATGTCTACAAGTACCTGAAAGGAGGGTGCAAAAAGACAGAGCCAGTCTCTTTTCAGTGGTGCTCATGAACAGGACAAGAGGCAATGAGCACAAACTGGAACACAGGAGGTTCTGTCTAGACATCAGGAAGCACTTCTCTACTGCGTGGGTGACAGAGCACTGTCTCGGTTTGCCCAGAGACATTGTGGAGTCTCCCTTCTTGGAGATCTTCAGAAGCCATCTGGTCATGGTCCGGGGCAACCTGAGTGTCCCTTCTTGAGCAGGGGTTTGGACCAAATGACACCCAGAGATCCCTTCCATCCTCAACCATTCTGGGTTTCTTCAATTCTGTGAATTTCTATACTTCCTTGAAATCATTTGTTAGCTCGATCCTCCTCGTTACAGAAAACCTGTTAATAGGTGGATATTTCTTCTGTCCTCTCCCTGAATGATATTATTGCCATTTACATTTATAGCTGGTGTGTGCTGGCAGTCCTATTATGTCTGTGGGGCTTGGCAGCCTGTTGTGTTTTGTGTGCCTTGTCCATTGATCAGTCACAGGATGGCTGAGGTTGGAAGAAACCTCTGGAGATCACCAGGTCCATACTCTCTCTGTCTTTCAAGCACTCTTCCATCAGCTTTTTGTACACACTGATAAGATCTCCACCAAGCCTTCTGTTCTCTGGGATGAACAGTCCCAGCTCTCTCAGCCTTTCTCCATATGACAGATCCTCCCAGTCCTTAATCACCCTTGCAGCCCTTCACTGGTGTCACTTCAGAAACTTCATGTCTTTCTTACACTGGGAAGCTGAATGCAATTCTCTAGATATGGCCTCATAACATGGATTTTAACAAACTATTAACCTCTAATGATCTCGGTAAAAATTGTTAAGACTTGTGAAGCAAGAAGGCCTACAAATTTTTTGTTAAATTGAATCAAGTCTGACTGAAAGACAGGCTCACAGCTTCATCTAACTCAGCAAGTATGCACTGAAAAGAGCAACTTCTAATGAAGCTACAACATGAATTCCTCAAAAAGAGATAATTTCAGTAACATTTCTGCTATGAAGTAAGTATAAAGGTTAACATCTATACCACTGATAAGTATGTGACTTCTGAAAAAGTTTGATCTCATCATCTCATGTTAATATTCAAAAATTGAGACATCAACTTATGGAGCAGTTAACAAGTGCAAATATATAATCTATTTTTTGTATGTGTACATGGCTTATCCTCTTTCATCTGCTACACTTGATTACTGTTGTTTAATGACCAAACTGTGTCTTTCTTTGTGTGGCAACTTGATTATATAGCATCTAGCACTATGGAGATCGCAGAGGGGGGCACTCAGGCACAACTATAATGTAAGTAAATATATAAGGAGTAAAAATGATAAAATGTTTAATGCTTAGAAATATTCCCTTATATTTCATGCAAGTCTGTTGTTAGTTTTTTATTTTAAAGGAAAGACAGACTTTGTTGTGATATCCTGAAACAATTTAGAAATTATCTTTCAAAAAAATAGGTGTAAAAAAAAGGAAAGTACAGCTTGTTAAAATAGAGAGGTTCACTGGTTTACTAAAGTGTTGATTAGATTATTTTTATTATATGATTTTTACTGATGAATGTAGGAGTAGAATTAGTTTATCTGACAAATATTTGCCTATGTTAAATTAAGCTGTCCAATAGGGAAATTAATTACATTAAGAAAAACCACAGCAGATGACAAAAACATCATATCAGATATCTGTTTTTTGAGAATAGATAATTTTGACTTATTCACATAGAGATATAACACGTGAAATATCTGTTCATATCTTGATGCCATACATGTTGGTTCTGGTGATAGAAAATTTATTTCTGATCTTCTGGAACACAAACTCATATTTTCAATTGTGAATTTACTACTCTTACCTTTTGCAAATATCACAAATATATTACAGCTTTCTTCTCATATATTTCTAGTAGCAAATTCACCTTCAGATGATAATTACTTGGAATCTATACATTTTCCTGTTAGTTTTCAAGTCTATCCTTCAGGTAGAAAAACATTATACTAAAAAAATAGTCCACAGTAAGAACTTCCTCACCTTAAAGATAAAGAAGCGACTGAAGCAAGACAAAAATGCTCTGCAGAACTCAGATGCTATAGGGAAGAGTTGTGGCTTTGAAATAGATGGCTCCTGAAGACTGCTGTTCTAACAAGCTTCTAATAACTAGAATGTGGCAATCTGACATTTGCATTTGAATTAACAGGAACATCATTCCTGAATGGATATTGGAAATGCTAATTTGACATGGTTATGATATATAATAAGAAGACCAGAGTTAAAAAGATGTTATGGATAGGTCTGATTTGGTAAGCTTTTCTTACTCCATACTTGCAAATCAGCACTTTAGGCTTCCTAAATGTTGTAATAGAAAAGGATGTTATGGATCAGTGATTTATTTCTTGTGGTATTGAATATCTGTTTGGAGATACTGGTTTTACAAGAATTCTGATCATTCATGTAAAACTTTCCATTTGCATTCTAAATTATCTTTCTGCTGTAAGTAACAAATCAATTCATAAAGATTCAAAAAGAAGAAATCTAAGTGGGTCTGGAAGGCTAGCCTCACTAATCCTAGTATTGATGCAAATTAATATATAGTTATACTACAGTATCTTTATTTGGACTTACTTTCTCTAAGTATTTACTTCTTAAAGGTATTTTCATACAATTTTTGGACAACCTTATATTTTAGGGGAAAAAAACAAAAAACAAAGCAAAAACAACAACAACAACAACAACAAAAAACACACTTCATTTCCAGACATCGTTGTGAAATTAGAGGAACATAATTTTTTTCTCATTTAAAATTACAATTGTGATCTGTGATTTTCTGTATCTGAGTGTTAAAGGGAAGGGTCAAGTACTGATCAAAGTCTATTGAGCTTGTACAGAGATGACTAGTAAGTAGAGTCTGAACTAATGGCACCACCAATGTTTTTCCTTATTCACCCCTGGCATTTAATTTAATTAGCCCCTTCTCCATCCCACTTTAGTGAATGTTGATCTCCGAGGTTACTCAGCAAAAAATGTTCTTCAGCTGGCCTTCCTAATTCACTATTACAGGATCTTCCTCATCCAGCAGGAGAAAAAAATCTCTCAAAAATATTAGGTAGACATTACTAATAAAGACCAGTGATATACCCCAGTGTATCAAAAGACTTTAACTGTGTCATGGGCAGAACAGTTCCCGTGGATAGCCAGCAAAAGACACTAATGACACTTGGCATTCTTGATGGCTTGTTACATACACCCTGAGGCACATTTAGGGAGGCTTTTCATGAAGTAATGGTCTAAAGGCAGACAAATCAGGGAACACACTTGATTCACAAACAACCCTCAGAAGTTTATAGAAGACACAGCTAAACAGTCTTGTAGGTTAAACTTGCAGTGGACAGAAATACCATTAGAACCTCACCATAAAAATGAAATTGTGAAAAATGAGTTGCCTTCCTTTTTTAGCAAAATATATATACATATATATATATATTCTGTATATTTGTGGCTGTTTGATAGGATAGTGCTGTTTATGAAGAATGACAAGATTTGCTGTTAAAAAATAAAGAAAAAGCTGCTTCTTGTATGCTTTTGGAACAGACAGTGAGAAAAACTTCAAGGCTGAAAATGAGTCTCAAGATTTCTGAATAGGAAAGGCTAGAAAAGTCCAGGAGTAGAAATACACAAATCTTTTTTAGCATTTGATTTGTTTCCTAGCATTGAAAGTGTTCAATGTCACAATGTTTTTTTTTTGTTGTTGTTTTGTTTTTTTTTTTTTTAACCAAGATTTCCTGTAACATAGCGTGATATTGCAAGAATAACACACAGGTGATATTTCAATGTGGCTGGTATGAATGGAGGTATAAGTACAGGAAAAATAAGGAACAGACCATGAAGCCTAGAGGTGTAATGCTTTGTTTGTAATCAAACACTAGTGGTCTAGTTTGATGTTTCTAACAGTGATGTAAAACATAGGGTAACCTTTGCCTATTCCTTACTCTGGAATTCCCATGTACCAAACGACACTGAAGCAGACCAGCTTCCCTGGGATGGCTGCCAACACTGTGAATACAGCTTGCTGAAAATCATTTGGTGCCAATAATACACAAAAGGCAGTCACTGAAAGTGAAAGATAGTGTCAGAAAATTTAGCACAAGCACAGGAACACTACAGCAACAGTGGCTGAGGGATATATGTATTTAGAGCAAGAGCTAAGTGACAATTGCAAAGCAGCTTCTGCAGTTTGTAGAGCATTTTTCAATAATTGCAATAATTTCAGATGCCTGTAGGCAAATTTATTTAAAATTTGTACTGATATCTTCAGGATCATTAAGCAGGAATCTAAACAGAGGTGTAGCCTGATTTGCTGATGTGTTAGTGACAGGAAGATAATTTTGCTGGACTAATTTGTTTGGGTACAAACATGTTGGGAGATATGATGAAGCCTACAAAACTGCTGCATTATGTCAGAATATATCTGTTATATCAGAGTACAAGATCCCAGGGGAAGAAATTAAGAAGAAATTAAGAAAGGGGTAGATCCCAGAAAATCATGAACTGTTAGATGTTTTGGCTTTTCAAAATAAAATGCAGTAGATGTTAGTTGCCAGAGTAACTACTTGCAACCTACAGAAAACCCACAAAGCAGCAAGGCCAGGTTGATGGAACAGGAGAGCAGGATTTTTCTCGTTATCAGACTCAGATGTAAACTGAATATAAATCCTAAAAATCTTGTTACATTCTTTATGTAACATATACAACCCTCTTCCATACATGGAATATTACCGCAGAGCTAAGCAGACTTCTTACACATATGAAAAAAGAAGTTTGGCTTGTATCTACTAAGTTTCCTGTATCATGCATTATTTCAAGACCCTTTGACAGGGAACATCCAGTCATAGTTCATTAGTATAGCTTTTCATTTTGTGAATTTCAGTTGGATATTCTTATTTTTCCCTCATCTCTACATTTAATAACTTGTGAATGAGTCACAACTACAATTTTTGTACTACTATAAAATTTAAAAAAGGTAATAGAAATGTTTCAAATCCACAGATATTTTCTCTGTTTTCCAAAACAACTACTGAGTAAATATTTCATGGAATTGTTAAAAATGTTAAAATAATTGAGTAATGAATTCCTGATGCCATGAACTAGTGTTATAAAGATCTGCAAAGGCATTGGAATTTGCTCAATATTCAAACACTCCTGTATGTAAAACCAATTAATGATTAAATAATTCATTTAGTTAAATAATTCATTTAGTTAAAGAACTAAAACATCCAAAGCATTTAAAATCACCATTCTCCAGTGAAAAGAAAGTGTATGGACATATAGTTGTTGTAGTGAAACACATTATTTGCAGGTACTGCCATCATGGGTTTTCTTTCACACATTAAGCAAAATTGCTATAATAAATTCTCAAGGTATGTGTAAATGGTCCAAATATTCATACATAATGAGAAGTCACAGAGTGAACAAGTGAGGTTAATAAATGATCAGGAGTGAATAAACAATGATCCTCATTGCTGCTTTGTTTCCTGCAGTCTTCTCAGATTTTTTTTTTTTTCTCTTATATGCCTCATCCTCAAGGATGAATACTTTCCAGTACTGCATAATGTAGGACTTATGACTATGACTTGTTCTCTCAATTATTCTCTTTTAAACATGTGATGATTTGTTTGAAAAATTGGAACAAATATATCTTGCACTTGTAAAGGAGAGTGTAGAGGAATATGATAATCCTCAGTTTCTCAGCAACTCATTTTTAAGTTTCACAGAGATGCCTGCTATACAAGCAAACTTTATCCTGATGGTGGAGACAGCCTTTATGTCCACCGAATGGTGGAGTCAACGCCCTTGTGAAGAAATCTGGATCCAAGCCCTTGAGTACCATGATGCTGAACCAATTAGAAATTTCTCTGGGCAGCTGGTTTAGAAATATTGGAGGTCAAAAGATGAAGACTTGATGGAAATGAGAAGAAACAGAGATGAAGAACCCTTAATATCAGCAATTCATTATGCAGTATTGAGCAAAGGAAGGTGCATTATTACAGACTTTCAAGATAACAAGATACAGTGCAAGTTTTCCCTATCTTTCCCTGTATCCACCCATTCCTATTTCATCTCCCTCCACCCTTTCACTACCTACATATACACACCCTGCCACCACCATGCGAAGCAGAGAAGGGGCTTTTGTGACAGAGACAACAGATCCTCTGAGGGAGAGTCTGGTTGTCTAAGTACAAGCAGATCCATGCAGCCTTGGCTGGGTCCGGTGACACTGAGGAAAGGTGCGCTATTAGCGGAGCTATGGAATCAGTCTCTGCTGTGGGGGTTGCTATAGGGAATCCACAGGGTATGTGAGGTTTCCACTCTGCCTGCTGGAACTCTAGTGTGTGCTTCGTGTTCAGTGTGCATATGGTAGGTGAACTGAACCCTTAATTTTTATCACTTAAACAGAGCAAATAAATGCTTGAGGTATTTCTATCTCCGGTTCTTAGGAAGAACTCCAGATCCCTTGGATACAGTTTTTCCTATTTTCCTTAACAAAATATTTTACAAAATCACCAAATTTCCATAATAGAAAACTGTCAAAATAAAGTGCTTATATAAATGTTAGGTTGTTTTGCAATCAAATAAATAATTTCATGCATGAAGAATAGAAGATCTAAATATTATATTTACACAATAACTAATTTCTGTCTCAGTTAGAAAATCTAGTGTGACAAAAGCTTGAATCTCCAACTCTTAAAAGGTTAAGATATAGGCTCTCTCTATATAAGGAAGCCATTTCAAAAAATAGCCTTTAATACCTTTGAGTTTGCTAAGCCTCTGTGCTGCTACTTGGGAACAGAGATATCTCACTTAACTGCATCTTACTGATCTTACTAATATGTTGTGTACAACATTTTCATATGCCACTGGTACTGCCACACAGGTTTGCATCATAGAGCAAAAGCCATAAATAATCTCTTAGCTCAATGCAAGTTTTCCTAGGTTAGCATTTCATTTGGTATGAGTCTGAACATGATATCATGTTCCTATTTGAGATCTTAAGTCTCTGAGATCACCTCTACTTGCCTTTCTCTCTTTCACCCTGTCCTCAGTCTTATTAGAAATGTTTCTGATGTTTCATGGTAACCTAGGAAATACCTTCCCCTTATGCCTGCCATATAGTCTGCCTTAAGATGGTGCATCAACTTCCTGCAACGATCTGCTGAGCTCAGAGGAACAGTGTAGATGTAACCCAGAATCAGAAGACAAAATATTCCATTTCCTTTGATATTTCGATTTAAAAAAATTAGTTAGAAATTATTTATTTATTTATTTAGACTTTAAATATAGAAATGACTAAATAATGAAATAAGCCCATTTTGCTGGATTTTGTTTTTTTTTTTTTTTTTTTTTTTTTACTCCCTAAAGAAAAAAGCAAGAGAATAAAAAAAAAAAGGTAAGTTTTTAGAAAAAGCTACTGAGAATGTAATCTAAAGGATGGACATAAGAGGAAAGATGGCATTATGTAAAAAAGAAATAAATAAAAAATCACATCACTTAGAGAAAATTGTTTTATATTTCTGAACAGTGGTGGAGGTACAATGTTTGCCCCAGCAGGCATCCTCCAGTTGTTCTATGGAGTAGAAGGTGAGTGGAAGATAACTCTGCCCCTTCTAATGAAGGGCAAATAGCATTAATTCAATTTTTAATATGGTCCTTAAAGTAATCTTCATTTGAAGGGAAAGTGTGCATCTATGTTTTAAAATACTAATAGTAAAGCCTCTCAAAAACCAACCAAACAAACAAACAAAAACAACTCTCAGCTTTTGTTGTTGTTTTTGTACTCATCAGAAATGTTCAGAAACATCCCCTTCTTAAATTAGCTTTTTTTCACATACTTTTAGAACAACAAATGTCATTGCATGTATGAAGCATATCTTAACATTCCTTATACTGTACATAATATCACATCTTAGGTTGACTGAATTTCATGACTGCCACTATGGTCAATCCCTTTTACATGACTGACTTTCCAATGAGTTCCTATTCCAGCCCTGTGGGACTGTGGGAGGACTGCTTGAGATTCATGGAAAAGATGCAAAGGAATATAAGCCAATCACCCTGTGCAGGTTCATGACTCAAATGCAATCAGGGTGATTTAAGTGACCAGCCAATAAATACAACACCACTGGTGATTTTGGTAGAAATATCTAATGGACGGACTCTTCTCAAATTCTTTTCCTGACCTTCTGGTTACTGAACTCTACAGCTACCCTATACCTCAGAACCACCACTATCTAGGGTGTAGATTATTTGTTGCTGGTACAGAAAAATCTGTAGTATGTCAAATGTGAGGGTAAACTTTGTTGAATCTTATCTCCCCATAGGAACCACTACAGCAACTGTGTCAACAGGGTTATTCACACTTGACTTTTTAATGTAAATTAGCTAAAACAATTTTTTCTCTCTGCTGCACTCAAGTGGCACTTCTCTGCAGAATGCAGTTGTATCAGAATTCAGATTCCAGTTTGCCAGAGGCTGACCTACAGTAGTGACTTTATAAATTAATTATTGTTCCATATATTTGCAACATGGACAAGAACTCCATGGTTGGTTCAAAGGCATTAGATTTGCCTGTGTTGAACTTAATAAAGTGTAAAACAGTTTAGGTAATGAAGAAGTTGTTAACATCAGATTGTGACTAATTTTCAGTCTGCTACTGGGAGAAACAGCATTAGTTCCCATGCCAAAACCTATAAATCGGTGTGATGAAAAGGTAATTTTTAGACAAGTGTTCTCAGCAGAAAATGAGGATAAGAGAGTAAAAAGGAGAACATTCTTCTTTAATACAATTTCCCAGAAAATGTCTCTAGAAATTGCGTAGCTCAGGGGTTTTGAAGTTCTCCTAAAATCAGAGCTGAGGAAGGTCAACTGTCAAAGCATTGTCAACAGCTGACAATTAAGGGGTGTCTACAAAGCATTGAAACCCCTCTGCTAATTGTTTTCTACATTTTAAACATCTGGAACTTCTGAGACTTTTTTTTTCTTTTTCTTTCCTTTTCTTTTTTCTTTTTTTCTTTTTTTTTTTTTTTTTAGAGAAGGGATTGTTTATTTGCAAACTAATTTTCATCAGCTATCATAAAAAGCTACAGTGCCAAACACATGCTGACATTAACTGCTTTTGACTTTTATGAAATATGAAATAGTTTTTACTAATACTTAGAAAACAATAGAAGTCATCTGAGTCTTGTTCACATTACCAGTGAATGTGATTAGAAGTAAAAAAAAAAAAAAAAAAAAAAAGGATTAGCCAAGTGATGCCTTACATATTTTTAAACTGAACCAAATTAAAAATTGTAATGCAGTGAAAATGAATTGCTATTGCATAATAGGTGGTCCAGATAAATATGGGGTTCCCCCCCTAGAGGTTTTCTGACCAGTCTACATGTTTAAACATTATAATCCTTCCTTTCTCTCATTATTGGATATAAAATCAGACTTGCTATGGTGTTAAAGCAAATAAATAAAAATAAAAAACATTTAAAGAAACAGAATCCCACACCCCTTTATTCTGCTACGGGAGTCCTAAAGGGCTACATTTGGAGGAAGGGTGAGAAGAAAGAGAATACATCTGTGGTGCATGTGCAAGACTCTTTTTAAAACAAGTTTCTTCCACAGGTGAAAAGCTGCAACTGCTACAAGGAAATCTTAACATGAAGAAGTAAGCTCTTCAGTTATTAAATAAATAAAGCATGAAGTGTTGTTAATTTTTTCACTTATTTTCAAAATAAAAAATAAGGTAGCACTAGGAGGGTGAAAAGAATTGCTGAAAGATGAAGAAATCAGAGACTTCAGTGACCTTTAGAACTTTTAATTAAGGCTCAATAAAATAAAAAGATCTAAGCAAACTTTTCAAAATGATCACAGGATTGGAACAAGGTTTTGATCACCTCTTCCTGATAACAGGAACCCATGTCAAGCAACTGGGTTTCAAAAGTCCCCATGCCCCTCAGTCCTCACAGGCAAAGTCAGAGTTCTTCAGTAGTGGTGAGATTTTTTTTTTTCCCTCAAAATACACTTGTGCTTTTCTCTAAAAATCAACAATTTGATGGAATGAAAACCAATGTGGAGGTGCCCATTTGGACAAAGCACCAGTTAGAAAGGTCTTTTGGTTCAGGAGTTTCTGGACCTGCAGGTGGAGACTTGTCTGAAACAACATTCATTCACCTCCGCTATTGCAATAGAGAAGCTCCAGTTTCAAGCCACATCTATGCATGGAGCAAAGGGGGTGCAGTTTGAATCTGCCAGGCCCCACAAATGCAGAGGGCCACTGCTGTAGCCATCCACCATGGGGGAGTCAGCACAAGCAGAGGGACCTTGAATATTTTTCTCCCATATCCTCTTAAGAGCACTAACCACAGGTTGTTGGCTACTTCTTTTTGAAGAAGAAGGTGAAAACACTTCCCAGAAAAGCTCTAGTGCACAGCAGTTTTCTAGACCTGGCCATTTCATTAAAGACTAGAGTGGATTGAAGGTTTTGAAAGCTTGACCAATCCTCTCAGCTTTTATGATGATATATAGCATGAACTTCAGTCAACATACGCACGTTGCATTGCTTTTTGTTACCATGCTATCAGGTGGTGTATTTGGTGGTGGATATTATTATAACAGCTATAGTTTCATGGTTCAAAGAGACAGGATGTTACAGCCTTGCTACATGAAAAATGCCTTGTGATACAGATCAGTGCATTTTGGTCCCTAGGCAAAATTACCATTTCCCTGCTATTTATCAGCATTTAAAATTATTACTTACATAGCTGTGTCATTGAAACAGATTATGGTCTATACTGAATGCAGCAAGATCAGTCCCCTCTCTATTATAAATATATGCACTTTTGCAGATGTTACCACATAAACTAAAAATTAACTGTGAGGTTGTGATTTCAGATAAAATCTGGTATTATTATTATTATTATTTTTTTTTTCTCATGAGAAAAGAGGACAGAGGAGGTGATGGAAGGAAAAGAATGCATCACAGTTTCTGTGGAGCCATCAAAAGCAGCGAGACAGTACCTCAACTGTGAGGAAGCTGTGGAAAACAGTAGTATAAAATAGGTTCTGATAAAGGCTAATGAGCCTAAAATTTGATCTAGCTAGTGAAGAGGAGTGTTTATAAGACCTGAAAGCTCAGTGGGTCTGATCTTTCAGAGATATAAGTTGATGGAGTCCTATTAATCTTGGTGGAAACATGCCATTTTACACTCTCACACTCCAATCCAATTTGAATCTTCTTCTTATCTTTCAGTGTTTCTGCTTTTTAAAGCAGTCCTACAGAAACAAAGCAACTGTGAACCTGAGGAATTTGCTTGGTACATAAATACATTCCAGTTTTATCTTTCCAGCTGGGACTTCTAGTTTGTTCAAAAAAATAAAAAATAAAAAAATAAAAAAATAAAAAACCCTCAACAACCAGAATAATAGAATTTGAAATATACTACTTTCAGTATAATAATTCTCTTCTACAGTAGATTATTTTCCACTTCATCTAGTTTTGTAAGTGCATTTTCAATGTACTGACAGAGGGCTTTTTAATATCTGTGTTCTCAGATCTACTACAGCAGAAAGGAACTCACCATGCTCTGAATCCTCAAGCAGACAAAGCTCCCTCCTATACTTTGCTGATGTGTGCAAATTCTCCTTTCTTAATCAGGACTAATTATTGTTTTCCTGGCTGTCTTACAGTCTTCTAATGGCCATATTGATTAAAATGGAGATACACTGCCTAATTAAATTTATGATGGCCATTCTGATGCCACTTGAACATTGTTATTAATAGACACTCAGATATTACGGCAGTGTGTGAAACCGAGATGCTTATGAATAAGTCAGACAGAGCCAAGTCATATCCTAGCATTTGAACCAGAAATGGGCAGTATCCTGTTTCAATATGGTTATCAGCACAAAGCCAGTACGCTAGGAGACTAATGGAAAGCAGAGGAGCCCACCTTCACAAAGATGTCATGCATCTGCTTTCATCTCTTCCTTGATGTCTGTGTGAACTATCCCCATCCACGCCAGCAGGCTGGTATGCAGGAAGTCCTTATTCTACCTAACCTTCTCAGAGGCTTAAGGCCAAGCATAAGTGGCAAACTGAGTGAAAGGTGAAAGAAACCAAATGTCAGATGTGCCCATATTTAGTGTATTTCAGTGTGCATCTGCATACATAGTGAAGCTCACAGCACTACTACACCCTCAGTTTCTGGTGGAAAGTGGTGGTCTTCTACAGAAATACTAAGCAGATTCTATCCTCTGGGACTGTCTAAGCAGCACTCTCAAGTCTATACTAGGCTTATAATATATAAAGTGGAAAACATCTACATGCTCTGGCTGACAGCTGAATGCCTGGAAAAGTACTAAGGCATTTCATGTCAATAAATGTTAATTTCTAAAGCACGACAAACACCTAGGAATCATCATCTCTCTTTCCAAAGGATAAATACTTGCACACTAATAGCAGCTCTGCCACCCCATATTAGCAAGTGTAAAACAGGCAAACCCCAGAGCTTAGCCAGCCTGCACAAGCACTGGAAAGCCTGAGCTATGGGAGAAGAGAAAGAGAATAAGAACATGAGCATATGGACTCTTTCTTTCTGAAGGAATAATGGTTAATTTCCAAAGACAGCATAAACAATTACATGGTAGCTCAATATCATCCTTCAGGAGTTCTCTAGTTAAAAATGAGGTTTCTTAATTTCACTTTTACAGATGTGCATTTCTCTGAGCCATCTCTTAGTTGCTGTATATTCAGTCAAAACATGCCTACCTCCCACTTTATTCTTGGAAAGGTAGTGTTTGTCCTTTCCAAAACCTCTTTGCTATATCCAGATGGGTTAGTATCATCAACTCTGCTCTGAACGACCACATAGAGAATGGTATACAGGTCCCGACAACAGTTGCCCCACAAGTGTGTTTATGCCTCCATGACAATTAGCTAAACTTAGTTTGATGGGAGATTCTGTGCTGTTCTTTTAAAAACCTTACACTGCTGGCATTAACACACGCTGCAGTGAGAGATTAGTTGGTGAGTTTTCTCATACCAGGAATTTTTGTGGGTAACTAGCATAAACCTACCAGCTACAGAAAAAAATCTCTCAGCAACTATCTTCTGCTAAATATTTGTTTCCTATTTCTAATATAACATACTCAAAGAAAAATAAATCTTGCTGTTTGTGTTTGCATGCAAGTCTTCTCTACCTAAACTATAACAAATTTGTCTCTCTATGTGACTGGGAGATTCCCAACTGCTCACCCCCACCTACTAAGAGGGAGAGATCATCAGCTATGTTTATCCATCCAGGCAACCTGGTTGTCTTATTTGGCTGGATAGCAAGCTAGCAGAAGCATATCATATACCACCATGAGACTATGTGGCTTAAATAAGTAGCTAAACTCAGTTCTCAACCATCCTCACTCACAGCTCCCACTGGGAGTAAGAACGGAATAAGAAAATAACTCAGTCGGGCCCTTTCATTAGTTTAATTCCTATAGTTCAATACTGTTTACATCATAGATATAGAATTTTCACTTTCTATGAACAGAACAAATGAAAAATGTGCATTGAAATCACAGCATCGTTGGACTGCACATGCCACACTATTAAATGTGCACAAGAGAAGTGCTTAAATCATTTAATCTTTGCTTTTTGGAATTGTCCCTGCACCAAAATTTTCACTTAGAAATTTGCTGTTGAAGTTTGGTTTCTGGAACTGCCCTCCTATCTGATCTGGCTCTGATTTCTTAATTTTCTATTTTAAAACTGGTGGCCTTAAAACAGATAATAACAAGCCCGGGTCTGAGCATTGTGAACTCTAGCAGTGTACCTTCTGAACCCAACATAGTCTGCTACAGGAAAACAGAAATGAAAATTTCAAAGGATTAAATAATGCTTTTAATGCAATTTTGTTGGGATGCTGCTGCAGTAGGTATGGTAGTAAAAATACAATTTTAAAATGTTCTAAGCAATTTTCAGTATGTCAAAAGAATTCTTCTGTTAAATTATTTTTCAGAAGTTGACTTTGAATTTTAAATTTCAATAAATTAAATAAATTTTCTTAAATAGAACAAATACAACCTATCTCCTTAGTATTTAGACAAAATTAATGCTTCAGACTTGTCAAATACTTGCAACTATCAGAAGACAGATTTTTTGCTTTTCCACTCATTTACTGAACCAAAGGATAAATTTACTAGCCCCCCTTTTCTGACTGCAAATAAGGGCCTTTGTGGTGCCTGGCTTTACAGCTATCATTGTATCATTGCTTAAAGAGCTGCACCTCATGTTGGTCAGAGAAAGAAAAGGTATCAGAACTATTGAATTGCTTATGGATACAGAGGCTGCATGTCTGTGTGTCCCAGTGACCCCAGGGCATAAACTCTAAATAACATCAGTTCCAAATCCTAAAGCGTATGGCTGGAAAGTGCCATTTTCACACTGAATATAAAGCCAACATTTGACTGAAAGTGTAAAAACTGATGTTCCTGCAGGGGTATGCCTTTTTTTCTGGCTGAGGAACAAGAAAAATGAATACTGTAATTCTAACACAGAGAGACCCATCTTCTACCCAATATGGTTGTGGGAGGAGGAATACTGAGCCATCATTTCATTACAAAACACTTAATTTTGTTCTGGCAGCTGGTAAGACCCCAGCTGTCCCTTTCACTTTCACCCTGTGACAAACACATGGTGAGCTGTAAAATTTCAAGCACTAAAATGGATAAAAGATGAAAAATAGCAAGTTGCTAAGAATGCTCATTTACATGGGATGTCTTCCTGGCTTCCCCAGATTACTAGCTTTTCTGCTAGACAAACTGCATCTAGAGTTTTTGGCCATATATTTACGAGATTAAATGACAGATTAGGCTTTAAACACTTCATATGATGAAATGAAGAGGCATTAGGCTTTAGTCTTCTGTTAGCAATGACTTGGTTAGTAGCTGACATTTCTGCTTCAGACAGCTCTTAAAAAGGAAAATACCAGTACAAGAGAATTTTTTTTTCCCATGAGACTGAAAAATTACAAGAAAACAATATATATGTCAATTTTCAGATGGCTTCTCCTTAAAATATGCTTCAGCTATTGGTAGAAGAACCATTGGGTGAAGAATTGCGTATGACTGAATGTCTCAATTATACTTGATAATTGTAATGAAGACACTGGTAAATCAGTCTGCTTCAAAGACCTACCTAGAGGTCTGGTAAGGGCAAACTGAGAGCTGGGTTTCAGAAGGGAAAAGCAGTTAAATGGGGAGGTAAGGAAGAAAACAGCTGCTGCTATATGGTATATTTATATACTAGGTTATAGAATTAAAGGTTGCACAGTTTAAAAGTGATCTGCAGTACACTGACTTAGACTCGATAGAATATGCATTACTCTGCTGGAATCACTAGAATTTCACTGGTGACAACTCTTGTCCACCCTACAGAAATAACCTGAGAAACTGCAGCCATTTATATTGCATGAAACTTCTGCAATACAAACTCTTTTTGACACAGTATGACTCCAAATGATAGTAAGATTCTTATCCACTACAGAAAGGCCAAACAAATTGTATTTCTTTCTTGATGTAGAACTGAGAATGTTCAGAGAAAGCACTGCAGAGAAACTTTCATTGGTAAAGCAGAAAAACAGTGCCATTTCCTCAGTCCACTTGGCATCTTTACCATTTGTATCACCAGTAGCTGTTGCTACAAAATACAGATTTCAGAGGTTAAAAGCCAAGCTTCTCTCAAATGAAGATTTTGTTTATCAAAAAGGTAAATGATTTAATTCTAGGAAGTGAGAGTAAACCAATGTCTTACAGACTCTTATTTGGAAACTTGGATATCTTCATGTAGCTATCGGGTTGTTCCTTGCAGAACAGAAGACAGTCCCCCTAGATTCAGGCTTCCCTTTGATCAAATTTACTAATTAATCATTGAACAAATACTGTATTAACCTTTCTAAACTTGGAACTAGAGAAGCAGAGCTTTAGTTTTTAAAAACAGCTGGCATTTCACATAAGACTTTGGGGAGGGCTGCAGAGGACGGAATGGCATAGGGATTACAGAATAATAGCTCAACTAACAAAGCTTGACTTAGGGTTGTTGGATGACATGAAAAAAAATTGTCTTTAACTACCTCAAAACAGATGTGGCACTAAAGAGTTTATCTGTGACAAGCCTCTTTGTTTCTGCAGCCATCAGTGAAGATACAGCAAAGGAAATGGAGGAGCTGCAGTTATGCATTTGCAATACACAAAGTCCTTGTTTTCCCACTAGGCACTGCAGAATAGCAATTGTCCATTCACAGCACATATCACATCCTCTGCATTTCAGAGCTAATATTTTTGCAGTCCTTAAGCTAGCATGTTTGAGCCTAGTATGCCTAATTTTTGTAACCATTTGAGGTGCCTTGCACGAGGTAGATGTGCTTATATTCTGTTCCTTGCTATATGAATAGTTTTATTAGGTATAAATTTTAAAGTTAAACTAAGAGATTTTCACATCGTACAGGGTTTATAGCTACAGTAACATCTCAAACAGATCTGTCTCATTTCACAAACTGGGAAAATATGAAGATTGCTAGTCACTGAGCAAACTTGTATTTTAATTTAATTAATCATGGACACTGGCTATGTTGTCTGAAATTGTTCTTAAGATCATTCACACACACACACACACACACACGAGCTCTGACAAGTGGCTCCTCCTCTTGTATGTTAGAATCACACTCCTGAAAACAATGTTAGTTTTATGCTAGCAGTTGCTTTCGCTTCCCGCAGCACACACTGTCCACTGTGCTGCTGCAATACTCATTCAAGGCAGATCACTAGCTCAAATATGAATTGAACTTATATGCTGTTAAACAGATGTCAGGCTTCATTACTTCAACTTCCAATTAATTTCCACTTTTCTCTGGTTAAGTAGCAAAAGATATCTGACAACTGGTGTTAATATAAGCTGAGCAGCTCCCTCCCTCACATTGAGGATCTGCTCATAAGTCAAAGCTCAAGCTTCTTAATTTTAAACTTCAGAATACAAACCAAGTATAGCAGTGTAAGCATGTAGGAAAAAATGATGTGGTACATGTACTCCTAAATATGAGGCTGACTTTGTCTTCTGCTTGATCTGTTTATTTCAAACTCATTCTCTTTCTGCTCTAACTCTCAGATGAACTCACAGCACCCTCAGGATACAAATGAGTTTCTGCTTTCTTCTGCCTTCATCTAAGCCAACCAAGTCCCAGGTATTCTCTCCTTCCATAGAGCAGCAGTTGGAAAACACATAGAGAAAGCAATCACACTTTCCTCAGCGGATCAGAAAGGACTACAACAACAGATTCTCTCTGCAATCTCCTTTTGCCATCAAACAGTTAAACCAACATAAGTTAAAATGCTCATCTAGTTTGAATAAAGAGAAAAAGGGAGGAAATTCAAAATCCGGTTGCTGTAGTAACAATCATCAGTAAAAATCTTTTCCAATAAATAATAGTATTATTTCCCTCTCCCCCTCACAGTTTTAGTTCCCCTTCAGAAATCATCATGCTGGCTCTTAGATTTGCTGTACATACCTCAACCATTAAACAAGACATTTAACCATAGTGGCAGTTCTGTGACCTTTGAATGCCGTGAAATCTCTAAGCGGTGCAGCTTGTTCATGAAGACTTGTACTGCAGAATCCAGTAACTGCATCCAGGATTAGGAATACAAGTAAGTAACAACAGTAACCAAAAAAAAAATAATAATAATAAAAAAAAAAGGAAAGGAAAACCTCCCCAAGTCCCCCAACCCAGCCAATAAAACCACCTTAAGAAGCAAAAAGAATCAGAAAGAGAGTGCACTTTTCTGCCAGTGTAAGGGCTGGGATAGAGCTGAGCTTGCTGCAGTCAGACTGGCTGTGTTAGCAAGCAGAAGGCCGTGCACGGCTGGGAGGTGCTGTCAACTGCCACAGGCAAGAGAAAGCAGACCAATCCGCTTCGGCACTGTCAGCTCGCTGGAGTGAAGCCTTTTCTGTTTATGTTTCCTCATTTCAAGAGTGACGTCAAAGGGTTTAGTTTTTCCTCTGCATGTGCTATTAATTTTAAGCGACTACTATGGGAAGAATGTGGCAGTGATTTAGGCAGGCTACCCTACTAAAAGAAACCAGAGTCATAATTTATCTGTCCTGGATTTAGCTTAGAAATATTTTATAATGAAAGGTACCAGGAAGATCCAAAATATTCACACAAAATGGAGATAGGCTATAAATATGCATATATATATTGAAGTTTTCTTAAATATACCTAAGATATATTTCCCAGGGAGACCTGTTATCTGTATGGATCATGATGCAAAATCAGACCCGATTCTGTCCTTGCCCTGAAGAAAATCAGGAACTGCTTGTCTAAATTCAGTGCTGCTACACCAGTGTAAACCTAGCAAAAGAGATAAGACTGAGACTACTGTACACATCCCTTTATCAGTCAGCACTAGCTAGATTACAATTTAGCAAACTTCTTTCATTTCTACGTCAGAGTAATGGTCTGCTTAAGGTCTGCTGCTCTGGGCAAACATCCGTTCCATCAACTGGTCGCAGTCCAGCCCTGCTCTCCTTGCAGTTCTGCTGTGGACCACCCCAGGGGATTTATTCCATACCAAAGTCTGTGTCAAAAGGCAAGAGGCAATGGTAAAGCCTGGCTTCATATGTCACTGTATCACTGTCAGAAGAGAAGCTATACAGTTGAAATAGAAAGAAAGAAACAAGCAACACGTCAAGGTCAATTAGCACGGGCAAGAGAGGCCACACCAGCACAAGATAATTGACATGAAATCAGTTGGTAACAATAACAGTTCAGGTATCTTCATCATTTTAATATTATTGATTTGCTTTCCTAGGGATTCTTTTCAAAGAGAATGGCTTATGAGACATGGTTCACTCCTAATGACTTTTAACAGTCTAACATTTAATTTTAAAATACATATAAGTGCTTTTGAAAGTGGATAGAATAAAAGCTCTCAGTGAACAGGTAAAAAAATAGTAGAAGTAGCAGAAGTTTCTCCAGGACAATACACTCATGACAAACAATCGATGCTATCAAACCTTGTACTGGAGAGGTCAAAATTTTTAATGATATATTCATAGAAAGGTCTGCTTGTGGTATCACTGCTAATGTAATCAGTTTCAGCAGAAATGCAAAGGGTTGTTATGCTGTAAATTCTGCCATAATATGTTAAAAAGTATTAAATATGTTAGAGATTTACAAAATCAATTAGAGCTCATTAGCTTCATCTGACTGTACTTAGAGATCTGTATGAAGCAATCTGGAATGTATAAATAGCAGTACTATCTGTAATACAAAGAAAATTATCATATTTAACTTCAATCAGCATTGGTGATGGCACAGCTGAGTATTGCACTTTGGGAATTTCATGTTAGGGACTAGTTTGGAAACATCAGCTGAAAATGACATGGTTCAGTGAGATGGTTCCAGTGAGAATGATCGATCTGAATGATTTGATATTGCTTAGACTAAAAAAAAAAGGATAATTGATAACAGTTATTAACTATTTAAAGTTAAAAACAAAACCAATAAAAGCATAAACAATATTAGCATTTATTCTTTGGCCTGGAGAAATTACCTGGCCTTTAATCTCTTCTAGAAGCTTCATGACAACATATACGTAACTATGTAGTAAGTCTCAAACTGTGTTTGGGCATTGCTTAGGAGAGTGCCAAAATTATGTTAAGTATTAAGGCATTAAGTATTAAGTATCCTTAAGTATTAAGATATTATTATTACTATTAAGTCTTTAATAAGGCATTTTAGGTAATCAGGGTCCACTGCCAGGTCTGTGTTCCGGCTGTATTTATTTTACCAGTACAGAAATAGATAATTGGCAAAGAGGAAGGGAATCATTTTTTGTCCATATTCATTGTGGTTTGAACAAGTAAACTACAGCAAAGGGAAGTTGTTGGACATGGGAAAAACTGAAGGTAGGAGACTGAAGTACTGAAATAGATAGGCAGTGATAGTCCAGAGTATCCGATTAATGGCTATTTTTAAAAGTATGGTTAAGCAAACATCTTTCACAAGCAGTTTTGGTTTAGGTATTACTTTTAAGTATAGAGACTAGGTGATTTCTGGCCTATTCCAAGCCCCCGCCCCCCCCCCCCCCCCCCCTTTATTAATATTACACTGTAGTTTTTGAGTCAGGATCCTGGTGTGTTCAAGGTCTACACAAAGTCTTAGACAGATACTGTCTCTCTCCTATGGAAGTTAAAGGCTAACAGCCTCTGTTATATGAATCATATGGCCCTCTGACAAAAATTGGCCACTGTGTTTTTTGTGATGTAGATGCTTCTTGGGTGAAAAGGTAGCCTGGCAGCACTTAAGATTGCAGTCTACTTAGAGAAAGACAATCTCAAATGAGTACATGTAAGGAGTGATGGAAAACAGAATGCATGTCTTTGTACAGTGTTACAAAGAAGAACTTGGTTTCATCAGCACAACTGCATGCTTCCATGATAGGATGGGAAGGGCTGTTGAGAAGATATGGTCTCAATATCACAAAGAAAGAGAGAGATGCTTTAGCACAGGCTTACTAATCTGATCAGATAGGCACGAAATTATCTGGACAGCCAGGTGACATGTCTGTCAAACAAACCTGGCACACAGAGGCATAGGCAAAAAAATGGAAATTCCATGATTTTTTATCAAAGGTCATAGGATGAAGAAGAAGAAAAATAAAGCAAACCAACTTATGCTCGGCCTAGATGTCTCTATATAAATGTAAAATGCATTGATATGAATAGAAGGAGCTGGAAACCTTAATGTAAGATTAAAATTACAACTTAATTGACATAACAGAAACTTGCTAGGGTACAGTCATGTGAATATGTGACTGGAATACTAATATCAAAGAGCACAACTTCTTCAGGAACAATAGGATGGAAAAAGGTGAAGGAGCTTATGCTGTGCATGCCAGATAGGTATTCAGAATGTGGGAGGAAACATGTATTGAAAGTCTGAGTGATAATACAAAGGGAAAGACTATAGACATTGTTGGAGGATCTGCAGCACATCCAGGAAGATCAAGTGGATAACACTTTTTCTTAGCGATTAACAGGATTGTCTAAAGCACAGGATTTGGCCATAAGGGGAGATTTTAATCATGCAACTCTTGAAAAAACAGCTGAGCTAGGCACAGACACCTTGGTTCATTCTTTCTAGAATTAGTGTTCAGAGTACATTTGGGAATCCCGCAGATTTATGAGCCTTCCTTTCTAAGTAATCCTGCTTGACTAAGTAATTTATTTGCCTTCTTTTTATAGTCCTGATTTAGCATTGGAGGCACTTTACAGGTCTTTTGTGATTCTCCCTTCTCAGCATAGGTGGCACACCAAGACATGCTATTTCCTACCATGGGATGGCATTCCTCTTCTCAAACCCTCAACAGTCTAACACACCTATCCATCGTGGTCTTTAGAAAGGAACTTGTTTATTAGGAAAACTGCTTAATCTGCCTCACTCAAAACAACTCAAAACTTCTTACACACAGACATACTACATGAAACCTAAAGAAAATAAATACATCCAAGTGCCAGTAAAAACTGTGTTTGAACAGAATAGGATGGCAGGCATTGTGCATGGACAAAGATGCCTCCTTCCTAAGATACCTTCCACTTTCTTCCTTTAGTTCTACCTTGGGCATCTTTATGAAGGGCTTGAGCATGGGACCGTATATTCTCTTCATACTGCTATCAATGACATCTGAGGGAATTAAGCAGTTTCAGAGGGTGGGAATAAGGAGTGGAAGAATCATAGAATCATGCATTAAAAAGAGGCATACTTAGTAACCTGCTGCCATGGCTGAGAGAGTTCATGCCTGACTTCCCTTCCACTTGCCTCAGCTGTCCTGAAATTGGTCTGAATTGCAAGGTTGTAGATATTACAGTAATTCCCAAAGGTATTGCTACTTTTCCTTAGGGCATGAACAAGTAAGTCTGAAGAGGCTGAAAACTCTGTCATCAAACATGCCCTTTGTCTGTTGCAGCTTTCTTTGTTGTGAGACAGTAATGGTGAGGAACTAATGTACAGGCACAGTCTGCTGTAGTCATGAAAACAGTGGAAGGAGAGGGTGGACAACCACAGTGGAAGAATAGCATAAAGAAAGTTTACGTCTATCCCTCCCTAGGAAGACAGATATACAACACTTGCAGGTTAGTTTATATGCTACACTGGGTATGTTACCAGTAGGAAACTTTTAAAGATAGATTTCTCCTTGCTGAATCATGGAATGGCTTGATAGTGACTAAAAGAGGACATCCTATGACTGCTTATTTACAAATTAATGCCCTAAGTCAGCTTTTTAACCTTGTAAAAGAGGGAATGAATGACTGTAAGCACCCCTTGTTTAACAACTGTGGAACAGACTCCCTTATGTTTCTCATCTTCACCTGGGATCTGTGCATTTTTTTCAGTGAATTCAGACAGTCTGATGTCTGAAGATGCTGTGATCAGCTGAGTTTCAGGGTTTTCTGTGATTACTCAAGCAGGGTGCAGGGGGCAGTTCATCTCAGACAAGCATATAGATAGGTGAGCATATAGACGATGTTGCTGAGCAAGGTCATATCAAAAAGAAGACAGATTACTGATGAGACCATAGGACTCATTTATCTGACCTAAAAAGCTGGTATGTTGGTGCATGATAGACAGCTGGGCTTGACTTCATCTGACTGCTGTTGTAACAAGGATGACACCACTCCTGAGTGTCAGCAACAAGGGAATGGTCTCCAGCTCCCACAAATTAATCTGTACATCATTCTGCCTGACTTTCTAGCCTTGGTCTTAATTACCTATTGCCAGAAATCTTTTCCAGTATGATCTAGAAATTCAGCTGTTTCTGTTAAATAACTTCCCTCTAACTATCCCCTGTGCCCTAGCGGAGTTCCCAACCTCCTTTCCATTGAACATCTGCTTTAATTTGAAACACCAAATTAAAAAAAAAAAAAAGAAAAAAAAAAAAGAAAAAAGAAATAATCTTTCTGTATATAACTTTGTTTCTGTTAGCTTTATCACTCTCTCCTGGATAGTGCAATGGAGAAAGAATGGTTCCTTTCTTATAATATTTTAACATTTACTGCAGCTCAAATAGGGTTTAAAAATCTCATTTTGGAAGTGGTTATGAAAAAAGTTGTGATCTGAGCCCAGCTATTATAGCGGATTCCCAGGCAATTTGGGCTGGCCTCAGACATTTCCCTGGTAAGAGAGAACACAAGCGCAATTGGGCAGAAGGTCAGCTCTGTTGATCTGTGAATAGCCTCCTATTTCAGAGGGCAGAAAGATACAACTAGGCACATACAAAGTTTTAGGTGTCCATGCATATATACCCTCAGGATTCAGGTAAGCAGCGTACTGAAGGAAGAAAGAAATTTACACAGTAGGTGAAGTAGGGAGTGCTATCTGATCTGGGGGCGTGAAAGCACCTAATAATAGGCAAATTAGGTATGACTATCTATGTATGATTGGTGATAATTTTTCTATTAAGAACAGGGAGAAAGTACCTAGATAAAAGGCTACTTGTGTGGTTTATAAAGTTTTAATAGATGACATTACTACTCTATATTTTTTATGAGCCAGTATATTAAAATCTATAGAAAATAAACTTTTTTTTTTTTTTTTTTTTTTTTTCTGGTTTAATCTAAGAACATTCAGAGCTATGTAATGTGACTAAATTTTTAGAAAACCTCACCACTTATTTCTATATACTTTTTCATTGATATTAGTGATGGGAAAGATCCCTAATCAAATGGAATTTTATTCTATTGTGAAAGTGTTGAAATAATTTCTAATCTATGCATTGGGTAGTTCACATAAACAGCATTCAATAAGCTCAACAAGCATAATATAGGATGACGAAAGCATCAGGAAGAGAGTTTCAAATTTCCATTAACTTGTGGCACTGATCTGCAATGTAGCATGGACCTTGATTTTCAGCAGACATAACTCCTAAATTACTTTTAAAAATAACTGCATACATGAGTACTATAAACTAATTTAGGGCTTAGTCATAGTCTGGTTTCTGTTTTACAACATTTACGTGAGTCTCAAAAGGTGTCAGTTGGATTACCAGTAAAAAGGACCACAGCACAGCTGCCACTAACTTGCTCTCTTCCTGTAGCAGTAGGCTTCCTGACCAGTAGTGCACACAGCCGTGGTAAATCCCCCAAAGTCTGAGTACAGCCATATTGGCAGAAGTGCAGCACAGTTTGTACTGCTGTTGTAGATGCTGTATATAGGCTTCACTATCTGGAACTATGAAGCTAATTTAGAATTCCCAGCCATCAAAAAAGAAGGGTGAGAAAAAAAATGTATGAGTGACCCGAGGGTATACAAAACATACTATTTGATTTCAGATCGAGGAAAACTCATAACAGAAAGCTGAAACCTTTACTGTTCCTCCTTACCTGAAAGAAGACAAACTTCATTTTAGTTTCACCATGGTGAGTACTTTTATCTGCATTCTGCTCACTTATAGGTGGGTGGCACAAATTACCTCTCAAATCAGAACATGCAGGAAAATCTTTTAGTCTTAAAAAGTAGCAAGATCAGCATATCCAAAATGTTTTAATGTTTCTGATTTTGTTGTTATGCCCCCAGATTTATCCAACCCTAACCTTTGCAAATATATATATATATATTAATTCATCTCTTTAATTTCAGCAAGTTAATTCTTTAACGTGGTTCCTGGCATTTAGGGCAGTTCAGAAAGAAGAGAGAAACCAAAAGCAATAGTTGAAGCAACAGAGAAAGTAACCACATGCAATTCTGCACTGAAACACCAAAAACAATGTCAGGAAGATCAGTGTATCAACACGTGAAAGAATGGAAATGAAAAAGTACTGCAAGAAAAAAAAATCCTTTTTTGTTTAGTTGAGTGTCTTATATTCTATAGCCAACAAGTAAGGAGAGGCAGGAAAATTAATTATATCCATCCCAAGCTTCTTCTTTTTTTTTTTTTTTTTTTTTTTTTTTTTTTCCAAAAATCTAAAATATTGTTTTACACTGATAAACACACAAATAAATGTTTTCTTGACAAATATTGAAGAATTCACCAAATTCTTCCAAACTTCTTCCTTTTTTTTTTTTTTCTTCTTTTTTTTCATTAACTAAAATTGGCCAAGTTGTAAAAGATGGAAGAGAAAAATGCTTCCAAGCCAAGCAACAGGGACAAATTCTCTCTTACAGGCACACAAAAGAGCCATGATTTCTCAGTAGATCATCTAAGATCTCAATGTTAATCTCCATCAGACTGCATGTCTCACTGCTGTTCTGTCTGAAGTGCCAGGAAAACATCTTTCACTGAAGAGGAAGGACATTGCTGGGGTCACAAAATTCCATTTCCTTAGCATTTCACAAAAAAAAAAAAAATAATAATAATCCCTAATTACTCTTCCATCACAAACTTGTAAAACAATATGCAAAGTTAAAGCATATATAGCAATATAGAATCAATAATATTTCTGTAGTAATAAATTGTTTGCTTTAAAAGAAGAGTAGTGATTTGTATTGTTTTTCAGTGCAAACAATTTGAACCTGTAAAGGCATCATAATTATAAACTTTTTAAAAGAAGTAAGTGAAATTGCTAATGAAGTCATTAAAATGTTAAAGATATTAATGCCCTGTTAGGTAGGCAAGAGTCCTGAAAACTGTTGAAATGTGTTGAAGATACATAATGGACAAAAATCTTTGTTTGACTGAAGTCAATGTGAGTCCTTTCACACTAGTGGATTATACCTGCTATAATTTATGAGGATACATTTATGGGAAATATATTTAGTGTTAACAGTGTAGAGCTGCATCAATCATTCTTAATGTTTACATTTTCTTAACACAAAATCATTAGGTAAGACACGAAACAAGTACATGCTCAGTTCTTCCAACAGAGGTAGACTCACTGAAGACAAATACAGGTTGCTTCAATGTTGTGCCAATCATATGCAGTTTTGTGAATTGCAGAATGAAGTAGCATTTTGGAAGCAACTTACCTTGGTAACAGTGACAGGGGACAAACCATTGATTTTCTTTCAGCTGCCTTCCTTCTTTTTTAATCCTCTAATTCCAAGCAACTCAGATCCATGCCTTTAAATACCCTAGCCAAGACCCCTAGCACTGTAGGCAGCAGATGAAGTTGGGTGGTTGAAATAATGATCATCTTAGCTCTTGATGCTAGCTACCACCTGGAGGCTTCCTCCTTTTTGTTGATGAAATTTTTGGAGTTGCTACGTGTATAACTCTTTTTTTTTATTATTTTTTATTTTTTATTTTTTTTTGATGTGACAATAGTGACCTCCAGGAAAAGCATCTCATCATGTGGACTGACTTCATCTATTCAATTCATGAATACATTATGTTGATGTAAAACTCAGGTTATAGAAGAACCTAGGTTACTGGAAATTGTGGAGAAAATGCTGTGGAAGAAGAGAGCTATCTTTTACTGCCCTTCCTTATATCATGTCATATTAGATATTCTGTCACGAAAAGTTAATTTGGGAATCCACTGAAGGAATCTATATCATCCAACTTTTATTAGAGGTATCTTTTTGCTGGTGACTGTAGTGAAACAACTTTGGTAGCACCTTCCATCCTGTACCCCGGAGTCCTGTATTAGTTGGAATAACAATGTTGTTTTCATTAACCGTTGAATTTTAATTTCAGGAAGTATTTTGCTTTTCTCTCTTCTGATAACGCAATGCTACCTGATATTACGAGCTCTTGGCTGACAGATAAATTCACAGACTTATGTAAATTAATATCCAACAAAGAAATCCATCTTAGATTATATTTCTCAGTCCCATAATTTTCATAAGATTAATAAATTGATTCCTCAGATTGTCATCTCTGATGTAATATATCCCAATGCACATAGCATTGTCTTAGGAGTGTCTTCCAGTAGAACAAATGTGAGAAATGTTTTAGTTCTGAGAAACCTAACAAGAGGACTGCAATACAACCTATCGTAGACTCTCTATGATTAAGGTTAAATGGTTTCTCATGTCCTTTAAACATTTGAATACAGTTTAGGAGACATTTATGATATTATTATAAACAGTACAGCAAGACATATTTTCAAATATAAGGACTTAATTGAACACTGCAGGTAACATTGCATATAGAAATACTTGTTTTAATGTGTCACTGGTCTTTTGTAGGCACCGATTAACTTACCTAATCCTTCTATTTTGTTTATGTTTAATACTATCTTATTTACACATATATTGCAAACTTGAAAGCACAAATATAAATGATAATTTGAGAAGTTGATTCCTTTCCTATAAAATCCTATAAATTTTAGGAATCAGTTTTTCAGTTTTTTCATGTAGAAATGTTATCAGGGCATAATTTTGGTAGGACATTTGAAAAGTAAGCTCAAATAACTTGAAGGCAGTATTTAACATTAGCTGTAAGAAATAGCTTAATAAATATACTTTCTTCAGGACTATATGCAGTATATTATACTTTCATTGAAAACCTCTAATTAAAAAAAATACACAAATAGGGTAGAAAAACTCTTCCTACAGTAACACATCAGATCTGACATTATGAATATTTCTATTAACTAACATTAGTTAGTTAATAAACATTAAGGCATTTCTTAGCACATCAATAATTATGAACTTACCATGGCACCTAGCCACTGAACTACATTAAAGGTAGGACATAGTTACCAAGGCCTTCTGGAGTTTGGAGTAAAAAGCTCTGCTTTATGTTGATTTAGGCTGATTTTTAATGACATCAAATAGGACCTTAGTTAATATTACCTGTTACTGCTTCTGACTCACCCTCTTCTTGCACACACGTTTTTGTTTTGTGAGCAGACAACTTTCCCTGTGACCTCTGCAGATCCAGCCCACAAAACAGATGCTTGGTATCCCAGCTTTATGCCTTTAAAGTATGCAGCCCCCTTCCCAGATTCTTGCAATGGCAAGGTACGTATAGTGCAGCTCTTTTTGATTTGTCTGTCATTGTTATACTGTCTGTTATACTGTTTCCTCTTCAGAGTCACAAGGTTTGCTAAACACATGGAAATACATTGTTCTGATTATAATCCAGGAGTATCTGTTAGGAATACAGGTCAAGACAAACTAGGGAATTGAATCCATATCCTTAAGATTAATAAAAACACATTAAAAGAATAGCTAAATAAAGATTGTTTAAAGCAATTTCAGTTCTATGCAATTGAGAGGCATGGATACATATCCCGTCCTCCTATAATTTGGTTTGTATCTGAAACTCTGAAATCTGAAATTATTGTACTGCTAAGTGAAAACATGGAATCAAAATGCTAGGAATTGAAAATGCAATGTTTAAAGAACACTGGTCACGAGAACTACTGCAATTGCCCTTTAAGATATTTTTAATGATTTTATTTTTTTTAATGTGATGAGTAGGATTGCCTAGTAGAGCGAGACAAAGCAAGTTTTTACCTCTAATAGGGGAAAAACTGACATAAATGGAAGCTACTAAAAAGCCAAAAATGAGTAGTAAAGGGAGGCAATTTGAGAAAGAACAAGCATTAAGGAGAAGAGATACATTTTTGTCTGTAGTCTTAAATCTTCTCCATCTGCCTAATTTTTAATCCTAAAGGCAAAATATCTCACACATGAGATATGTAAACAGGCTAAACATGACCCAGATCAAGGGCAAAAGTGAGCACATGGCCTGCACTGCCACACAGAAGGAGATGAGCTAAAAAATGCTCGGAGATTAACTCAGCTACACAGTAAGGATCAAGAGAGATTTGATATCCAATGCCTGGTTAAAACAACAGCACCATTACAGACCTCTCTCATACATGAGATATGTAGTCATCTGGTCAGGACTGTGAAACACACTTCAGTCTAGTGAGTTTGGCTGATTTCTTAACACAAACAGTGATTTTATTCTTTGATGTCCCAACATAGACTTCCCTACCTACACACAAATCTTCTCTGGACTGTTCCTCTGTACACTCACAAACACACAAACACATACACCAATGGATTTCTTACTCTTGTTCAAAATGACAGTATTCACCATTATAAAATCCAAGGGATTTTTATGTACTCCAAAGAGAGAACAAATATGTTAGGCACAGATAAAATTACCTACTCCTTTTCATCTGGGCTACTTGCCTGCTGAAAACATTGTTTTTGGTTTACCATCAGCAACACCATCCCATCTCTGGAATTTCAAGGTCACAGGAGGACAGGATAATTTACTACAAAGTTAGTGCATGTTTAAAGAGAATTAGTTCAAAATTAAACTCCCTTTAAAAACGTTTGACAGTGACCAAAGTAGCAATTCTTTAAAACAAGATGGTGTTATATTTCTTATGACAATGTGTCTTTATCTACAACTTCTGTTTTCATTGCTGTATTAGATTTGTAATTACCAAATAAACATTTATAGTGGCAATAAGCAATTACAATTTTATTTTGAACTACTCTTAAGGAATAGAAGCGGCACTGGGCAAAATACCCAGAGAAGACAGTTGACAACCAGGTCGATATATATATATATATATTAAAAAAATAAAATAAAATAAAATAAAAGAACCCAGGCTCAGGGCCTTATAGGAGTCACATAAACAAAGACAGTTTAAGTTTCTTATTTGTTGGGACTGAAAAGTTGAGAAAGAATTTCCACTGTCACTGGGGGCAGAAGCACTAGAATTCTCCTGAGAAATCACCTTCTACCCAAACATGAAAAGCGCAGAGACTTGACTTGCTGAACTTGGATACAACATTGTAAATAATGAGCATGTATCAGAGAAGAAACTGATTTCTGAGTTTTGCTGTATGTCATTCATCTCTATCCCACTAAAGACCTATGGAAGCAGAAGAACCTATTCAGGTTTGCCACCATTCCTGTATCAGATGTTCTCTTCATGTTTTGTACTTGAACTTTTCAGCTGAATTGTGTACAATGAGTCTTTGGTATAGTTGCTGTTCTAGGAAATGAAGTGTCATTGCTTCTGGTAGTAAACAGACTAAAAGAAGACGAGCAAGCAGTAGGCAGAGGAAGAGAAATCTGGCTTGTGTGATTAATTCACCCTAGAACTTGAGTTTGTCATTGCCTGCAGGAAGATCCCACCTTGTTTGCTCACCATGCTGCTTTTCCTCTACTCCTACCAGAGGTATCTATTCCTACCATTGTTTGGTGCTCTTTTTTTAAGAGGCAAAGATGCTTTCCCAGGCTTCCCACACGTTGTAGAAGGACAAGTGGAACACGTCCTATACTCTCTGAGGCCTGCTGATCACATTTGTCCTTGCCACTTTGTCACTGCCTTTTCACCATCACGTCCAGAGTTCTATAGAGAATGGATTTGGGTAGAAGGAACAAATAACAAAATATGGTGGAAAGAAGTGGGTGGCCAGGTCTCCTTGTTTTTTTTTTTTTTTTTGTATACATTTGAAATCAGAGCTAACCTCTGCCAACTGAAACACAGATAGTTCCCAGAAGTTTCTCAAAAACAGAGACATGGTTTCCAAACCATCAATTTGCCAACTATGGTGCTTGTTGTCTCCTTATCTAAAAGAGACATAAGTTTTTCTGGTTCTACCTCATTCCAAATCTATGGAAAAGTGGAATTTAGAAATCCCCACAGTTTGGGGAGGAGATAGTGTTATAAGCCATGTCAACACAGGCATTCAAACTGTTTTTGCCCATGTTTCATGCTGCTGCTGAATGAGCAAGCTTAGACATAAGAATCATAGAAATGTGTCCAGGTAGACAAGATCTATACAACCCTCCAAGTGGGACTTTATGACTTACTTCTTAAGTCTTGAAGCTGCTCAGATCTTTCAACAGTACCATATAGCTGCTTATAGATTGAGTGGCTTTTTTTCTGAATGATGGCGCTAGATGCAGCTTGGCAGGAGCTGCTGTCTTCTACAGAGGCAGGATTCAGCTGACAGCTGGTCCTAGGAAATCAGTGGCTCCTTTGAAGTTCTTGCAGACAATGTGTCCACATTGCTGTAGGCAACTGCTTTCCGGAAAAAAACAGTTAGACCCAGCAATAATACTCACTGTGTACTAGTAATGGCCAAAGGCTGGAACAGATTCATTTTTTTTTTTTTTTTGTCTAAAATGTGCTAAAATACTGAAAAATATTTCTAAAAGAAAAGTATGTCCCACCAGTACTGCCAACAACTTGAAACTGTTTGCTGTCTCAAAAAGAAGGCTGCATATTTAGATGTTTTTCTCAGTACCTATCACTGTTAGATCCCGGGCCATGACTCACGAACTAACAAAGGGAACAAGCAGACATTTCTTCTTGCACTTCATAGCTGCATTCTCTCACTGCATGATGAACTTCCTGATGGGATGAGAATTTTATCCATAATTAGTAGTTAGAAAGCATTTGAAAGTGTAACAAGCATGCACATTCAAGACTTTCTTAATTATTTTGCTCTTGAATATTTTACTGAATATACTTATTAAGTAAAGCAGAGGTGCTCATGAAATTAAGTGGCTGCAAGGGACAGAGAAATTCATTGTGCAACAGTTCAACAGATGTGTCTGAACCACTCTGAT
>NC_048895.1:58816479-58849921 GCF_011077185.1 Oxyura jamaicensis
CATTATTTAAGATTTCTTTAGGTGGGATTTAATGTTAGCTGAGAGAAAATCAGTCATGCTCCTCCTCATGACCTTCCTAATGTATCAAATTCTTATAGATCGTCTGTCTGACCTGCTGGAAATATAAATACTTTCTATTCCCAAATTACCAGATTTTTTTTTGGCAGATGAAGACTACAACATTTCTGTATGCACAAAAGTGATTTAAGTGAAGCTCACTGGGCAATGTGACCTTAAAAGGGAATGGCCCATTCTGATTCATCAAAAAACAACAATGGAAAAGTGGGAAGATGAACTACCTGGGCTTATTCTTATTTATTTATTAGTCTGGCTTCACAGAATCACAGAACTGAAGGGGCTGGAAGGGACCTCGAAAGATCATCAGGTCAAACCCCGCTGCCAAAGTAGGTTCCTTAGAGCAGGTTGCCCAGGTAGGCATCCCAACGGGCTTTGAATATCTCCAGAGAAGGAGACTCCACAACCTCCCTGGGCAGCTTGTTCCCATGCTCCGTCACCCTCACTATGAAGAAGTTCTTATGCATGTTAGTGTGGAACTTCCTGTGCTCTTTCTGGCCATTACCCCTTGTCCTGTCCCCACAAACCACTGAAAAGAGGTTGGCCAAAGCCCTCTATCTACCACACCTCAGGTATTTATACACATTTATGAGATCCCCTCTCAGCCTTCTTTTCTCCAGGCTGAACAGACCCAGGTCTCTCAGCCTGTCTTCATAGGGAAGATGCTCCAGGCCCCGTATCATCTTTGTGGCCCTCCGCTTTCCAGGAGATCCCTGTCTTTTTTGTACCGGGGAGCCCAGAACTGGGCACAGTACTGCAGGTGAGGCCTGACCAGGGCAGAGTAGAGGGGGAGGATCACCTCCCTTGACCTGCTTGCCACGCTCCTTTTAATGCACGCCAGGATCCCATTGGCCCTCTTGGCCACGAGGGCACATTGCTGGCTCATAGTCAACCTGTTTTTCACCAGGACCCCCAGGTCCTTCTCCTCAGAGCTTCTCTCCATCAGGTCATCCCCCTGCCTGTACTGAAACATCCGGTTTTTCCTTCCCAGGTGCAGGACTCTACACTTGCTCTTGTTAAACCTCATTTGGTTTCTTCCTGCCCATCTCTCCAGCCGGTCCAGGTCTCGCTGAATGGCAGCACAGCCTTCTGGCATGTCAGCCACTCCTCCCAGCTTTGTGTCATCAATGTACTTGCTGAGGGTGGACACTATTCCCTCTTCAAGGTCGTCGATGAAGATGTCGAACAAGACCAGACGCAGCACTGACCCCTGGGGAACACCACTAGTCACAGGTCTCCAGCCGGACTCTGCTCCGCCGATCACCACCCTCTGAGCTCTGCCAGTCAGCCAGTTCTCAACCCACCTTACTGTCCACTCCTCTATCCCACACTTTCTCAGCTTTGCTATCAGGATGTCATGGGAGACAGTATTGAAAGCCTTGCTAAAGTCAAGGTAGATGACATCCACTGCTCCCCCATCTACCCAGTTGGTGATGCCATCATAGAAGGCAACGAGGTTGGTTGAGCACGACCTTCCCTTGGTGAATCCATGCTGACTACTTCTCATAACATTCTTATCTTCCAATTGCTTGGAGATGGCATCCAGAACAAACTGTTCCAACACCTTTCCAAGTACAGAGGTGAGAACGACTGGCCTGTCATCCATGCAGGTCTCCTGCCTCCCTTCCCTGATTTCCTCCTCTTAGGGATGCACCGATCCTGAGCTTGGAGGAAGTGCCGTTTAAATGTAGCCCAGCTCTCACAAGCACCCTTGCCTTCTAGCAACCTAGCCCATGAGATACTCCCCAGCAGGTCCCGGAAGAGGTCGAAGTTGGCTCTTCGAAAGTCCAGGGTAGCAATCCAGCTTTTAGCCTTCTTTCACCAAGTTCCATCTTGAACTCCACCATCTCATGGTCGCTGCATCCCAAGCTGACCCCAACCTTCACATCCCTAACAAGCCCATCCCCGTTGGTAAGGACAAGGTCCAGAAGCACCCCCCGCCTTGTCAGCTCCTCCACCACCTGCATCAGAAAATTGTCTTCAGCGCATTGTAGGAACTGTTTGGACTGCATGTGCCTGGCCGAATTGCTTACCCAACAGATGTCTGGATAATTGAAGTCCCCCATGAGAATCAGCTCCAGTGATCTTGAGGCTACTACCAGCTGCTTGTAGAAGGCCTCTTCGATCTCCTCCTCCTGATCTGGTGACCTGTAGTACACCCCCACAACGGTGTCCCCCATACCAGCCCACCCTTTATTTCTCACCCACAAGCTCTCCACTTGTCCTTCACCCTCCTGTGGCTTACTGTTGTTTTTTTTTCTTGTGATATTTGCTAGTGGTTTATAGCCATGATAAAACACAAGGTCTGACTATGGTAACCATTCTTTCTAGAATTAGGATTGAGTGGATTCATTTTTTTTTGTTTGTTTGTTTTGTTTTGTTTTGTTTTGTTTTTTCCTCCAGTGTTTTGTAATATATACACTGAAAAACTTCTTCCTCTTGGTCATAGCGCATGATATGTATGTGCATGAAAATCATAGAGGGTATTAACATATGGTAAATAAACAATTCTATAAATATCCAAACACCTTTAGAGCATTATGCTATCTGCTGAAAAGACCACATACCAGTAAGTTTCGGGGACTGAATGAATCATATTCAGGTGTGAGATGGTCAAGCTAAAAAACAGCCTGCAAAAGTTAAATAGTAACCAAAAAGTATTTTTTTGTAAAGCTTCTAAAAGTACTCATAGAAGACATAGTCATAGCAAAACAAAACAAAACAAAACAAAACACTATTTAATGAAATGTTTGCATCTGGGTACGCTGTAGAGGAGTTTAAGAAAGTTGTCATTTTGAAAGGTATCTTTTCAAGGAAGACATCAGATTATCTGGCTCAGATTTACAATTCACTAAATGGGATTACTGAACAAATTATTAATGCTTATTTTGGCAAATCACAAGACCCTGGTGGTACTGCTTGAAAGTTTTAAAGAAATTCAAGATACAACTCTATCTTGAGTATAGTGTATAGTGGTGATCAAGTGACGGTGAACACTTCTGCCTCTCAATGTCTACAGACCTGCTGCATAACTTAATCACTGTTTCTCCTGCATCAGTCAACAAACCACTCTTTGCTATATTTCAAAGTACTTATTTAGATGGATGGTCCTTTGTTCTAACCCAGAACAGCTGTTTTTAGCAAAAAAAAAAAAAAAAACCTTTCATTATTTCTGCCTTTTGCATACTAAATGTGACAAAATGTATCATCTTAAATTAAACCAGATTTTGTTTTTGTTTATTTTCGTGTAATTTTTCCTCCACTTTGTATTAGCTTTAAATTTAGTCTGACCAAATGTTTCCAAATAATTATATTTAGTTTCAAACACCATTATTTTATGGTGAAGCTGTGGTGGTTTTACCGTACTAGGCAGCTGAACACCACAACTGCTCTCTCACTCCCCCTCCTCAGATGAGGAGAGGAAGAAGTAAAGGAAAGAACAACTCACGGGTTGAGATAAGGATAATTTAACTAAAGAGAAAAAAATATATTATTAAGGAAATATTATTAATTAAACAATTCAACTAAAGGGAAAAAAGGGAAAGGGGAAGAGGGAGGGGGGAAAGGAATAACAAAACAAAACAAGTAAAGGCTATGTGGAAGTGCAGAGGAAAGATATTTCTCTCTACTTCCCACAAAGGACCGATGCTTGACCACGTCCTTAAAGCAGGGCCTCAACGCACGTAGCCGGTGTTCGGGAGGAGGACAGACGTTTTCGCAATGAGAGCCCACCCCTCTTCCCTTCTTCCTTTTTCCACCTTTTATTGCTGAGCGTGACATCATATGGTATGGAATATCCCTTTGGCTGGTTTAGGTCAGCTGCCCTGCTGATGTTTCTTTCTCATTTTTTTGCCCACCCCCTAGGAGGGTTAGAGAGAGTCCTGATGCTGTGCCAGCACTTCTCAGCAGCAGACACAACACTGGTGTGATACCACTGCTGTTCTAGCTCCAAGTGCAGAGCGCAGCACTGTATGGACTGCTGCAGGGAAAGTTGAAATCCCAGCCAGACCCAGTACAGAAGATCATTGTAAAATATCTAGTAATTCACAATAGAGGCAGAACTGCATTCTCAGTTCTGACTTGAACATAAGCATGTCCTCTGTGCATCAATCAACTAAATTGAACATAAATAGATTACTTAACACAGTGTCTGAGATATCCTGTTATTCTGTGGACTAATAGGAATATAAAAGTATTCATAGCAAAGAACATGCAAGGAATTTTGGACTCCTTTCTAAGGCATAATATATCTTTAAAATACAATAATCTGCCAGTTCACTACAATTTTTTAAAGACATTTTATTTAGGCTGATTTAATGTTATGCTTTTGTACAGTTATGAATTTACCTCTTACCTTGCTTAATTCCTTGTTTTGAATATTTCTTTGTTTTGAATATTCAGACGTTAACATTCCAGACATGAAGTCTCATAGGAGAAATAGTAAGGCTACTTCTTGAATACATAATACCATTTCTCCCCTTAAGCCTTCCCCCTTTACTCCTGTAATATCTTAATGCTAGAAACTGTTATTTCCCAGGGGAAAGTCAAGTTCTACAGTCATTGTTTCTTTTAATAACTGTAAATTTCAGAAACTTTGAGTCATTGAGTGCTTGAAAACACCTTATCAACAAACAGCACTACCTTATTCTCCTTATAATCTTTACAGATTACTAGAAGCCATAGCTATAACGTGCGGTTCTATGCCACAAATTTAATTTCAGCCACAGACTCAAGTTTTAAACAAATTTTGTGGGCTATTGCTTATCTCTGCCAAAGGTTTGCACCAAAAAATAACCATTTCTTACAAGCTGACTGCCTAGTAATTCATATTTTTAAGACCAGAAATTCTCAATATTCTCAAAAACTACCCTACTTTTATTTTTTTCCCCACTTTGCATTCAATTAAAATATGTTCTGACCAAATAATTCAGAATAATTCTATTTATTTTCAAGTACCTTTACTTCAATATGAAGTTCATAATAGTTTTTTTGGATGAGTCTCTTAGGCGATTTCCAGCAAATCCAGCAGGGGTATACCAGGGGTATACCAGGGCTTTTTGTTGAGTCTAGCAAGTGCACAATAAATATTGTCAACACTGTTCAGTATTTCTGATATAGAAAAAAAAATGTTTTCTAAGTTGAAAATTAACCTTAATTAGTTAAAAGCAGAAGCAACCATACTAAGATAATCTTATGACTTTAGCAAATGTCTTTGACTACATTTGAACATTCCTCCATTGCCTATCTACCAAATAAAATCTTGATATACATAACTTGGCTGAGCTTCAGAGCTCCAAATGAGCATTTCTTTGCTTCCTGGAGAAGAGGTAAGGATTTAGTGTTCCTGTTGTTTTGGTTTGACAGATATGATTGTCTTGTCCTGAACTATAGCTGAGAATGATGACTTTTGGATTAGTACCTAAGGGGTATAGACAGAAATCTAATCTGTAACATGGCTAGTTAACAATTTTCAAATGATTGCTGGGCATTTATGAATGTATCAATAAAATGTATAGATAGCCTCCTAATCTAATTTCTTGTTTGTTTCTTTGTTTTCAGACTTTTCTCAACTTGCAGTATTCTCTCTATACATCATGTAAGGGGTAAGGAGCATTGTTTGGCAAAGGAGAGAATGATTATATACACAAGCCTCTTCATTATTGCCTATTGTTCTTGCTTTTACTAATGAAGAAAAAGTTTTTAGCTCTCGGGTTTTCAAATTAAATACTTACAGTGAGATCCAAGTGTACCCAACATAACTAATTTTTTGACTATGCAGAATGATTAAAAAAAAACATGCTCTGAGGCGTGAACAGCCCCATTCATTGCAAGACTGTTACCTCATGTAAATAGTATTTAAAAAAGCAGCACTCTTAACTATTTAGTTACAGAAAGAATGTAAGAACAGATGGAGAGTGCAATATGAAGACATTTACAATGCATTCTCATTTTGGGAGACATTCTTAACAACACAGTGAAAGTGATTTTTTTTTTTGTTTGTTTGTTTGTTATTTAAATTCTCCTAAAGAAATAAGATCCAGCTTTCAAAATGTACTTTAATGTTACTGCTGTCTATATTCTGCACAGAAAGTCGATGGGCACGAGTTCCCTAAGCCCTGTAGGCAAGCTGGGCATCCAGGGTTTCAGTCACCACAGTAGCTGTGGGGTCTGTTTCTGGCTCTGCAAATGTAGCTTGGTGCAATCCCAGCTCCTCCAACACCTGACCAGCAAGCTGGAAATCCTGCACCAGCCACCTCTTCCCATCCTGTTTTATCAGGGCTGTGATAGACCGAGTGTTTTAGTCACCACATGAAATCAGGTTTAAATAACAACCAGAGTTGCTCAACAGCCTGGAGCTGTCTCAGCTAGACTAGAAGATGGGCAGTTAGTCACTGTCCTGATAGCTTAATTCTCCACCTTTTCTTGCCCAATACTTTTCAAAGCCAAGCAACCCTGGGTGCAGAAGAGTCTAGAATAACTACAACATTCCTATCTTGGGAAAAAATGCAAGATTACTTCCTTTAGTTATGTAGTAAATGACATGTTAATATATTCAGAGGCTATAGACATGTGCTCAAGCCCCTTCAACTTGACCAATTCAGAACAGAGGAATGTATTTTATCACTTTGTATTTGAAATCCTCTACTTTTCTTAAATGTAGGCCTTTCAGACCAGGGAGTTGCATTTTAAAGTCCTTAACTGATAGCTCCTCAAGTAATATCTGACAGTCTGTGGAAGATGTTATATTCTTGTTTTGAATAAATCAACAATGTAATTTTGCACATTAAGGTTGTTACTGATTTCTGGTATTTATAATCTGATGGGCCTCAAATTCTCTAGCGTGACTTCTACATCATAGGTGTGATGTGATACATAAAATTACTACAACTGCCAAGAGTTAATATCAGAAGTGTCTTATTGTTTCCAAAACAGACAATGCAAAGCCAGGCACTTGGCTTAAATTTGACATGATTTACCTTTGACTTCACCACCATAGCTAGCTAAACATTAGTATTTGCTGCATCCTGTGCTCTGTGATGTGTAAATCTTTTTGAATACTATAGTATGTAAAACACAGTCAAGTCAATATCATTATAGAATACAGAAACAGCTGTACTGATGTGTTTTTTCTGCTATTTATTGTGAGTTCTTTTACTGCTAAAAGATAATTGCGGCCTTTTGCTTTCATTGAAAAGGGATGATTTGCAAATTTTCAGAGACATCTGACATACATCGGAATGGAAGGGTGCATGATGTATTGTTAAGACATAAAATCAAAAGCAGAAACTTCAGGCTATATGTCTGTGCTGATTTTGACATGAAGTACTTTAGATCTTTGAATTCATGCATGTTTTTTGAACCATATATGTTTTTTTAAAAATTTGGTGTATGAAAAAGATGTTTTACAACTCCATCTAACACACACCTATTTCTCAGTTTTAATGCATTTATTATTTTTTCTTAGAAAAATGTACTGTGCTATCTCAGGACTGACTCATGTTTCACAGGAACCTAAGCATACACAATCATCAACCTTACCTTTATAAACTAAGCTCAGCAGCTCAATAAAATAAATATTTTGACAAGGTCTGTTGTCCAGATACTCTTTTTGACTGCTAGTCATTTAAATAAGCCTCTTTTAATTGAGTTCCATACCAACTTTTCCACTGTTTTGCCAAGCTTGATGTTGATCTGCCAGACCTATTATTGTCTGAATTAGTCTATTCACTCCTTTAATTGCTGCATTAATTTTTATTCCTGCATTGCTGAGGTTCTGTAGTAATCCAGGAAAAGTTCTAGATCCTCTTTGCTGATATCTATGAGGGTGTCTTGCAGTATGTGACCAGCCTTTTTTGATTATTCTCTGCTGTGTTTGGACACTATTAGAGACAGCTGGAAACTGCCACCAACAATAGTAATAAAAAAGTTGGACGTTTCCATTTCATCAGCACTGTGATGCAATGTACAAAGTTCATGCTCTCTTCCCAGCTGGTGAGAATGATTTTCATTTCCTTAGTGCTTCTTTCTCTTTTTCCTCTATTGCCATCAATATCAGCTCCCATAAGTACTGAAATGAGTCACTGCCCCTGCCCCTACCTCTTTAATATAACACTGAAAACGGAAGTTGCTCTGGATTTTCTAGGGACCTTGTATTGGTCTGCACATCCAAGCATTTGGTAAACACTTCCGGGAAGGAGACATAGTGATTTCTGTTCTTGGAAATCAGAAGGTACAATGAAAGTGATTTTTATTTCAGCGTAACATACAAACCATTTTTTGTCTCTGATGTAAAAATAGAGAGGAAAATAATCTATGTTGTGGATAACTGCTGTTTATTGTCTCTCTTCTGAATCAGTTACCGTTACAGTGTCATTAATAATCAGAGTACTTTAAAGACAAAGAAGAAAAGATTAGTCTAATCCTCCAGCCTTATGAACTGTTCATCTTAGGTAGACCCATGAGCCATATCTACCAAATTGTCCCTTTGTGAAGGGGCTCAGAACTTGGAATCTCCTACTTGCTCTGAGGACTGTCAGAATATCAGCGTGAACCATGTCAAATGAGGTGATGGTTAATAAAAATGAAAAATAAAATAAAAATAAATATTATAAATAAATAAAAATAAATATATAAAATATAAAATATTAGAGCAGGAGACTGAGTTCATTTCTGTTGTGATAATCACTTACTTTACAGTAGGATGATCCTTGTGGAGCCCTTCAAACATGGGATTTCCTAAGATTCTAAAAGGATATAGAACATTAAAATGAGAGAAGCATAAAAATAAGTCAAAAAATATTTAAGTAACACAGAAGAAAAAGTACAATTTCTTATGGGGGCACAACTGAGAGATACTATGACTATTACAGGGACAGAGAAATAATGTTCAGAGGCAGAATAATTAGAGATACAAGTATGCAAAGAAGAAAATGCATTACAGTTTTGAGAAGAAAATGCAACTTGACACATAGAGCAGAAGGAGAAACAAAAAATGTAACTATTGAGAATGGTAACAAACAGCACGTAAGAAATGAATACAGAAAAGAACTCTACCAAGGACAATATGACTTTCAGTTACTGTGCTACTATGAAGCGTAAGTGAACAGATGATCTAAAGTAGTGAAAGGATACAGTGAAATTGGCCTTATTTAAAATCTCCAGTTTGTTTTCACATGTTCAGTATTGTGATCGAAGATATTACAAAGTATCTGAATCCAGTCCTCTAACAGATTTGTCAAGGATCTTCTTTTTCAGTTACTTAAATACAAAGAGAGATGAACTTTCCTTTAAAGTAGTCATGCATACAACACCAAACAATCTGACACACTGGGCTACTTAAGCACTGCTTAATTTTACCTGTTTGCACAATTTAATTCATTCAATTGTATCTAAAGTTAGTAATATTCCACCCATAAATTTTGTCTTAAGTGTAGTTCTGGAGGCTTCAATAAACAGAGACGTGAGGATTAGTGAAAGAGGATTTGAACAACAGTGATTATTTATGAACTTGAAAGTTTATTATAATGAAAGACTGAATGAACTAGATTCAGATCCAAGCTCTGTTCTCAGTTATACTGCTGTAAATCCAGAACAATTCCACTGATATCACTGAGCTCTGGGGTGAGACAGACGGAAAAGCATGTGTTTCAGTACACTAATCTAAAAGAAGCCTTAGGTTAATACAGGATAAAACTGGACAAATGACTTTTTTTTTTTTTTTTTTGTTACTAAAAAACAAGCAAACGCTATTCTCCTCTTCCAAGTTTGTTCCAATAGAAAAATGGTAGTCAAATTAAATATCCAGACAGTAAATTTCCAAACAGAAAAACTTGTGCTTATGTCTAGAGCTTATCTTCACTCTTTGGGGAAAGACAATATAAATAAATAAATAAATAAATATTTTTTTTCCAATCAAAGGATGAATGCAAATGCCAAAAAACAACAACAAAAACAACAACAAAAACACCCAGAAATTTCACAGCACACATAACAGGATGAGGAGGAAAGGTATGCAGTGTCTGACTTATCTCTGCAATTCTGTCAGTGTTCCTGACAGTTGCATGCATCACATTAGTTTGGTCTTGGGTAATTTAGACTACACATGTTAGTGAGGTTATCCTGGATTTATTATGATACAGTCAAAAACTTTCTAGACTTTGAGAAAAGATATGAAGACTGCTATGACAAGAACACAGAAGTCTTTCCAGAGTTACAGGTTTGTCCTGGACAGTGTGAGTTTCAAGGTTTTTTCAGGTGCCTTGGGCAACATGCAAGCCATAATATTAAAAGCTGGTTATGCCTGACTCACAACTTGTGTAGCCAAACTTGTGCACAGGCAGGATGCTTCACTCTGAATGTCACAGTGGCTCCTCAGGCACTTTTGACTTGAACCAGTAAGGGAACATTTTTAAAGCTCCAAGTGTCATTTCTGTACCACAGACTTGGCAGGAGCCAGGCTCTCTGCAGTGATGTCTACAGAGCTGGAAAGAAGACTAGTGCTGCCCTTGTTTTGGTCTAGACTGAACTGGTAGATCTGCCTCAAGTTAACTTAGGAAGATTTTTATTTCACATACTTGTCAGTTTGTTTCTCTCAAGCTGAATTTTAGACAGTGAGTAAGCCTTGCTGCAGTATTTTTCATCCATTTAAGAGGCTTTGCAGATGAAATATGGTCTGCAGCCTTAACTTCTGTTCCTAACAGGTGATTTTAAATAATTATTTTAACATTTATTTTGCATATTTTAATGAGCAATAACTAAATTGTAACATCAGAGACTTAAGAAATGTTTATGACCCTTTCCAAACACTTTTTGTTTAAGATTATGCCTGGGCTGATTATAACTTACTTGCTTATCTGTTACTGCATTATGTTAATAATGAGTTAACGTCTTCCTTATTTGATTATAATCAATTGGTTATGCTGAAGCCAAATTGCCTAAGGACTTTTTCAGTTCTCTACTCCCAAGCTTCTTACAGAAGTTACATCTTGTTGACCTATTTTCAAGCCAACATACTAAGTACATTGCAATCTTAGATGTGAGAACCTTCTGTTGTATTATCAAAACAGACATTAGAGCCAGATCCAACAGTGAGCTGAGAAGCTAAAATGCCATTTTAGGCATCTGAAGTCATATGAACAATTTACAAAAAATACCTGAGGTGCTAAGAATTTCAAATAAAAATCTTTGGTAGATAAAAGCCAGGCACTTCTGCCCAAAATTACCATAGAGTTCAGTTTGCTGAGAATGCTCAGAACATGGCACAGACATAGCACTGAATTTGGTTGAAGTGTATGGTGTCCGTTATAGTCCTTCATGTACTAAAAGAGTATAGTATAATCCCAGGCCCCTTTCCTTCCTGGCTGAGCCTCAGATCATGAGGCTGGAGTTGGGCTTGGACATCTGGTGCTGCCCTTTGAGCCCCACCTTTACACATTCTGGCTGCATGACAGTGCAGTTCAAAAGGAACAGCAAGCTACCTCATAGCCTGGAGGTGGAGGTATTCCCCTGGTGAGTACCATCTTTGAGTAAAACCCACTAACACAAAGATGCAGAGCTCTCAAATCTGTAACTGCAACTCAGCACACAGAAATTGGTCTGCTTCTGTTTGAAGCAGGAATCAGAGTGCTGCTTCAACAGAAATGCCTAGCTACAGCCTTCAAATATATATTTAAGTGGATATAAGAAACTTTGATACTCCCCTATGCTTGGTTATTTATTTATATATTTTTTTTGACCTGGTATAGGCTTCCCTTTGCCTAGGAATCTGGCTACTCTAAGTGTCAGACTAGGTGCCTAAGTCATCCGCAACTAAAGATATTCCAGCACCTATACTGTGTGAGTAACTTTTGTCGGGGAAGAGACACTGCCACCCACTTTACCGAAAACCAATCTCATTAATTATTTTACTGGAACCATAAACTACTGCTTATTAATCACATTTAAAATTGTTGTCATAAAACCAACCATTGTACTTGGTGTGATTGAAACCTAGTACTCGGAACACAGGAAAACACTAGCGTCTATAGATAGATTATATCTACATATTTTCCATAATTTAAAAAATGCTAGTATATAAGCTATATGTACTACTGAGAAATGTTAATATTTCACCATATTCTGTGGTTCTCTAAGACTGATTATTTTAATCTCCTGGAAACTTACAAAGCAAAACAGAATTTCTTATATTCATCTAATAAAGACAACTAATAGGAAGGATTTAGACATTCAGATACATAACTATACCTTCAGAGATATCTTTGACTATATGTAAACCTTTTGTTTTGGACAGAGTGGCAGAATACATCCTGAACAGAAGTATCTGGTACTTGGTTGTCTTGTTTAGACTCCTGACTATCATCTTCTCAGGGCACTGAAAAGCAAAGGAGATTATGCTTCATCAGGTAGCCACATCTGGATTTTCACTTGGAAGTTTGTGGTACAGATATATGGACTTTTCTGAATTTGCTAGCTAATTGTGGACAAGACACTCAAAGATACAACCAGCTCCTGATGCTAGGGAGCAAGAACACATTGACCCATGTCTTTTGATGAAATGTTGGTTTCTGCAGAGGGAGGGAAGTCACATCTCCACATCTCCAAAGCACATGTTGAACAGAGACAGAACTGTCAGCATTTATAATACGCAAGAGGACTGAGCTTGATTCCAAACTAGAACTTGACATCTCCCTATTCAATGTGGACCACCTTTCCTTCTTGGCCTTGTAATGCTGGTAGAAAATCCCTAGCATCTTTATTTAGCTTAGGTGTTAGTTAAAGCCTATCCTTTTGGTAATATGTTTTACATTTCTATAAAAGAGGTTCTCAGTTTGGCTTGTGGTTTTACAGCTCAAATGGGAACATTTTAAAATGTAGAAAGAAGAGAGTTTTTCTAGCTTTGATAACTAATGCTCAACTGTGTCAGACTTACATCTACAATTATACATAACAAAACAGCTGAGCATTCCTTGCAGGGCTTTGTTGGGGTTTCAAAAACATTCTCAGTCTTTCTTTGCTTTGTGATTTTGTCGTTGCTGCTAATTGTAAAGTAAGCAAATAAAAGCAACTTCCAGTCCTATATATTATTAATAGCTGTAAGTTACAGAAAAATGAAGATGCTTGGAATGTTCTTAATTTTTCATTAAAAATAAAAATGCTATAACTAATGTTGTTGTACTATACCATCAAACGTAAAAATCCCGTGAATCACCATGTCAGCAGGTTGGCAGAATCATTTAATTGTCCTAGTAAATTTATCGTTAATAACACTAAAAGCATTACCTCAGTGAAATCAGTGAGAGTTTTATCATTCAAAGTGGCAAGGTTTCACTGAAACAGAACATTTTGCTGTTATTTATTTATTATTTATTTGTAATGTAGTGCTGTTCAGAGGATTGGTAGTTCATTCATTGAAGAGTGCTGAGTCCCAAAACTAATTCAAAAGTTTACACAAATGAGCTCTGTTTGCATTTTGTCTTTTTATGCATTATTTATTAAGTCTTTCTTGTAGCGATGTTATGTATCAACTCAGAGGACAAAAACAATAATGTGACTCAGTGAGTGATACCATATTTCAAGTAAGTGAGCACAGAAAAAGCTATCCAAAAGCTGAAATTTGTTTGTATAAATCATTTGGTGAATAATTATGACTAACAGGAACATTAAAACAAAATCTGGATTATTGCAGAAGAGACTGGAAGATGGCAAGGAAGAAAGCAGCCAAGAACAAGATGAATTAGGCCATGCAGAACACTGCGGTGCCACAGCCAAGCTACTGCTGGTGTTCAGACACCTCATGTCAAGCCAGCTTGGGTACCTCTCCAAGTTGCTGCCATCTCGTCTCAGTAATCCATTTACAATAACTGCGAGCAGTTCTAAATCTCAAAACACATCAGTGTAATGATAGATACAGACTCCAACCGTTTCCAAATTTCTGTCATTCTTTGCTATGCACTTTAAACCTACTTTTGGATTACCACAATTAATCGTAGTAATAACATTGAGACAAACAATGTTTTATAAATGTTTGAAAACAAAAAGAAAAGGACAACTAAACAAGACTGAGTTATTTTTCTTCACGGCACTCTAGCTTAATACATACAAAGAAAGATCAGGTTTAATTTGCTATTAGCGATTTCTCCATTGTACTTTCCTCATTCTGGCTAGGTTTCCCTACGGCTGAATGGTAGTAGTGTAAATTAGATTCAGAGGGAAGTACTATGATTTGGAGCTGTGTGATGTCCTGCCGGGCTTTCTATGTGGAATTGCCATTCAACCAAACCAAACAAATGCAATCTAATAAATCCAAAAACATTTGAAGTATTCAGCCTGTTTTCCGTATTACTGGAAGGAAATGTTGCCATTTGTTTCTTCTGACTGAACTTAATTTAAAAGAGGAAGCAACATCTGTAGAAAATGGCGATTTTTCTGGGTGCTACAGAGAACACAACCAACCTCAAATTTCTGCCACTGGATATCACCAGCTGTTTAACAGAATGCAAATGCAGAGAATATAGGTCTTTATATTACTCTCTAGAACCATGCCAAGTAACTAAACTCTGAGGACTATATTTCCTTAAATGGAAGATGAAGACAGAACACACTAACCTTTTTCTCTCACATTGCTTAACTTTTCCTCTCACAGAAGTAAGTTTAACACAGCCTTAGGTCAGGATAAAAATATTAAAGACTACCTCTGGTGTTGGGTGTCTGCTTCCAGTTGAGAAGGCCTATTTGCCAGGAACAATGATGACAATGATCTGCTCTGGGATCCACTCAAGATTCTGCTTGTCCAGTTTTGCTATGAATTGCAACACTATAGATGAAAAATTTCTACTACAGAAGTGGTAATTTCTGTTTGAGCATTAGGTTTTTCTTTTCTTTTTTCTTTTTTTTTTTTTTCTTTTACTACAAAATCATAGTAACTCTTGCCAAGTAAGGTTTTGCATGAAAAAGTTTAGTGTATTCCTCCAAAGAACAGAGCTTTTTCCTTAAGTTACCATAAATGGTGCAATGTTTGATTCACTGCATTTGGGGGTTAACTGATGCTGGGTCAGCTTCCTGATCTACTGCAGAATATATTGCAAAAATTCAGCAAATGCCCTGGCTCTACAGTGCTTCTGTTACCTTATAATGAGATTATAAAAGTATTTTTCTGTCTCACAGGGGTTTCATAAAAATCTGCACATCAAGTAAAGGGGGTAATGTAAATTATAGTAGAGAGAAGATAGAAAACTGTTTGGACAAGAAGTAGTAGAGAAAATAGCTATTGCTGTGATAGCACGAAAGGCTTTGATGTGTTTTATTCAGAAGAAGGTTGAACTTCATTTCCTTGTTTTAAAAACTTCACTCAGAATTTCAAAAGCTTGCAGTGGTTCTTATTATAGTAGTTTCAAGTGGCCATGTCCACCAAAACTGCAAGAAGGTTTGTTTCTACTAACATATTTTTTATTTTCACAGTCAAAAACAGTCTGTACCTTCACATACTTATTATTTTAAAAGGACAGAAAAGTTCAAATATATTTCAGAATTTGAATCTTGTAAAAGCAGCTTCTGAAAAAACTTGAAATCATTAGAAAATGTTTCCAATATTTTTTTATTATTATTATTTTTTTTTTTCAAATGTCAGTGAGGGACTATATATGTTACAGAAATATATTTATGTAAAGTAATAAAATGAGAATAAAAACATAATTGAAGTACATTGAAAATTGCACATTTTTCTGTGGCAAGTTTGTTCAGCTGTTGTCAATAAGGTCAGTATTTAACTGTTTTCTAGATGAAGATGGTTTATCCTATGAAAAGGTTTTATTTTATTTTTTAAAGGACATAGTTCAACTTTGGCTTGGCTTTTACAGTGGAGTACAGCAAATCCTTCTTCTACAAACAAAATGTTCTAATTTACTGCCCTCGATAAGATCCCCAGGCTTGCTTAAATTGTTCAAAGTGTTAGAGGTGTAATCTTTGCCAAAAACTGTACTAGAATAAATATTGCATATATTTTCAGTTTGCGGGTGAATGTAATGCAAAACAATTTTTTTGTTAGGCACATTGCAAGCAGGCTCTGTGCAGGCTTCCCACACACATTGCTACCAAAGCACTTCAGTCCTGACAGTTAACACCATATGATATTCCACTCTTGGGTTACCTTCTGAGTAGAAACTGCCAACTTGGTCTGCAAGATTTGGAACATTTGAACCCTACAGACCTGACGACTTAGTGGTTTTTTGATTTGTTTTCTTTAGCACTATGCTTTTTACACAAAAATGCTATGAATATCTGTTCACTGTGAAGGATTCCACTGCATACTTAACTTCGATTGCCTCCTAGAAAGCCAATTTCCCTCAACTAACTTTCATTTAAAGTCATAGGCCACCTTCTTCCTAAATGAAGCTACTGGCTTTTTAGTCCATCTTCTATTGATATAACAAACCTGTGTTTGTTCAGAATAGGAATACATAAGTTGGTCTTCTGTCTTTTTCTAAAATTTCTTAGAGTATGAGAAAATGGTTAACTGTCTGTACAAGTTGACTCACTTGCCTACTAGAAAAGATACACTTAGTACTTTGAAATAGGAATCGCCCAAGAAGTGTCTCAGAAGTACAAAAAAATATTCTTCCTCCAGCAGTACTGGAAAGAAAAAGTAGCAGGTTGTGGGGAGAGAAAGGACAGCATGCCTGGTTTTATGCATTAACTCAAATTTATGTTGGCTCATTCTGTATTGCACACCAGACATTTTCCAGTTTTGTTCCACAGTGGTCAGATGAAGAAATATTAGACGATGGAGGAAACAGGCGAAGTGAGGATATGCTGCTTTGAAAAGACAATGAAGACCAGTAAACACTTTCTTCATTATATTCTGCCTTGCCCTCTCTCGTTCATACTATGAAAGCTCAGTGTGACAGGTGGTTTTGGACCATTTGTCATAGCAAGCAAACAAATTTGTGTATGCCTAACAAGATAAAATATTGTCCAATCATACTACCTTCAGAATCTTTCTGTCAGAAAAGAGATCTCTGACTATAGTCTATCCACAAATATTTCCAACAGAAACTTTTAAAATAATAATATATTACTGCATACATGTAAAAATGCTTTACCTTTTTTAGAAATATATTTATGTGTAGTTTTAGAGAAAGACATTGAACTAATGGTGCTAGAAAGACTACCTACCACCTACACACCAGTAGAATCAGAAATAAAGAAAAACACATCTGGCTGAAGCAGCACAAAGACTCCTAATTTCATTTAACAGACAGAGTATTGGGTATGATCTTGTGGCCCCTTATATTGAACTCAGAGTCATATCAAATTCCCTAGAGATTAAGGGTGTTTTCAGAAATAAATCTGGCTTCAAAGAGCTGCAAAGTCATGGTGATGTTTGGATGGGCATTCAAATAAAATTGAAGTACATCATTCTCTTTAAAATGTAGCAGCTATAGAACTCATCTGTTTAGTTTATCTGCTATAGGTGCAACTTTTCCTCATTCCTTTGACTGGTCATGCTAAGAGAAGCTCTCTGATGTTGAGCCTTATGACTTTTCCCAGACTGGAGTAGTGCAGTTCTCACACAGCTTGATGTGATACTGTAGTACCTGCCCATTTGCTATGCTTAACTAGTGTGCCTGCTGGGTTCTGCTCTTTTCACAAACGGTTCATTTCCAAATGAACTATTTTCAAATATGGTTCATTTCTAAAATTAAAAACAAAGTATTTACTTGAAAACAACAAACTAATAGCATGCTGATTTAATTTCATATACAAACACCCTGCTTAACAGGAACTAGCTTATTTGCTAGAATTCTCTGAGCAGTTCCTCAGTAAGAGACTATATTCATCTAGCTCTGTTTCATTCTCTGATTTTGCCTCTCTTTGTTCAACCAGTTCATCAGGCTCATCAGGACACTGATCCCAACCTTCTCAGCCCAACAGTTATGTCATTAACATTAACGGCACTCATGTTTGCTGAGGTGTGACTAATCCTAGAGAAGCCTTCCTTCCTTGTCTTTGAGTTTAACTGAAAGTATTTATTTGCATGATAAACAGTTCATTAACCTAGTCAACTTCTCTGCTTCATTCAGAGCCTCAGCTCAGAACTACTCTTTGCTTCTCTGTGCTGCTCTTCATCCTTAATAGCTGTTCCTCCCTATCTTTCCATCTCCTTGCTAACTGATGTCCTTCCTATCCTCAGTTTGCTCATATTTGGTCACTGTTTCCATGGGCATATTTTAGTGTAAGAAATTCATGCATATGGATACATATGGATGGGATGGGTAGTTGCCCACTCGTGTCATTCACTTCTGCTGCAGCACCTCTTCAGAACAGCAACAGAAATGAAATGCAATGTCAGAGATCCTTTTTGAACACTCCCGTACTTATTACAGAATTCTAAAATTTCATCTTTATCCTGCCTTATTCCTGTCCTTCAATCACAAATGCTGAGCAGACCCAGAAAAGTGCTACTCCCACGTTCACCACAAGTAGATACAGTAAGATAACAATTTGGTTAACCAGAGAAAATTATCCTGATGCACCTTGTTAAAGTCACAAAAGGAAGCAGCTTAGCTGCTTCTCTCTTAGTTGAACAGACAGTGTTGCATTAAATGGCCATTAGAAAAGGAAGAGAGTACTGGGAGAATATTGATTATATGGCAATTTAGGAGGCAGGAGGACTGATGCACTGTTCATGTTGACATAGTTCAGCAATCTTTTCTACACAGTGCCATGCTAATCCTCTTTTAAAGCCTGATGTGTTTACATACCAATGTCTGACTTTCCATATAAAAAGACCTGCATAAATATCTTGTGTGAAATAATGTTTTGTTACAGTAATCATATACCTGCTGTTTTGGGGGTGCGTGACCTTCAGCATCATACGTAGCCATCATTACAAAGGACAATAAGGTAATATCCAAAGACAAAAACTTGCCAAAGGGAATAGAACAAAGTATTCCTGTTGCAATTCCTATGTTAGACTATCAAGATGAAAGTGTGTCCTATGTGTAGGAATTAAATTAAATATGCTGTTTACATGTAAGAAATTATTCCATTCACCTCACAGGGAAAAGAGCTTTCACACAGAAAACAACAACAACAAAAAACACCCTGCTTTTCTGTACTGATCTGTGGTAAGAGAATCCTACTGGTTTTGGTTTTCCTGGGAAAAAAGCAATGAAATTAAACAGCACACAAAAATGAATGTGAGGAAAGGAGCTGAAAAAGATTGTGATGCAGTGCAGCAATCTTGTAATTACAGAATAACTCATTTACTCATTATTAAAGCATTTTGATTTAGAAGAACAGATGAAACATAATTTAGCTGCAGCAAGGTTCATTATGTAAATTCCTCAGGGCAAAGATCTCGTAGGTTTTCTGTTGTAGTTGGTTGGTTGGTTTTGTATTTACATAGATTCCAACACCAACTGGAGCTTCTGGGCACTAGTGTAATACAAATGTTATTGCTGCTAATACTACTTCTATCGCAGTAAATGCTACAAAAAATATTTATAACAAACAGAAAACTGATAAAAATCTTCTGCAAAGAAAAATAAGATTTAAAAAAAACATTCTCATGATAAACTGGGTTCTGAGGATACACTACCTGAAGCTTGAGGTCCTTCCCCGTCCCTATGCTTTGCAATGCCTTCTCTCCAAGTGCTAAACCTGAACTCTAACATCTTCTCCTTCACATGTGGTGTCTCATTCCTCCCTCCTCTCTCCCTTCTGGACCAGTTACCCCTTCCAACTATCAAGTGACACCATTCCCTCTGGGCTGTAATTTCCCTCCTCTGTATTGAATCTGATGTTTATCCCAATCCCCACACATTCCTGGAAAGGGGGAAAGGTACTTTCCAACATGCACCATTCTCCCAAACTTTTTCCTGGATTAACAATATCTCAAATTTCCCCTCCCCCAGTCTCCTTTGATCTATTTCCCTTTTCTTCCCCCTCAAACAACCTAGCTACTTGAAGATCCTCAGGCTAATATGATGACGTGAAACTTGCATGTCATGCTGAGCTATCTTGTAGAGGAGAGATGCAGCTATACCTTACTATTTAGAAATTAAAACATATTTTATTCCTTTCCCCAACTCTATTTCCTTGCCAACTTCCAGTTTTCATTGCTAACTTGTTTCTTCTTTTTTCTTTTTTCTTTGTTTTGGTTCTCCTAATGCACAGGATTCCTGCCTTTTCTGCTGAAAATTTCTGTATGCCTTTTTGGATGCAGAAAGCTCTAATGTTCCACCCACTGCATTGCAGTTGTGATTGAGAAATGGACTGTGAAATACAGTGGAACTCCCTGGCCAGTCTGTGAAATACAGTGGGCTTTCCTGGCCCGTCCAATCCAAGAGCCATCACTGCACAAGTTGTAGTGGAGCTCACAAAATATTCTCTCAACAACTACTACCCCAAATAAATTTTCATGGGGCCTGAAGAGTAAAGCCCAGGCCATAATAATAGGTCAAGAGATGTGTATAGATAACTACTGTAATGAATATAATGTTATGCTCTCAGATTTTCTCCAAAACAAGAGTTACAATCACAGGAGCCACCAGAGGAACTATCTAATGTGATCAAGGGTGAACAGCTGAGATTTTCACATTTCATGTATTTGAAAAGTTTTTTTTTATTTTTTTTTTTTTTATCAAAAAAAAAAAATAAAAAATAAAAAAATTAATTTAGATAATAATTTTATTCTATTTTAAAATAGATTTTCCTTTTTTTTTTTTTTTTTTCTTTTTTTTTTTCAGTAGTTTAAAACAAAAGAGCAACAGTGAGTAGAGAAATAGCACCAGAAGTGTCTTGCTGGAAGGCAAGGGAGGGAAGAAGGGAAGGGAAGGATGGAGGTGAAGGAAATGGAGGGAGGAAGGGGAGGAAGAAGCAAATAAAACTCTCTTCTTTTTTGTCTCTATCTACCCACACTGAAGGAACAAGAGGTGTTAATTTTATTTTATTTTTTAAATTTCTTTCAGAAGACTTGCAATAGTTTTTGTTTCAAAAAACGTGTATACATGGTATACAGGGAACACTGTTATCATAACAATATAATGCATTACACACTATTTTTTCTATATCATCTATTTGAAAAACTAGCTCTGCCAAGAACTAGTTTACTATGTGAAGAAAGTACTCACTTCATCTCTTGATTAGACACAATTCATTGATTTCCTATGGATGATGACAGATCTCCTCCCTGTTACACTTGATATCCAGCAACCAGTTATTTGACACTGTTAGGGAAAAAATCTTAAAGCAGGTAAAGGAAATGTAAGCCTGACTTAGAAACTCCATTGCAAGGTGAAAGGCAGAAGGAAGTCTGTTTACTTTTACTTTAGTAAAGTTTAGTGGAGGAGAACAGATAAAAGTTAAGAGAAGAATATTTCAGCATACACCTGTTTCTTACTTAAAGGAAAAAAAAAAAAAAAAAAAAGATATGGCTTTGTGCATGACTTTTATGAAAAGATTTCTAAATGCAAAACATGGTTTGGGCTTTTGTCTCATGAGACTAGTAGTCCATGCCTACGAAAATAAAATAATTACAACCATATATATTACAGCAGGATTTTATGTTAATTTGCTATTGTATGTTTTACATTAATCTGATATTTATATATTTGTGTATTTATGTAAAAGACTCTGGGGAAGACTAAGCATTATACTTCATGGTCTATGTTTCATAAGCTTTAATACTACATTCCTTCTCATTAGATGATAAGCTGTTCCTGAAAACTTCTTGAAAAATCAGGAAACAGTTACTGGAGAACGGTGTCAATTGTAATTCAGTTGCAATTCAAATTGAAAAGACTTTTAATCTCCTACTTCTGTCTAGAACAGAGAACCCTTCATTCCTATATACCCTTCATTCTTCTATGATATACCCTTCATTCTTCTTCGGGAATAATTTGATTATTTAACTCAGTAGCTTCCTCCTTGAAAGAGAGGTGAGTTTAAACTCTCCTCATTTATCCTATGGCACCTATGCTTCTATCTTAGCCTCTTAAACCTTAACTTTAGATTCACAATATGCATTACAGTTTTTTAATAATTTCTTTATCATATTCTCTCCAGTTTAAAATGTTTAGGCTGAAATTTTCCTTGTTGAGCATCATCTCTGGTCTGAGTTTTTACATAACAAAATTATGTGGGAAACCAAATATTTCCCATATTTAAAAATTATTGCAACACTTTTGTTCAGAAATATTTGGCCTCCACACTTTGAAATGAAGATGATGGATGATTTTTCTTGGTGTTTTTGTTCCTCAGGAAAAGCAACCTCAGTTGGAGGCGTTTTAAGTATCTGAAAAAATGCAGTTCATGTGTGTTTAAAATAGACTTAATCGAGCCCTTTAGCTTAATTTTCTAAAAATTCTGTCTGCAGTGTGCATATACAAAGCAACACAGATTTTTCTGAATTTTGTAGACTGTTTTAGGACCAGACACTAGAACAGAGATCAAGAAAATAAATTGCTTTCTTAGCCTAGTAATATTTCCCTTGCTGAGGTCTAAGCAGGTTGGAGGGAAAATTAGCCTCTCATTTTTTGGAGGACTGAGGTCTAAGCAGGTTGGAGGGAAAATTAGCCTCTCATTTTTTGGAGGAGAAAGGAAAATAGGAATTATGTGATCATATAATTGAGGATTGTAAATTATACACAAAAATAAGTTAAATTATGGTAAGCTGTTAGTATTGTTTCATATTTTGAGTATCTTTTCTTAAATATCTTGGGGTAAGGCTCTCTTCTGTTGATCTGTGATCGGCTCATAACTATGAACAACTCATAAAGTACAGTTTATAGATTTAAATCCATATCAGCTCAAGCTATCTGTTTCTCAGCACAAAAAGCCAGGCTACTTACCGCCTCTTTCTATGATTGTTCATCCCGATAGGCAATGTGTGGTGATTAGTGGCTTGATCAAGAATTAGAAGAGACTGATACTGGTTTGTCTAGACCTTCCATTTTACACCATAAGCCCAGCACTAGCGTCTGCATTCACCTTTGTCTGCCTTCCAATTTTTGCCTTACAAAATGCACGCATCAATTTATGTTCTCCCTTTACCTGAAAGTTACCAAGAAACTGCTACACAGCACTGCAAGCTTTAATTAACCCTCCAAACACTTGAAGTTTTTACTGTGCTTATTTCATTAATATGAAACAAAACTAGCATCTCATGTAAAAATACTTATTAGGCTGAACTTTTGATCCCATCCAGAGCCACAGCTCTATTTAAATATGTTATGGGTCATTTTTTTTTGAAACCAATCACTTCAATTTCAATTGCAAAAATCTAATGTGAACAGCTAAGGCAGTGACACCAAATAACAATTTCTCAGTGCTTTCTAAAACCCCAGTTTCCCACATATATACACAAAGGCTGTAGATATGCATTTTTCAATTACAAATATAGGCAATAAAGTTCACTAAAATAATTTCAAATGGGTTTTAATGCAAAATAAGTAGTCAAAGAGAGGCTTTCCAATAGCAGTCCCTTTAAGAACATCAACCGTAGCTATATTTCCCTCTCAGAAATCCTGCATTAAAAAATTTGCTCCAAGCTTAAAAAATCTCAAGCAACATACGTTCTCAGTTCAGTTATCAACATCTGGTAAAAAAATACATGATGAGAACATATCAGAAAAGTTCTGAATACAGTCCAACATTGAGATAACTATTTATCCTGATTAATTATAAAATTCTCAATGTCTTCTGTGCTATTTTTAGAACCTTGATTTAATACAGAGGAAGATTATTAGAGGGAAGGACTTGGTGCAGGATAAAAGACAGTTTTCACACTAAATGCAGCATTTAATGTTAATGAATGTGCTATATTAATACCACCATAAAAAATTTCACCTAGTGTTTTCCCTTGCAAAAAGCAGCAGAAAGAGCTTTCAGTGGCTATCACTGTTTGCCCTTCACACCCGCCTCATCCACCAGCTGGATCTATCTTGGAGGAGAGACCTTAAATTCCTGCAAGCAAGCTGCAAGGCACATGCAGTAGCAGTAGTGTACTGACATTTGCTAAGCACCAGCGTCCCTCAAGTGACTGGGAGCGAAGCCATTGACGTCACTGAACAATAGGCAAAATATTTCCTCCTCCTCCATAGTCCTGAACTGTAAACACCCAGCTTGCACACAGCAGGCTGAACATTTGGGGAGAGGCGGAGAAGGAGAATGTGAAAAACTCTCAAGTGATGCTGCTGAAAACAAGCAGCTGTTCCTGCATAACCAGCCTCTTTTTATCCCTTCCATTTTTCTGTGAAGCTTGCTGGTGTCTTCTTAGTGTAGGTCACATGGTGTAGAAGACAAAGCTAAAACATACTATAAATAAAAATGTGTCTTCTGAACTCACAAGGAATTTTTGAAATAAAATGCCTGATCTTGATTTAAATTAAAAATAAATATATATATGCTCTCTCTTTCTCCCTCTTTCTTTCTCAGTTATGGATAACTATGATATTGTAACAGTCATCCATGTATTATGGGCAAGGTGTGGTGCCCTGCATATAAGTGAATTTCCATCTTGGTCATCCTCCCTCCAAGAACATACACTATTGCAAGTCAAAGGAAAAAAAAGGTAACATTTTTGTATTCAGAATTACAATTACAAAGTCACACAGATGAGTATATGCTCTAGATTCACTATAAAGACTGCTTTAACCCTTAAGTTGGAGTGTTATGCTTACATATTAAGCAGGAAATAAAAAGTCAGAGTTAATCCTGAAAACTGAAACCTAATGACAGCTTCTTGTGACTATATCTCAGAAATACCGATACATAGATTTGTTAGGACTTGTCATTTCTTGAATAGAACTATTTACATCTGTATAAACAGTTAAACAATGCTGGCAAAATGTGAATGCAGGGAAGATTTATTTATTTATTTATTTATTTATTTTCTGCAGCTTCTTGATACCAGCTGCAGTCCTATGAGTGGTAAATCTTTCCTGTTTTCAAAGCATCCCTGGGAAGATCCCTGCAGTGGTGAAGATACAGAGTAGTGGCAGGGCTGAACAGAGCTCAGAAAAGCTGTACCTCCAAAAGGCTGAAGGAAACTACTGAATCAGGGAGCCCTGAAAGCTGCTGTAACCTACCTCAGGGAATGCACGGGCTTATTTGGTCCAACAGTGTCAGCTAGAGAAGTGATTGCTTCCAAAAATTCCTTGGATTCTAAAGTCAGCATTTGAAGAAAACCTAAGAAAGGGCCCCATAAAGAGACAATTTTTTTTTAAAAGACTTGTCTGAAAATACTGTTTGACATGCCTGGAGAGAACCTTGGAGTGCCAAAGGAAATACTTGCATCACCAGATTGCTAACCGAGTAGTCATCTCCATGGAAGTCAAAGTGATCCAGGCGATCACCATTTTTATCTTCATCATGTTTCATTAATTTTTGCTCACTTTGCCCATAGAAGGTTGTGAATCACATTTGTTCTCAAAACAAATACTCGGGAGTCACCCCCAATACCAGGTTCTGCAGAGGGCAGCATTAAGAGCCATGGAGAGACAACATTTTTTCCTGTACAATGCTGCTCTCTGTTGAATGAAGCTGTAGGCAGCACATCACATTTGCAGTATATATTGATTTATGATTTCAAAATGCTGAACAAATAGCTCATTTTTCCAAACAGACCACAACTAATTACTCATTATCCCCCCATTTAATGTGCAGGAAAATTGGGTGGACAAATAATGTCGTTTTGTTGTACAATTAATCTGCTAGGCCACAGTGCATTAAGGATGTCATGTTCAGCTGCTCTGCCTGTGCTGAATTAGCTCCACTGTTTGAAGCACCCAGCAAAAGGAGAAGAACCTCATCACCTCTTCTGCACTACACACACTGTGGCACTTCTGGGGTTGGGCACCTACTGTGCACGTGTTCTGTCCTGTTAGTCTATGAGCAGGCACTTGTAAGCAAAGGCTGAAATGCAGCTTCTCATCTTCCCAGGGAAAGGATGTGTAGCAACTTCACTTGATTCTGTTTCCTTTCATCTTTTTTTGTCAGTTTTGTCTTTCCATGGGCTGCTCTATTGTCAAAGGTCTCCTTTCTGCTGCAGAACTAGGTGGCAAAATCAAAACATACAGGGACAAAAGCAGATAACTGAATAAGTGTCTGCCTGGCTTGACAAGGTACAGTCAGATGTGTATGTGTAAGATTAGCATAAAATGCTATTTTCCTGCTCTGATAGACTCATATCCTTGCTTTACTTGTCCCTGAACAACACCTGTAATGCAAAACAGTGCACTTGCTTCACTGGCATACTTAGAGACTGGGAAAGCCTTATGCTGCTTTGGGAAGGCAAAATGTTAAGTACATTAATTTCACTCATAGTAATGTACTTTTTAAGTATACCTTTAGGCAAACATTTGTGCATTTAAGATTTACTAGCCCAAATATTCACAGAGCACACATTTCTCCTTGGTTCCTTGCCCACACAGATGTGAATAGCATTTGATACTTTCTTACTCTTGGTAACTTCCAAGGTTTTCTACCTTTGCCCTTTCACATTGCTGAAAGCAGGTCTTTCTCAGTAAATACTGTGTTTGGACACACCAGCATTTCAAGTTACTCCCTGAACATGTGTGTTGAAGGAATAAGGGATAGGAGAGGAGGGAGAGAAAGAAAAATGAAAGAAAACTTCCCTTGGTGAAGGAAATGGGCTTTTTGTATTTTTATAACTCAAAGCATGAAAAGCTAAATGGATTCTACCCAAATTCACCTTCATGCAGATGCTTAGAAAAGAAAATGTGGTGAAAGTACTGGAAAAGTGTGCATTGTAATGAAGTATCCTAAAATTTTAACTTAAGAGAATTTGCATATAATTAAAAGATAATGGAACATAACATTTCCTTTAGTTGCCATCTAAGCTGAAACAGAAGAAAGTGTAATTCATTAAAAAGAGCATAAGGAGCATTTCCCCTTCCTTTAACAAGAACTATGACAATTGGAAAAATCAAAGGTAAAGCTAAACCACATATGTATAATTCAAAACATTAACAGATTCTTTACCTTATATACACTGTGAGAAAATACTTTGATAAATAGCATCATAGTGTTCCTGGGAAACAACGGTAGAGCCATTGCATGGCTAAATTTTCAAAGGCTAATATTCCTTTGCAGAGCAGTCTATAGAAATTCATACTGTAGATATTGCTTTAGGATCTATAACATTACAGGCATTTCAAACATATTGAATTAAGCCTCTTTTTCTTTGGTGAGTCCTTCAGCAGTCATGAGAGGGAATGTTATTGAAAAACAGGTTTTTATGTGTCCAAAAGTTGTTGGCATCTCTAAGTTAAGTAATTATGTCCTTGTTATAATTTAGAATTTAGACTCAGATTGTGAATTTTGGCAAATATGCTACAGCCAGAATTCTAGACTGAAATGCAGTGTGTGAAACACATATTTTTACATAAAGCAGCTGAAGGAACACTCATCCTCTTCACCAGAAAAAAAAAAAAAAAAAAAAAAAAAAAGATTTTTGATATGGAAAACAGAGAATTCTCTGGATACCATCTTGAACTTCTATGGAGGTCACCTTGACTTCATTTTGCTGTTAACACAGAAGAACTTGATGGCTGGTCAGTATTTCCAGTCTTTACATAACAGCTAGATGTGTATTTGTTGTGGTTTAACCTGGCCAGCAGCTAAGCACCGCACAAGGAGTGCACCCAGCATGAGTATCAATGTTGTTATCACAAAGTGGTTAAACCAGGTAAAAATACCATCAGATTAACAATGATAAAAATCAAACACAGAATGATATCCACATCTTAGCAGTAATTTTCAAATTACTGAATATCTTGACTGCAAAAGTTCGGCGGTTTGGTTCATAAAAATCTCAAGGGCTGTAAAATTAAAGCAATGTGATTTCTACTACTGGGAATAATTGAACTCACTGGACATATTAGGAGAAGCATCTTGATGTTTCTGGCCTAGTTTTTGAGAAGTCCAAAGGCAACATGAGTAAACACATACCTAATAAAAAGTGTTCAGAAAGCCTTAGTGAACTTTAAAAGAAAAGTTGAATTCAGTCTTTCATTGAGGACCTAAGTTAGTTTTTATCCAGTAACTACTGCACTGTAGAAACTGATTATACTGCTGCTGAAGACGGTAAAGTTTTGACATGTAAAGGAAGTTAAGCACAGGTAGGTCTATTGTTCTCACTCTGACTAATTGAATGTTTAAAATTAGACATTCATTAAAGAACACTTAACTGAAGTACTGAACTGCAGTGAGAAGAGGATTAGTTCTTACAAAACTCTCATTATTCATTGCTCTGCATATAAGCAAAGCTCTTTCTCTGGCTCTGTGTCCTATGTTGTATGTCAGAGAAGATAAACTCTTATTGCAAGCACAGTGGCTTCAGTTCACAGAAGCTTACAATATGGCTACAGTGTTTACTTTTTATCATAAGAAATTAATATAACTCCCATCATAATGAATTATTTGTCAGATACATCCCATGCAAAACTCCTAGGAAACATCATACAGCCTGGAAATATTATCTCTCTTTTTTTTTTTTTTTTTTTTAAATATATTTTCCTAGTATGTTGCTAAAATAAATACAATTAAATTAATGCAAAACCCAAGATGCTCCATGTTGTATACAATAAAATGCTGATAAAGGCTAAGATGCTGACATGCAAGGTCATAGCAGCTGAGCTAAGTCTTGGCTTATCCCCAAGGTTGTCCTGACATTCCTGGTGTTATTTATAATTCTGGAAGTTAAGAGCAGATATATTTACTTAGTAGGAGGCTCAATCTATTGCTCCAGAGCTACCTTAGTAAAAAGGCTGGTGTATATCAAAGGCTGATGTTTATGGATCACTGAAAATATATGGCAAGCAAAACAAATCAGAAAGAAAAAGAACTAAGAATTTTGAGAGGTACCAGTAAAGAACAACATACTTCCTTTGGCTAGATATTCATTGTACATTTAGATGAAGAACATGATTTCATCCAACATTTCTGTGGTTAATTTGCAGCCAGGATGTTTATATAAAGTAAATAGCTGGAATTGGAAATTTGATTCTTTGCTTACCAGTAATATCTTAAAACTGAAATGCATTTCATGAGTTTAGCTCAGAACCTGGCTTATGCACAGCTAGAATTTTTACATTCACATCTACAATTCACTTAATAATTTTCTCCTGGCCCTGGTCACTCATTGCCATACATCTCTTTCACAGAAATACAAAGTGAAAAGGAAAAAAGAGGTTATAAAATATTATTGCCCCCACACTCTTTTAAAAGTACAAAAAAAACTAAGATACAAAACAATGAAAAAGAGTTTCATTTTGGTAGTTATAGTGGGAATCATAGTATGAAATGACATATTACATTTAGAAAGTGCTCATTGGAGTTATCACATTTTAGGCATAGACCAACACAGTGTATCACCCTTAAACTAGCAACTGTTTCAGCTGAGCAGTAATGAGGATGTGGAATAAAGTTATTCCATATTATACTGACCTCGGAGAAAAAAAATATCAAACAAGCAAACAACAACAACAACAACAACAAAAAACAACCAACCAAAAAAAAAAAAAAACCAGAAAATTCAATATTATGTCAATATATCTCTTTTATTTTAGATTAAATATTGTCCCTCTTCCACCTTAACTTTCCTTTTCAAGTTGATTGTATTATCTAGAAGGTTTTACTGCACAAACTGTATGGATTAAATTTATTCAATAAAACATTTTAGAAAATGAGATTCTGTGTTAAATGAACACTAGATTGTGCACCTGCAATCTGAAAGAGAACAGAAAATAGGGATACAATCAGCTATTATATATATTTTCTCTTAAAGCATTATCATTAATTTTGTTACTGGTTGTAGCATTCTTCTACTTAAAGATTTATGTCAATTGCCATGAAAATTCTGCTATTTGTTCACTTTAAGACAGCTATAAGAAGGAGCAGTTGCATTTAACAGACTTATAGAGGAAGATCCAAGAGAACAGAAGTTCATCCTTCATGTTAGTAAGAAGCCTGTTCAGTTAGAATTTGCTTCTGTCCTTAGGCACATACCAGCAAACTGCTAAATTTCAGACATTGAGCTTCAAACTCTCGGAGTGGACATTCTACACAAAAATGCAATGAAAAAAAAAAAAAAAAAAAAAGTGAATTCATAGCTATCAATAAAGGCTTTCAGTCTTTCTTATTCATGAGAGTTACTAAATCACAATCATGCAATTGCAGCCATGTGATTTCTGACCTGTCACAGGATCTTACAATTTTGATAACATTTTCAGCTTTGCAAAGGTCAGAAATCTGAAATGGAGCAGTATATCATAATGAGTATTTAAAGACATGGATCCCTTATGTGTCTGCACAGTTTTTTGTTAGATATGATACTGTGGACAAAAATCTTAACGGGTTCTATTGCTTTGGCATAAAATGCGAATTTAATTTTTTCCTTAAGACAAAAAATATTTGTCAAAAAGATACACCTTAAACTGAAACACACAAAAAAAATGAGGCTTTTTGTGAGCAAGGCATTCAGAATACATTATTTATGTACCAGAAATTCACATTTTATTAATTCTTAAGAGCTAGAGTGGTTTTTGTTTTGTTTTGTTTTTCATAGTGGCATACAACTGTTAATCGAATGGTCTTCTCTGTACTTCTTGGAATAAAGCCAAGGCAAAATCACATTATGCCTGAAGGGATAATGCAAATTATTTCTCTTGTTTATTATCTACTTAATTTCAAGCTTTTTTCAACGAATGTTTCTGTTTTCGCTCTTAAATTACACTGAGATACTTTTTTATACAGACGCATCTACCATGCCAGTGCCCTCTGCTGGAAGGAATACATCCAGTCTTTTAATGGAAAAGTAGAGTGCACTGAGTAAGAGCACAAGTCTAAAAAACTCGGTGTTCCTGGTGACGTGTGCAAGCGGTTGGCTGGTACATGACCAGTGTATCCACAGATGTTTGATCGTTATCTGTCTCCAGCATAAATAAAGATTCCATTCAAAAAAGTAAAAACACCAAGTTAGGAAAATGTGAAAATTGCATAGTTAAGTACACCAAAGTCAGGAAATGCCAGAGGTAAAGTATCAAACGGAAATGTGACTCTAATCCCATGTGTGTATACATTTACAGTGCATATTTTAATTATACAGAGAAAAAAAACTAACTCTTTTTCTACATGTTTTGGGGATATTCTTAAATTCAGGTTGTTCTTTGTATTGTTAGCCATATATAGATTTGCCCGAACCTATTATCTACATTAAATTGCCCAAAATAATTTCAGGTACTGTCTGTTTTTTTGTTGTCCATCCATAAATATCAGATGCAAAATAAATTCATTCATAGACTGAAATCATAAAGTCAATTTGAATTTCTCAAATACTCTCTATTTAATCAATAAATTATTTAGTGGAATAATACATTTAGCCACCACTTACTACCAAGCCAAATAATTATCCCTAGCTAGTATTTTGCATAAGAAAAGGACAATTAAATCAGGACTTGCCTCTTTTTGTAACCAGCTATCTATCTGAAGTGAATGAAGGGTGAGCTAAAATCATTTGTAAAACATAAATTGTGAAATGAAAACAAGCAGATCTCTCTATCATACAATCATTTTTAAAAAATTATCAATAAGTCAACATGGATTAAATATTAATTTTCTGTATTTCAAAATTTTTCCATGTTTTTGACTGGCATAGCTTTTCTCTGGAAAATAAATTATAAATAAATAAATAATGGTATTCTTATAAATTATTATAAATTATAAATAAATAATGGAAATTCTTTCAGGTCAAGAATAGCATTGTTATGCAAAAAAAAAAAAAAAATGCTGGTAAAAGTGACTGGGAAAGAAGGGAAAGTCTTCCTATATTTCTTACTTCTGGTTTTGATTTAGCTTGCAGTGACAGATCTGGAAACCACTTCTATTCTGAGGAATAGAGGGGAAAATAAAAATCAAAGACCTTACTTGTTTCAATTTCAGATAGTTTAATTAAGCTTTATTTACAGATGAACAATGAAACATAGAACAGGTGCTGCTGTGTTCAGCATACTACATATCCTGTAAATGACACAGCTATCAAAATCTATTTGAAAAATCATTTGTGTGTGTTTCATGTCCAGTTTTACCTTAAGCCAACTGAAGTTAGGAACAAGCTATACACAAGATATACTTTTGTTTAAAATCTTACCCCACATACAATCTAGTCATTCAGGTTTTCATCAGAATCCAAAATTGTTGTTCACTTGCAGCTGCTTTTTGTCAGCCTAGAGTTTATTTTAGAGAGCATTACAGTAATATGAGTAAATTCCTCCCAGTAAGAGTTTGGTACAGACTGGAGAAGCCCTTCCCCTGCATTACCTGGAGGCAGCACAGTGTTCAGCAAGTCCCTTGGATCTGAGCAGATGTGGTGGGAAAATCTAATTAAATGGATTTTTTTCTGGGGGTGGTGGTTTTGCGTTGCTCTGGAGCAGAAATGCTAATAAAGCAGTGATAGACCCAGCCGTGTTTTGCTGTGGAGAAGTCAGAGTACAGAGTGTACAAACAGGGCATGTTCACAGACCCCAGGCGTGGAAACGTGTCTAACCTAGCACTACCAGCACAATCGGGCAGTGTAGCTTGTCTGTTCAAAGGCTTCCATCAAAGATCTTTAAGGTTCGTTCCTACAATTTAAACCCACAAAGGAAAACAAAACCATCTTGACTTCCTTTGCTGGGGGAAGCTCATGATTTGACTAAGTTTGTCTGACATGTGCTTATCCCTTCTTCCAGGTCCCACAGCTTTCCAGCAAGCGAGCCACAAAACTATTCCCCACTCATTCAGACAGGAAAATCCAGCAGTACAAGAACATATTTTTCTTTCCCTTCAGCTGAACCTTTGCCCATCTTCATGTTGTGGGCCTCATTTTATTAGAGGGATTATTCACTGCGTATTTAAATATATAGGAAAAAGGAAATTGTCTAGAAGCACACAGTGATCTCACTGCAGTATCACTTTTCCCACCAGGATACTTTGGACCCAAGGACAGGATCCTGGGGCTTACAGCTCAGGGCTACCCGACCTGAGAGCCTGACTGTCCTTCTATTCCCTCCCCTGGTTCTCAGCACTATGCAAATGAATCAAGAAGCCTGTAGATGTTTTGAGTAACACAATATTTGACTGTTAACATATGTGGTATTGCCTTCATTAGTGATTTCCTCATCAGTTTGGTGACATGAGTGGAATGTTGTGGCAGCTGATGAAGTGGAACTATCTCAGTCTTAAATCTAAATGAAATTACTGCTACTTTGAGTGTTTACAGACTGAGCATGAAAATTAAGTTTAAAAGCCAAAAAATAAAATAAAAAGACAAAAAAAAAAAAAAAAACAAACTCAATCTAGCTAGAAA
>NC_048895.1:58854921-58864162 GCF_011077185.1 Oxyura jamaicensis
TCTCTTCTCTTCTCTTCTCTTCATACTTTTTTCTCTCTCTCTCTCTTTTTTTTTTTTTTTTTTCCCCTCAAAACTTATTTGGGAGAACTGGAGAAATGTTTGAGACAACTGCAAGGGCATTTTAAAATTATTTATATTTATTTATTCTTCCTCTCATGCTACTTGTGTAATCAGTAGCATGGGAGCAATCAAAAGACTCTGAAGATTAAGCACAGACTCAGCCTAAGCCAGACCAATACAAAATACTGCCTGGAGGTTGTAAACTGCTCCAGACTCATTTGTGTGGCCTGCTAACAGCTGATAGGCAGTAGCCAGCTGTCTAGTGAGAATTCATAGTTCTGAACCATGAACATGCTTCCTTATCCATTGAGCAAACAGAGAGGTATGGCTGGCTGGGGCAGAATAGCTTTATCTAGCATCAACTAACTGAAATGTTTTCTTGCCTTTTCTGGCCTTAATTTTCAGGAATGTTGCTTGGCCAGGGGCATTCAAGATAAAACCAAATTCCCTAAAGCTCTGGTGTCCTGGTTCAATTTTACAGCTTTTTCCCTTTCAGCTGTATGTTTTGACAGGTTGAGGAAAAAGCCATGCTTATCATATTTGATTAACAGGAGATTTTGTATATTATACTACCTGATTTATTGATCAATACCAAAAATCCTGCCATATTAAAAACTCTTATTTTATATGATAATTTCAGCACAGTTTAATAAGCATATAATACTGAAACACAGAGTTTTGTTTGAGGAGAAGATGCAGACATGTTTGTATACTGGGAAATATGTTTGCATATTCAGAAAGCACCCACTCCTACCACACATCAGTTTCATAGTTAAATCAAGACCTTGTCTAAAATACTTATTGATAGAAAGTTAATTTGAATACATAAGTTTTGCATTTGGTTCTAAAAATTGCTCACATTGTTGGACTATAAAACTACCACTCTAAGAGTTTTGTGAGTGCTGATTTCACTTTGGAACACAGTAGTAGTCATACAAATATATCCACTATATAAGTAGACGTGAACAGTTCAATTTGTCCACTTCTTTATGGACATACATAAGATTCTGCCTAAAGATGGGAGTCATAAATTTCTTATGACTTACTACTAAAGTTAAAATTAATAGCAACAGCTGATGACAACATACTTTCATGCTTCCGGTGTTGGTTGGGAAAAACAAACATTAATTTCTGCTACCTCAAATTCAGAAAACAGAAGAAAGCAAAAGAAAATATTCTGCAGTTTCAGAATAAGATACTTCAAACTACATTCATTTTATTGTATTATCTCAGCATTTAAATGCCCCAATGAAGGCAGAAGCCAGATGCTGTGGAAGCATGATGACAGTATCTGAGTCAAAGAATTTACAGACTAGCAGACAGCCTCAGAGAAAAAATACTGGAAGAGCAATTTTTCTATCTTATTTTCCTAGTGGCAAGAAGAAATTAAGATTCTTTAGATTTTAAAATCCTCAAGCAATTTAGAATAATTAGAAAAGTGATATTAAGTTGAAATTATGAACCAATATTATTGAGATGTATTTTCACACTATATAAGATAGGGTACATAGTTGCATATATACCTTATTTTAAAAAAAATATTTTTGAGATTTTAAAAGTCTGAATATATATGAAGGTTTTTTTTAATTATTATTATTATTTAAATTTTCTTTCTTTTTTATTTTTCCTGTGTCCCTCTCAACTGTAAAGTGTTAAAGCAGAAGTCTGTGAGAGCTTAGGGGGAAAGGGAAAAAAAAAAAGCAAATGAGTAAAGTCATCTGGAAAACATCTCAAAGAATCTGTGTTGGTGTATTAGTAATTTCTCTTTCTGTCATGAGAAGACAGAACATTCACTTTTTGGGTGATTCAAAGCTCTCAGTAATCACATTGATTTGAAGGTGAAGGAGATAGTCTAGTAGCATTTGACTCAAGCAGGGATAACGGAATTGCTCTTCTGTGTGCTGTCATCCTGGGGCACCCAAGGACAGCATGGTCCTTGGAGAAGCTGTGTCCAGAATTCCAGAGAGCTGCCTAGCTGATGTCATGGACTGAGAAGTATCTCACTGCGTCTGTCAAAGTAGTTTGAGCTCCAGAAGACTTTGTTTGAAGATGGAAGTGTGTCTCTACCCTGATAATACCACAATCTGTCACCTACTATGACAGCCTACACTCTGTGGCTTTAAAACAAAATGCCCTGAAGAGTGTTTGAATTCTAAGGACTTCACATGATATGATTTAGTTTTGACCATTCCTCCAGAGGTCTCAATTTGCAGAATGATTTACAGAGACTAATGGGCTTGGCCTCTTTCTAGTTCTGTGTTCAGGGAGTTCCCCATATCAGAAAACAGGTTTAGCCCAACCCATACAAGATAACCTGTTATGACTAATAGCACCTTGTTGAAGACTGTTGTTGCTGTAGAAAATCAAAATGAAAGAACTTTTATTTAATACTAAACCCTGGCCATTGTAAAGCCTGAAAGAAAAGTGTTTAGATTAGAGAATAGGTGTCCTGCATGTTGAAAAGCACAAACCAATATCTCCCAGAACAGATGAAATAGTAGTGGCCAAAACTCAGCTACTATATGATGTGATAAAACCTTCTTAAATGCAAGTAGATATTTAAGTTCTCCTTATTTGAAAGTGCTTTGTTCCTATAGTGTTGTGGTTGCAAAAGATAGATTGTTTCAAGTTTATTGTATAAATCCGGTGTATTTTTCCTGTTATGTTAAAGAGGTTGCATGGATGACAACCAGGAAGAAGATCTTAAGTTTATCTCACTATGGCCCCAGTGCTCTTCTTCTTTACTTCCATAAAGGAGAAGAAAGGGGGGAATTGCTCCTTTCTTCAAGGACAAGCTCAGCTCTGTGGAACTTTTTGAATGCAGAGTGGAAAAGGCAGTGACAGAAGTACAGCCTAGGAAATACCTGAGAGGAACAAGCTGCCTGCCTACAGCATGGTCCTCACTCAGTGCTGAGCTATGGAGAAAACAGAATGGGAGAACCATTCCTAAGAATGCAGAGAAGACTTCAGTGTTTATTTCAACCTACAGAGTCACTGCCAGCTACTACACACTTGGAGAAAGTGCACTCATCCTTCCAGAAACACTGGTTAGGACTGATTTTTTTTCAGGCTTCTCTCACCCAGCAGTTTTGATGTTCCTTGCTTCCTCAGTCATCTTGTTTAACTGCATTTACTTTTATGCTAACAAGTTACAAATGGAACAAGGTTTTGGTGTCTTTCATACCTTACATAAAACAAAGTGTGAAACGAATATAGCAGGATAGTTCCGCTTCATGATGCTAGCAAATTCAGTGTGTAGACAGCAGAGACTTAAGTATCAGGCAATCTCTGGCTGGAATGTAAGGATTCATATATCCCCTGTGTTCTGCTACCACATTTGTTATTAAACTGCTCTTCACATTACAAGGATAATAGGATTAGAGGAACAGGAAACAATGATACTAAGTAGTTCAGTAGGGCAGCTGCATCAAAAGACAAGTATCGTTAATTCTGCTGAAGACTGCTTAACATTGAAAGTCTTGAAATCTGAAATTCATTGGACTAACTCATCAGTAGAGTGCTCAAATTCATCTTTACCATACTCCATGTCACAAATAATGATATTGTAGTTGCTGGCTAGACCTTGGAAGAAATAGTCATATTTTTTTTTCCCAGGAGTTAATTACAATGAAATGGGCAAAAGAAGCTCACTTATCCTGCTAGGCCAATAGTTGGCGGTAACTGCCAGAGCAAAGTCTGGGGAAGTGGAGACTTAGGCTAACATGTCTAGACTGGGTGTTCATAACTCTTATCATGGATCATGGGCTTTGCTTTCTTCTGCCTTGAGAACTAAGGATGAGAATTAATGGATATAAATATACGATGCTCAGTCTCAATTTTTGCTTGATATTTCTGGGTGAAGAATGAAAGAAAATGGGTGAATGACACAGACTCCCCCATGTGAGGGAGTCATATCACCATACCTAAAGCAAGTCACACTTGAGACTGTACAGGTTAATGCATGATACTTGCCCAGCTGCAAGAAGGATGAGCTTCACTCTCCAAGAGAAACTGTAGGAATCAGAGAATTGGTTGAAAATGAAAGGGCAACTGATAAAATGAAAGGTGACAGATCTTGACATCTAGAAGAAACTGAAACAACAAAAAGTTACTTTATTAAGTGAAGTAATTTAAGATTTGGGAAAACTACATTGTTGGAAGGGTGCACAGGTTTACAGAAGGAGAAGCTGAAAAGATGCCAGACATACTCTGCAATATATTATAACGAATAGCAGAGGAGATGGTTGCTTGTAACCATGTCCCTACAGATACTATAAAGTAAGAAAATTATCTGCTCTTGAGCAGACCAAGACAACACTAATGACAATCCTGTGCAATAGACATTAATGAACATGTACAACGCTTACAGACGTTTCTGAAGTAGCCTATGAGGACAGAGATTTTATCTCTGCTCTTCAAGTTGACCTTTAATTCAGTGGTAAGAGGAATTAGATCAATTGCTACCTCAGCACAGCAGGGGTCATTTCATTCTAGTAAGAGTACAGAAACAAATCCTCATCAGACTACTAACATGTTCACAGCTATATGTTCTACTAAGTTTTGTCTTAAAGGCATAAAGAACTTAAGAAAAGATTAAAATTCATGATTCAGCTGATTTGCATTCCTGATGACAGATAATCTTGGGGAAAGTGGTACTGAGATAATACCATAGTTCATAAGGAAATAAAATAATTCAATAATTAAAAAACAAAACCAGAACTTGTTACCAGGGCATGTTGTGGAAGAGAAAGTATGCAATCTTTCTGGTAAGTCATCAGCATTGACTAATTCCAAAGTTTGTTTTTGTTTTCCAAAACCATTAAATTTAACAGGTTTATTTATTTTTAAATATTAATGAGTTAAGGTGAAGTTTTCAAAAGCATCACAGTCATTCAATTTTATAAACTACTGTTTGATGATCTGTTGTGTACCTGCAGCTACAAATTATCTTTCTGCTACTGAACCCAATATACTTTTTCACAACACTTTCAAACTAGTCGTTAAGTCCTGGCAAAAGACGTCACCTTCTAGAAGAGAGGAAGAATGTTGCATGCATAAATCAGTTTTACTGGCTTAGTTACTAGGCAGAGAAGTCATTTTCTTTGAATCTGCTTTATCCACATTCAGTCTTTCCACCAGACAATCTTTAAAGTGAAAACAAAAGCATAATCAAGAAAAGCAAAAGATTAACTTCTCTATTTCAAGACTGGAAAAGTTACAAAAATGAAGGAAACCAACAACATATAATCATAAATTATACTTGGCAGTATTATACCTTGTGTCCTGAGAGACTATCTCAAATACTCTTACTGAAGGAACAGCTTCAGCTAGTACTGCTCCATGACAATCCATGCTATTGTTCACGCTATGGGTTAGAACTAGCTTGAAAATCTGAACAGTTTCCAGACTGCTAGGGTTGATCAAAAACCTTTATGATTTATTTTTCCCTTTACTCAGAACAGACTCTTACTCCTCCTTTTCTTCTTCAACATTATTATCCCAGGAATAAAGGGATAAATAAATAAATTTATCCCAGGATAAATTATCCCAGGAATATAGCTTCTGGATGTACACAATAATGACTGTGATGACACCAATCCTCCCACCCTCTCTTTCAGAAGAATCTATAACAGGAGTTTTACCTTCAGGTAATTAATAAGTATATGAAGTAATTTCAGCACCCACAGTGTGAGTGCATTTAGATAAGTAGTGAAGGAGAAAGAAAAGTTACTTCCAGTGACTGTAGTTCTGCATTCTTCTGCATTTTGTCTAAGGCTGTTACGCAAGCATTTCTGTGGTTGAAGGGAACTGTCCTCTTTTCTGCCTGAAAAACAGGAGAGGGAATTTGTGTGTCTTTCCAGCACTACGTGCACAAGAAATATTCACTTTTCTAATAAAATATATTATTTCTCACTTCATGCATGTCATAGTCTTATTTCATTGTATATGCAACAACACTACAGTAAGCATGAATTTTCTAGGCAAGTTCACTGTAGATACAACTGCAGTTGATGTTGCAACTGTATTCTTACAATTTCTGTATGTATACAGATATGGCTTAAATTAGTGAAAAACTGCTTTGGTGGTCTCATAACTGGTCCTTACATAACATATCTTCCATCTGATCAATCTCTTCAGAGAGGTGGATATGCCATTTATATTTCTGGCAGTTGAAACACACAGATAGTAGAAAATACATAAGTGGACTTTTCTATGAATAAATCAAACTAGAACTTGAGAATCCTGGCTTTATTAAGTTTTACTAGTGACTATCAGGGAGCACAGGTCTTCATGTTTCCAACTTATCATAGTGAAGGTACAAGAGTATTTTAAATATTGGTTTAGAAGACCTGACATACCCTGGGGGTCACCAGTCTCCTCCAGCACTGAAAACAGAAGTAGACTAGTAGTCAATGTAAGTGCCAAACCTCTTGACTATTTGAAAGCCTCTTGACTATCTGGATTCAAAGAGAAAGTCTAGCCAAGAAACACTTACGCAGGTAAAGATCACTTTCTGCTCATGCCCAAGAATTGAAAGAAAGCAACTGGAATATTTATTCCAAACCCAGCCTTGGGGGGCAGGTTATGAAACCACATGCAGAAACTGACAAGATCATGACAGAAGTATGAAAGTAAAGTATTAATCAACTGGAATGGAAATCACAAGGTAACATGGGAAACAAGGGCACAAAAAAGCCCTATGTGGTCTAAGCTGGATGAAACCTTCGCTTTACAGAGTTGGGAAAAGGAATATAAAATAGAACCAAAGAAAAAGCAGCCCACAGCCAAAAGCGGTGAACAAAATAATAGACAGAGGGTAGTTTGTTTGTTTATTCAAAAATGTTTTGCTTTACTTGTAAAGTGTTTTGATTCAGAGGAGTAGCTCAGCTGATGGACATGGACTCATGTAGTATGAAGACCATCTTCCAAAACAGAATCTTAGCAAAATAGAATCTTACTCAAGCCACTGCTATATGAAAACACAACATAACATGAATGTGTATATAGACAACACTCAAAGTAGAAGTGTATGTTTACTTTGTATGTTTCAGTTGAGGACATTTATGGTACACTTTTGGTCTGACAGACAAAATATAGACTTAGACTTTTAAGTGCTGAAGTCTGTTCTAAAAATGACACTTAGAAAAGAGTCTTGGTAACTATTAACACAAATGTTGTTGGTTACACTGTTGTTTCAATAGGATTTAAAGCTTTGCTAATTTAGATCTCAGCCGGAATTGCATCCCATTCAGCAGGCATTATCACACAATTATGTCCAATCTTTTTTTGAAAATTCAAAACAAAAAGAAAGCTGGGGGCAGCCCAGGTCATTGATCAAAAAACTCAAATTAAGCAACTGAATGAGAAAAGGAGGAGGCATTTGGCAAAATTTTTCTTTCACAATAACCCACACAGAAATTTGATTTCATTTTTACACTGAATGTTCAGAGGTTTTAAAATCCAGATTATTCAGAACTAGAAATAGGTCTTGAAACAGGTTTTTTCATAGGGCCACTGCTGACAGACAAAGCTGAAAGACCTATAAGTACAAGATAAGAGAGAGATGAAAGAGCAAAACCTCTTTTATTTAGAGGTTCCCAGTACAATTGCCCTTCACCAAATCTAAAATATCATTTTTACACATTGGAAGCCCAGAAATTAGAGATGAGGAATTAAACAGACATATTGCACACAAATGTGCAAATGCTGGCATTTCGAAAGATATGCAAGTGTAGCAGACCCGGGACATAGTGACTCTGCTTATACTTGTATGCTTCTGAAGGAATATTGGATGCTGCTCTGTGCAGGATGTCGTACGGGATGAGGTCCTGAAGTCCTTTCCAACTTTATAGTTTCATGGTTCCATGACTATGGAATCACTAGAACAGTTTGAACTATTTGTAAGAATTCAACTATAATTAAATACTACTATTATATGTCTGGCTAATATGTCTGAAAATGTTTAACTGAAGAGCTGTCAATGTATTTTAAGAAAATCATCCGGAGAAAAAACTGGTCCTCAACATGGTTGATCTGGCAAATAAATGATGTCATATCATTTCAGTTAGAAGTTATGCAGTAATAAATTTTATTTAGCAGCACATATAACAGCAGAATGCAATTTTGTGTTACACTGATAGGCCTGGAAACTACCCCTTTCCTGTCACTCCCATGAGTATATTTCGAAATACTGTTTTTATGTTTGTGTTGGGTCACATTATTGATCAAATCAGTTTATCTTGTATATATTGCTGGAACTTGCTTATAAACTTGCTGTTGTTCTCTGGTCAGTTGCCACTACCTACTTTGTCACGTAGAGCTGAGCTGGAGTTTACCAGTCTTTTAAAATTTAGTATTTTGTAAGCTTCACTTCTAACATTTCTTTAGTATCTTGGGTATACTAGAAATCTCATAAGTATTTCTTCTTCCACTGGCAAATATTTCAAAAGGAAGATGCTTCAAGCAAAGATAAGAATCCCAAAAGAAGAAAAATAAAATGCTTGCGGTTTTCAGAAATATTGTGAAGATCTTATTTTTAACATTCTTTATACAAAAACATGGAAGATTAAATCAGAAAATTTCAGTTTTATCTAGACAAAATGGTTTAATCAAACAAATATTTTTCAGATTTTTTTATTCAGTTGACACTGAATTTAATTTCTTTCATTCTGTTTTATAATTGAAAATGTAAAATTTGTGAAAATCCTGCTCAAAATCTTTTTTGTTCCCAATTCACATATAGATCTCATTTCAATGTATGCAAAATACATACATTTCTCTTTAAAACTTTCATAACTGAGTGTAGTCAGTATTTAATTTATTAATTCTCCCAAGAGCAAATTAGTCCTTTTTTTCCACCTTTCAAATACCAACCTTTCTTTACCTAAGAAAAACTTCCCAACATTTTTTAAAGTTATAAAAAAATTCTATCATTCCTTTAAACTCAACATTTCAAATATCAGTAGAGGATAAAGTAAAGACCAAATATAAATTTTCCATCTTACTAAAAAGTCCTTCATATTTATCATAGTCTTACCTCTATTTGCAAAAGATAATATAACGGTCATAAAATCACTAACATATATAACAATGAAATCAGCCTGAGAAATATCAACAGTAGAATTGCTTGAAAGTTTTTCAATCTTTCTTTCTTTCTTTCTTTCTTTCTTTCTTTCTTTCT
>NC_048895.1:58864262-59102141 GCF_011077185.1 Oxyura jamaicensis
TCCTTCCTTCCTTCCTTCCTTCCTTCCTTCCTTCCTTCCTTCCTTTCAAGAGACATACATCTCTTGATTTTGCAATGGTACACACTTTGTCCTGGACTTAACACTGCTTGTTAGATATGATTATCCATTCACTTGAAACCTGTGAGACTTGCACAAACATAGCCAAAGGGGAAGTGAGGGCTACAGAAATATGCATTAATAGCAAATACCAGAAGTCCTGGGAAGTCCACAGCAGTATCCTCTTGAGAATATCGTTAACGGTGAATCCATGTCTCCTTCAGACAAAATAGTTGCTGTGCTGATACCAAAGTATACATCAAAAAATGAAAGGAAGGCAAGAGGAAGAGTGGCCCACAGTTTGCTTCCAGCTGTGGTGAGCTTCAGTGGCAGTGAGCATCACATTCCAATGTAGCTGCTCTGGTGCAGCTTACAAATGGAGCGGTAAACCAAAGCATGGTCAAATGGTATCAGGTCTGTACTGGGGCATGTTTCAGGAGTTTAATCCCCCAAAGAAGGAAGAGTTTTTATGGATTAAAGAGAGCCAAAGTAGCGAAGAGGTGGAGTGTGCATTGCTGTAACCACACAATCACAGGGAGAACAGCTTGTAAAAGAGAGAAGGAGACAGGCTGAGAAGGTATGAATATTCTGTCTAAGGAAATATATGTGTGTATTTGGTTTGGGAAACAAGAAGATTTCACAGAATCAATTATCAAACACACCCAGTCCAATATCTTACTTACTGAGCAACCTAGCCTTTCAATTGGTCGTTTACTTTTACACATAAACAGAAACTGAGTCCTCATCTGTACCTTCAGGGTTCTCTTGGTCAGAAAACAATGAGAAGTTGCAGAAAAAAAAGCAGGACCATGTTTCTAAATGCCCTATTACAGCAGCTAGCCTCAGGAAATTCAGAAAAATAACCTGATTTAAGGGCTGTTTAAGGGTAAATCATACAGCCTAAAAATAACCACAGGTTTAGATAAGAATTATAACAGCATCCCAGCATCATTCAGCACTGCCCTCATCATATTGCCATTGCAGATTCACTGATTCATAGAATATTTGTCTGTATGATTACACAGTAAGCTATAAAACTTTCTTACAGCTGTTTTTCTCTTTCAATAATGCATCAAATATTTTTGAAGGCTCACATAGGTTTATTTGAACTGCTTTTTTTCTGCCAATTTTTTTTTCTGCCCAAACTAATGTCAGTTCATTTCAGATAATGATGAAGGATGGCAAAAATGCATAACAATGGAAATAATGCTAGAATAATGGGCTTATGAGGTAGGAGTGGCTCCCCAGCAGCACAGACTGTGCATATAAAGCAGTCAGATGTTGATCCAGTGAGGCAGAAACTCCTGTTATTGATATTTCCTTTCCAGCTCATAGCAGTCTGTCTTAGCTGGTTTATGAAAAAATAAGAGGAAAGTGAAGTGGGTTAGGTAGCTTGGCAAACATTGACAGGAACACTGGTGTGCACACAATGTTTGTGCATGCATGTGAGTAGGCACGTATGTGCATGTGTGAGGGTATCTTTCTCTCCACCACATCATGAAATGTGAGCCCCCCTTGCAGGACTTTAGCCAGCGGCAGCATCCTTGCAGTCCACAGCCAAGAAGCACACTGGCTGGTCTGCTTGAGCTGGCTCTGTTGAAAGCAGTGTTGCCAGGCTCCCTCTTTGCATCAGGCTCTTGCTTTTGAAGGAGCCAACCACACTGGTTCTCTCTGGGACTTGTTTTTGGTTTGAGAAGATGTTGCTGAAGGGAAAGGCTTCCACTCTTCAGTTGCCTTTGTAGCTTAGTAAGGAGAGAACATATATTTTTTATTTGCAACTTCATGTATTTTAAATATAGAAATAGTTAGAATTTTATGTTTGAAAATCACGGTGAAATTCCCCCAAGCCAAATCAATATTTTCATAAACTGGAACATGATTTGCATAAGAAAGTTTCTTATTATTTCATTAGCAAGAATAAATAAGAACAAATTTTAGGTCTACCATTAGTCCAGTATTTTCTTAGGTAGGGCACTAGACAGCGTGCTACACTAAGGCAGTTGCATTCCTGGTGGTATCAGTGATCAGCTGCTTGGGTAAGTCTTTTTACTTCACTGTGCATTCACCAACCAACAAGCATACATTTCTGTTATCCTGTGTTCAGCTCTGTTATCCTTAAAACTTAGAGATGTTTTTGTGCTAAATGATGGTATGGTTTCTCTGAAGACGTTATCACTGAGATGTTGAACATACTGTAATTCTTGCTGCAGTCAGCCTCTGACAAAGAAGCTCACTTAGTGCTAGCCTCCTGTCAGGTCTCACTCTGCACAGCGTATGAGACTCTCATAACCTTCTCCCATGAGCACTCTCCCAACCAGATCTGTGTGTTACAAATATGGTGTGCAGTTCAAAGGCATCTCTGGAGAGTTCTGACTCACATCTGCTGGAAACAGTTGGTCCAGCCTATTTGCAACCTGTTAACCAGACGCACCTCGTATTTTAGCCTAGAGCAGCAAAAAGTCAAAGGACAGTAATGCAGCAGGGATGTGTGTAGCTTTTCCCGTATTACTGGTTTTCATACATTGATTACCTGATCTAATGATGCTCTGATTAACTTCATGTGTTTTGCAACACAGAACTGTCGACCCACATCATACAAAGAGACAATTGTGGGAGATATTAATAGAGTTGTTCACATACAGAGGACTGTACCACCATGGCTTCTTAACATTTTTTCTATATACTTCTATATTTATAAAAGCTGATTGAAAAGTTTATGAAGCAAACAAAGAAACAGCAACAAACAGACAAAACAAACAAACAAACAAACAAAAACTCTCTTTTTGCTTCCAGAAGTGGAATTACTCAGTTAGACTACCTCTATTTTTCACATACATGCACACAAACAAAGCTTTTTAGTTTAGCCTGTATTTTACTCATCACAATCTTAGTTCAAGTTTAATCCTTCTGCTTCTGAGACCAGATGGATTTTTTCTTTTTCATTGGAAGAAACCAAGGCTGAGTCAAATGGTTTCAGTGGCTTTTTATTCTTTTCTAGTGTCGTCTGGAAGCAATTTTCTCAAGCTTTGTAATTTATTTGTCATCTTCCTCAAAATCCCCACACAAGAGAGAATGAGAGCCTTTCTTTGGAATTAAAAACAAACAGAAGAAACCTTGACATGAGATTTTTATACATATCTTTCATATCCTGAGTGTAATAAATGTTTTAAGTACTAATGCCTGGAATCTTGAGGAAAAAGAACTCTTGACTGAAGTGATGTCTTCTGGAGAATAGAAATGATAGCTGGCACGTCCAGAGCTTCTGCCATATATTATCTATAAACTCAGGCCCTTACAATTTTTTAATGTTGCAAAGTCTAGCATATAAAAAGAGAGTGTGTATCCCAAACTTTAATCCTGATATTTAAAGGTTGTTTCTATACAATCATACCAACAAAGCAACTTTACAATAAAAGTCAAATATAATATCATTGTCCTCGCTTACGAATGCAATTTTCCTCTGTTTGACTCTTTCTCACAGTCTGGGTAAGGAGGTTAACTGTCTCTTGAGCACAAAACAAGATTAAATTTTGGCAATATAAGACCAAACAAGAGATGGGAAAATAAATAAATAAATAATAATAAAAAAAAAATCAAAGCTGCAGGTCCCTAAAAAAACACTCCTCTTGGACTGTTGTTTCTCTTATTTTTTGGTATTACTCATTTTTTCTCCTTAATTGCTTGCTCCAGTTCAAATGCTCCCATTGACCAGAGGTGTGGCAGAATGATATAGGATATAAAAATGGTTCTGAAACACATCGATTCTAGACCATTCTTGCAAAATGATCCATATCTTCAACTGCATCTGGAAATTAGCACGGATGTTTGCAAGAATTCAGTTTGGCCTATATTCTGCCAAAATGCAATGCTTTAGTATTTTAGTATCAGGTGTCACATTCTGTACCAGCTATGGTTTCTGGATCGATTTAAAGTTCAATCCTTCATAATACGTGCAAACGATCTAATCTCAAAATGGAAAAAGCATAGCTTGCAGTGACCTGGTCTGTGTTCAAAGCAGACTGATGCAGTTTGCAAGCCAAATATGGAGAATAGCTTTCCTCAGCAGCACTGAAATGTGATTATTTTACAGCAGCCTGGCATCAACGCTATGGTAGTTTGTAAACATGAGTTATGAAAAACAGAAACATTCAGGAGGAGGAACAGGTAAAGTCTCTGCATGCATTCAGTTACTTCTCATAGGTTACCAAGACTACATCAGGCTTACTGAACTGAATGCTTGCCTATTAGCTAATATCTATGCACAATTTGTTTTCAAGGACAGACACAATTGCTCTCAAATGTTACAAATAAATAGTGGCATTGAACTTATTTGTTGCTACCTTAAATCCAGTTCCAGACAAGTCCTAGATAGAACAATATTTATGAGCTGAGACAAGAACACACCAAGAACACACATTCTGCAGGTATTACAATAACTATAGCCTTGAGCCTATTCACTACTTCATAATGTCTTTCTCACTAGAAATATACAACAGCAACAAGCTGCATATTTTCTTCTTAAAACCATGTACGTTTTCAAATTCTGCTTCATTACCCAAGGATGAATATTCTTGACTCTTGCTAAAAAGTATTTTTTATAACTGAAACTTTAGTGGATTTATAATGTTGAATTTACATATCTGACAACATAAAAGCCTATCAATCTCTTGCTGTTGCATGTCATATAGTCCTTTTCATGAAGGAATCAAAAGTGGTTAGGATGCCTACCTACACTCCTCCTACTGGAATCTTCTTTTAGAGTCTCTTACCTTTGGTGGTTAGAAACTTTATTCTAACTTCCATCCTAAATTTAGGTATGACAACGCTAGCAATTTTTTTTTTTTTTTTTTTTTTTCTGTTATAAATGCATTTCATCAATGCATTTTCTATCAATGTATTGCATCAATGCAATACAACAGTATTTATTCTCAAGCTCCACTTTGTTAGGGAAAGCAAACCAAGCTCTTTTTCTCATTTTGTAGAACACTGTCTACATTTCCTCAATTGACATTGCAGGCCTCCTTTGGATCTGTATTTCTTTTGAACAAATACATATAGAATATAAGTGGGTAGAACCGCACAAGTTCTAGCTGAAGGCATTCACAAGCTATCTGATCTTTTCTAGAAAACACCTTTTTGGATACATCTCAGGATTGTGATTGCCATTTCTTCACAGCCACAACAGATGACCTTTTTGTGGCCTTTTTCTGATTGACTAATCTATGCTGATATTTATTCTCTCTCTCTCTCTCTTTTTTTTTTTTTTCCAGATACTGACATTCCATCTTATAAAGAACCTTCTCATTATAAACAGAATTAGTAATTTGTATTCCTCCTCTTACTACTACTTCCATTTTAAATTAATTCTTCCTCACTGATTCCTTAAAAATCCTGCAGTGATCAGAAAGACTCTATACAGAAACTGAAGTAGTGAAGTTGAGTGATCTGGCATCAAAGGTATTATTAGAAACATGTTTCAGGATTTAAAACTGTCTGCTTCTTGTACATATATCATATTATTATGTTAGGATGGCAGAATATTCTTTGTAAATGTGAACATGAGTGGGACTTGTAGACTCATTTGTCCAGTTTCTATATTAAAATGTGGAAGTCTCCACTATTTTTCCTTCTCTTCCACTTACATTTAAGTATGAGTATAATCCAAATCTATGACAGTCAAATCCACACGGTCTTAAGTAACAAAGTAGTTAGTGACTGAGAATTGCTGCAAGATGTCCTATGACGTTATTCTGTAATGAGTTATTACCCTTCTGACTGCAGATCTGGATGCTTGAAGTCTTAGTTACTACTGGCATATGAGTGCTTTGGAAAAATATTTTGATTCAAAATTATAGCCTGATTGAACCATTAAGCTAGAAAGTGTGGACCCTCCCCCAGCTCCCCCAAAAGGTTGTAACTCACTTAGCTCATTTAAATATATCTCAATTAATTTAATAAACGACTTTTGACCAGCTGTTGAAATATCTTATAAAGAAGACTTTTTTTTTTTTTTTTTTTTTTTTTTTTTTAATGTTTACTAGATATTACAGAAAGGCTTTTTTTTGTAAAATTGGGCAAGAACTATATACCACAAAACACACCGGCTGAAGAGTTTACATCAACGTCTTGCTCATGAAATTCTTTTAAGCCTGTTGCAGGACTTACCATATTAAAGTGGTTTTTGTTTGGTTGTTTGGTTTGGTTTGGTTTTTACTTTTCTGTAGAGCAGATAGACTATAGCTTTCTAAAGGATCTGGATAAAAGATGTCATGTTTTATGAACTATCTTTTTTGTTCTTCTAACAGATGGACTTCAAAGCATCAGTGAACAGCATTTCAGACTACGGGTAGATTTTTAGTATCCTTTCACTGAGGCTTAGCATCATATCAGGGGTTACAATTTGCCTTGCTGAATACACTCATATACGTAATTATTTTTCTTAGTTTGCCTGTAGAAAAGTTTACTAGGAAATACTCATCACAATCATCTCAATTATATACAGCTCAAATTTTCAGTGTTATAAAACACTCAGAAAAAAAGGCTGGTAAGCATCTCATTTTATTGATCCATATCTGGTAATCATTGGAAAGAGCATCCGGCAGTTTAGAAATCAGCAGAGTCCAGTAGCCTGCTAGAATTCTGATTAACCAAGGGAAACGTTAGCTGTGATTGTAATGCCAAACAGCCCTGACTTTGTATTTTAGTTGGCTGAAACAAACTTAATTAAAAAATGCACTTTCCCATGTCTTCCTTCTCCAAACAGACATAACAGCATCAGATTTCAAACATTTACATAACTATTAAAATGAGAATATTCAGCTAGTCTCTCTATAATCTTGTTCTGCAAAACACAGCATTCTTATAACAAGTATATAAGTCCACCAGTTCTCACTGCCATCACATCTGGAAGCCACATCTGCCTGAAGATGAATTTGTGTGACTCTATGGCTATCTTTTATAATGTCACTATCATTTACAAACATTTTTCCCATGAAAGCTTCATGTAACTTCTTCTCCAGGAAGTGATGGTGCCCTGACATTCCCAAACCATAGCAAGTTATTTTATTTTCTTGTTAGCTTTTAACCTTATCAGGTCATACGACTCTCCTGTTATTTTTCTCTAATTGAAGGTAGTCTCATTCTGAACTGAAAAACGTGCCTGTTTACAACTCATGATTCTTGGATGCTAGTCCACAAATTAACCAGCTTGATACCATCTTTTTGCATTCTTTATCTGCAAGCCTTACTTTGACAGCTTTTTTTTTTTTTACTACTTAGATGTATGGACAGCAGGACCCAATTATTAGATGTAGAAATCTCTACTTTATTATGGACTTTTTAATGTCATGACATATTACAGAGATATCTTGCCAGTGTTTACTATGCTAGGTGTAATATAGGTATAGGTATAATACAATATAGGTATAATATGGGTATAGGTACTCAATGAATATTTTTTTTTTTTTTTTTTTTTTCCAGTGCATGCCACGATACAAGTTAGAACTTCCTCAATGGAATATGAATAATGTTCAATGCATACTTAGGATGTTTCTTCTTTCTAGCTTTTATTTTTAGTAACCATAAAAAAAAATCTGTTTAATTTGCAATGATACCATTTCTTCCTGAGCCACCAACAGGAGCTGTCTTTTATTATTTATTTATTTATTTATTTATTTATTCAGTATGTGTGACATGCTAAGTTTCTGCAATAGTGCTATTTAAGACCTCTAGAAAGTATTCCTTGTCCCTGTGATGGATTTTTAATTCTTGGAAAAATCTTCATATAGGTGTTTTTTTGTTGTTGTTGTTGTTGTCTTTTTCTTTTTCCATAGAGCAGGAGGAACTTCATGTGAACTTTTAATAAAATTCCAGGAAGTGACTGAACTCTTTCTTAAATATGCTGCATTTATGTTTCAATACCCTTGGGTCCAGAACACAACTTAAGTGGTAGTGCGATGAAACATTATCTCACTAGAAAGGTGTTTTGGTGTACATAAACGTGTATTTCATTTATTGCTTTCACCTATACACCTATACAATAAGAACTTCCCAGGGCTGTGAATTTGGGACAGCTGAGTCTTCCAAAGCATGCCTTTTAGTGCTTTACAAAAAGACGTTGCAAGGAAGACTAAGTTCCTACTTTCACAGCGGATGATCACTTGAAAGTACACAACTAATGAAGATGGAAAGTGAGCAGCAATGGATAAGGAAGCAAGAAAGCTAGTAATAAGAGCATGGCTACTTTGAAAAATGAAAGGTTTCTGAGTATTACACATCCATTTTGCAGTTAGAAAATAAATCTGTTACAAGGAACCATAAGTAATTTCTTAGGATAATCTGTTTATTAACTAAATATTTCCTTGTACACACACTGTCAGGAATTACACAGAAACTTCAGCTAAACAGCTATCACTCACTGAAAAAGAAGCAACTGTGTTTTTGTTCCTCTCTGACACTCTAATCTGATCCAGACCTGCTCCAGACCCTGAGTTTTAAACCTGACAAGCACCCTAGCCTCAAGCTGCCTGTAGGAGAAGAGGAATGATATATTATATGTAAAACGTCTTTTGTTTAGTTTGTCATGTGGAGTTATCATATGGTTTTAAGCATCAGACAAAAGAAAAATTGTTTATAAAGACAGAATTCTTACTAAATTATGAACATCTATATATTTATTAATAGCTTCAAAGATGAATCCTAGCAAAGACAAACATTTTGTAATGTTTAAACATTCTCAAGGAAAGATTATGTTGAAAATGCAGTTGACAAAATTCAAGAGACAAGTGCTTGAAAATGTAATTGTTTTTTCACCTATAATATATTGCTGTAAATCTGCATATATCTGTAAATACCTAAACCTTAAGTCATTTTTCTGTGGTATAAAGTTCTTGTGATGAAAAGATTCAAAATAACTTTTGTATTTTATCACATTCCACAACAACAAAATAATGAAGTACTAAACTAATGCTACCCTCTCTGAAATTAGATCATGGTAGGAGGTCTGAAGTTTTAGCCACTTACTAGTCTGTAAGACACTGTGCCAGAGATCCTAGATCTGTCTGCTGTGACGTGAAATTTAATTGTATAGCTGTAGCAGAAGCACTTCTCACTTGTTCAGCCAACCTTCTCAGTCTGAATGTCTTCTGCAGTGAACAAGATAACAGACATATATCACTGATACGACAGTGTTCTGGTATTGGCACTGGTCCTTTCCATAAGGATTTAAGGACTATGTAAATTCTGAGTCACTTCAATAATTTTTAGTTCTCTTCCAGGAGTCTGGATTGCAGAATAATGTCCTTGGGAAAAATTCTATTTTTAAGACTCAGAAATCTTTCACGACTGTACCTTGTTAAATTGCACACCATGGTATAAAATAAACAATTAAAATAGCAAAAACTTTTTTTCTAGATCATAGAAAACATCATTTTCAATGATGTTTATATACTAGGACTCTATGTAGTGTGTTGTACAGTATCAATAGTGAAGTTAAGTCTTCACACCAAATACAAAGAGCTGTGTCAACAAAGAATGAAATCAGAGAAGTGGCAAACAGGAAGAGAAAAAAAGAATTATCAGTTTCCATGTGCCACACAACCTCCATCTGGAAAATTATTTAGAAGTTTTAAGGATTTTGAGAAAATGCTTAAAAAGACAATCTCATCAACATGCTGGAATTCTTCTGTAGTATTAGAATCAAACAACTCCATCTCTGTCTCCAGCATTTGTTTGTCTATCTCAAATGTTAGGACAAATATTGATAACTTAATTTTTCCTAATTAAAGGTGCAGAAATGGAGTCATAGAATAATTAAACCTCCTCCTCAGGTTCACAGGAGTCAGCATTGAAGGTGGAGAGAGTCTGTATCCTAGAGCCAGGTTCTATCCACCAGAACCCTGCCTTGTTAGTAAAAGCTGTACATTGATAGGGTCTGTTCAACACACTTGGAATGATCTAGACAGAATGAATCTGTGGGATAAACTAAGTATTGCAACAATATCTCAAGTGAACAGGAAATAAATTGTTGTATAACAGAGGAACCTCTTTTGAACATCTTTAGGAAATGAATTCCAGCCCTGACCAGAATATTTTCTGTCATATATTGCTGATAGAGTGTTGTAATGACAAATACGGAATAAAAATATCAACAAACTGCAGATGGAAAGGGAATCCTGAGGGTAAGGAGAAAAAAGAAATAGCTTTAAAAATTAACAGCATAACAAGATGGAAAGAAAAAAGGTAACTGGATTACTTTTAAATTCTGTGAACTCTGAATCCACACCTCCCTTCAGATCCTTTTCAGGCAGGATTGTGTAGGACAGAAACTCCTCTTTACAACTGTCACCCCACTAGATTGTAAAAATCCTCGTTTAAAACTGTAGCAAAAGCCATATTTTTTTATTTCCATATCTGAGTAAAAGAAGTGTGGCAGATGAGTGAAGGCCGTGAAGAAAGGAGTGAATAAATTGCAGTTACATAAAATTTAGGGAAGGGAAAATTATTCAGGTTATAGAAAGCTTTGAATAAAAGTAATCAATACACTTTAATGTAAGTTAACTGCACTCTTCTATCTTGGTTACATCTTGTGATATCAGGTTGTAGAGGAAACTATCAATCCTTGAAATGAATATACTCCATTAATATCACAAGAAAGTGATTAGGACTATTTGTAGTATTTATATGGGGAAATTCCTGCAAAGTGAGTTACTTTGTGAGTTTACAGCATATGAACTTCTTCGTATTAATTTTACATTAGTAATGTTTAATTGAAGAGACTTGGATATTGATTCATCTTAACTTCATTTATTAATAGGATACTCATCTAACTTAACTAGGTTCCATTTATAATCATCTTCAGAATGAGTAGAAGTGCCCTTTGGAAGAACTCAATGCTATACATTGATTATGAAAGTAACATAGCTTATAGTAGGTGCCTTATGGTTAGAAATTTAGCATAAAGTGAGATTATTCACAACATTACTATGCACTAAATAAATGATTTTTTCTTATAATGAAGAAAGCTTTCAAGAAGAGTGAGCAAAAGTAGCAAAAACAATGTAAATTCCATCCAAACATATCTGTATCACATAATAACATCCCCACTGTATGTGTTAGAAAAATACTAATTTTAGACATAACAATATGATTTAGACTCCAAAATCAATCTCTGTCCTCATTGGCACTGGACCACCACCCTTTATCCCCACTCTCAAAAAAATAATAATAATAATAATAAAAAATCTAAACTAGAACTTTACTTCATCTCTTTGTATTTATAAAAGCTATAAAATATTACGACTTGTATGTAAAGCATACAAAGCAATCTATAAGTAACTAAGAACAAGTATTTAGCAGTTAAACTGAAATGTCATAAGGAAGATGTGTTAGGTTATCCTTTTGCTGTTAAAATTTCCCCTCTCTATGACAAAGCAATCTATGCCTTTGCTGTTTTATTGCTGCCTGTACTTAGGTATTGTACCTATATCTTTGTTGATGTGTTGCTACCTATAGAGTTTGTAAATCAAAACCTATTACTCTACAGTTTATCTATTTTTGTGGTCCCTCTCATTCAGTTTTTCATATGCTTGTTATAAGCTTCACTCAATTATTTGTTTATTGATACATTAACTTTGACAGTGCAGTGAACTATATATTTTTTTGTCAAAAATTTTACTCTGTTTAGCATGCTTGGCACCCATTATGTTTTCTATATTCTACTGAATAAGATACCATTTGGTAAATTTATTCACTGTATTATGTCAGTTCAATTTTATGTGTAATTTATGTTTTCTTTTCCTTCTTGGAACACATTATATAAAATCTTGGTGCTTTCCCACTTACTGCTGCAATATGTTACGCATCCTACAGCATTTTAATCTCTAGCTTGCAACTTTCTTTCTCTACTGTGAATGCATTTTGTCAGCTTAAACAGCTATGAAGTCTGAAATAAAAGTTTCTAATCTAATCTTTTTTTTTTTTTTTTTTTTTTTTTTTTTTTTTTAAGAAGCAAACTATTAGTGTGGCTCCAGTATTAATACTGGTTTCTTTTAATGTTATATTTACCAAATAAGAGAAGTGGAGGGTGGAGGACTGGGATAGTCAGATAAGAGTACTTGTAAATGTGTAAAATGCAGGACTCCAAAGGACTGCTGTCACTGTGAAGCAGCAGTTCCATCAAGTTTGTTGGAGAGTTGAAAGCCTTTAACACCCCTTAGGTCTGTCTATCTTACAGAGTAACTTCAATGTAATCTCAGAAATGCTAGTTTAATATTCTACTGCCCTTGTTCTAAGGTGCCAGTGCTTCATGAATCTGTCTTGAAAAGTGTTTTGGGGAAGGAAGATTAGCAGATTAACCAGTAATCTTGCTTGTCCTCAAATTGTTCAGATTTAAGACAAGAAGGAAAGAAGGAATAAGGAAGGTACGCTTTCTGGAGAGCAGTAGTTATAGAAATAAGGTAAATCAGGATTTTATGTGTGAGATTACACAGAGGTTATTACTGCTGATACGTAGATTCATGGCAACTATCAGAAGAGAGTTACATTATTTTCTTAAGTGTATTGTCTGTGCCAAATGCTGTGGAAATTTTCTATTTTTTTTGGTACATAGACTGACACTAACAAAGCACCAAATAATTGCCACAACACAACTGATCAAGTTACCTATGAATTTGGCCAGAACTGATGATCTTCAGCTTTACCACTTAAAATTTTCACTTTCTTGTAACTTTATCAGATATAATGATTCAAGTTAGGTTTCTTTTTCTTACTGTGTGTCAGCTTTGACTTTATTTATTTTTTATTTTTATTTTTATTTGGAAGAAAAATAAAAAGGTTAGCTCTTTATTTCAGCATGATTGAAGAAATATAACTTTTCTTCCCGTGCTGAATTCTTGGAAATGTTTTAGTGATGAACTCTAGTGTCTCCAAACTTTGCAATACAAACATAAAACTTGGCAGGAATATCTTCCAGGAACTGGGCAATCATATGCTGCTTCCATCATGAAAATTATGTTGCTATAAATTGTAATTTGGTCAAATCTCCTAGCCATAAAACTCTCAGCAAAACACTTCTAAACTTCAGGATAAAAAATATCTAATAATTCTCTCAGTTTGTGCTGAAAATGCAACTGCTCTTCCTAGCTAACTAAGAACTAAGAGTTAGGTGCTAATTTCTTTTGTACTAGTGTCCAGGCTTCAGGGAGAAGAAAAAAGCTTGTACAGAGATGAGAAAAAAAAAATAAAAAAAAAAAAAAAAAAAAAAAGGAATAGGAGAATGACTGAAGATCATGAGATAGTATGGAAAGGTGATGACAAAGGATAAAACAAACGTATACAAAGAGTGTCCAAGTAATTTCAACACAACAGCTACAGACCATACAATGAACTCCAGTTTTCCTGAAAGGCAGCTCTGTGGTATAATGATTTGTAGAGACTTCCATGTATGTTTGCTTTAGCCTGTGAGCTCCTGCTTCTCTTTGTCTCCTGCTCTACAATCTACAATCCCAAACCCTCCAGCAAAGTGCCATTTTAGTGACTTGTTTTTTTTTACTATGGTAAATATTACCTGCAACACATGTAAACAAGGAACTTGAAAAGTCTCAGTAAGATATTACATCCATCTGATTTCACAGCTGTTGTAAGTAAATGAATACTTCTTTGTTCTGCTGACTCAACTTATCAGAGAGTATATATAAAAAGATTTGCACACAGGCACTCACACACATATATACATATATCTGCCTATTTCAAACACTGTGAGTATTTATGAAGATTTGGACATTATATAACTGTTATTTGGAAATTATATTACTGTTTTTATATTACTGTTATTACATTTGGACATTATATTACTCTTTTAATACAGGTTACAAAGCATAGTAGTCACAGGTTAGATGGATTTTGGCATTTCTGTGGGTATGAATACAGCAATTTATTGCCATCATCATGTAGTATTAGAACATGAGTTGTCCTGTGGGAATAAATAAGAGTTATTCCCTTAATAATTTGTATGAAGTACCTCTATTGTATTCACTTCTAAGTGAGGGAACACAAAATAAATGAGTCAGTGCAAGAGAAAAAGCAGCTGTAAAAAACAAACATTTCCTTGGAAAAGTGAATTCTCTCTCTATTCATGTCACATATTTCCCACTATGATGTTTCAGCAAGTCAGTTAAGCTACTTTCATATTAGTCTTACATATAGTAAGTTAACTAATAAGGGCACCTTATGCCATCACAGCTACACTGCTTTGGGTATTCATGCTTGTTTGGGTGTTCTAATACTGTGAGGCACCACTAAAATCCCCACACAATATATGGCCATCAAAGACCATCTGCATTTCTCAAGGGGACCCCATTCTAGCAAACTAACCTAGTTTGATCTGATCCTACTAATTCTTAACATTTTAGTTTGTGTCTTGCAATTTTTATACTCATTTTATCCAGATTTAAGAAAAAAAAAAAAAAAAAAGAAAAAAAAAAAAAAAGAAAAAATAATAAAAAAGAAGTAATTAAAGTTATTGAGAAGTGCAACACCAGGGTGCAGTGAGGGCCAGTGCTGCTTAGAGGATGGGAAGTGGTGGGAGCTGAGCTCAATATGATGGCTAGCAGCTGCAGGGCCACACCAGCTGCACAGTGTGAGATTCCTGGCCCAGTTGCATTTGGGTCTGCCCCTCATCAAGCTGGTGGGACAGGTCCAGGACCAAGCCAGAGAGTCACTCTGCACGTTAGGGTCAGTTCTGCTGAGGGTACCATGGGGTAGACACAGCCCTGGGAGCCCTGGGTAGGCCTCTAACAGGAAGACATGTCTGAGGTCATTTCACAGGTCAGGGATCATGCCAACAAGGTGCATGGCTTGGTGCATGCGTATGGCTGTGGCTGATCTGGAGACTGGTCCTAGAGCACAGCTGCAGTAGGAGTGAAAGCCCAGGTGTGATATGAAAAGGTACTTTTGGGCCTGTGGACAGGGGTGGCATGGAGTCCTCTCTGTCAGGACCAGGAAGGGCCCTGAGTGCACTCAGGGAGGGTCCTGACATGAAGTTCGTGATAGTAAAGCTTTTACATTAAAAAATAAGAAGAAGCTTAAGATTTGTCGTTTTTATTGGGAGATGCTGCTACAATTGCTTGTTAAACAGATGTGAAGACTAAAAACACGTGCAGGCCTGGCTCACGTTGCCCACAAGGTTTTTATATTGTTGGCTCATTTAAAAGAGTGCCCTTGAGGAAGCACAGTGTGTTCTGCATAGCTGTAGTCCAATCTGATAGGATAAACTAGGGAATGCGCATTGCTAAAGCACTTTCATAAAGGCAGTCCCTCTTGTATTTGGGTTTCTAAGAAACAAAGAGTGAGAATACATTTTCCATTTTATTAAGGGCTTCAATTAATGATGACGCCCACAGACAGACTGTGATAGCCAGAGTCCAGTGCTGCAAGCCCTCCTGCTGAGAAAGCACCTATTGAATTTGGGGTCACATGCTTTGGGCTCACGGAGTTGCCATCATGCTTTGAGCAGGGCTTACAAGGCAAAGCTCCATTTCTCGTGTTGGCTCATGACAAATGGAAATTATGTCCTCCAAAAAAGCACGCAGACCTTCACTTCAAAGCCTAAATCTAACCTTACAAATTCACAGTGGGTAGAGTTACAACACGTACCAGAGGAAGCTGTCTGCCTAATCCAGGCTCTTCTTGTAATTTCCCTGAAAAGCCTATTTAGGATTAACTTTCCCACTCTAGAGGAAATCTGCCTCCTCTCCTGGGTCCCATAAGAACTGAAGACCCATCTGCCAGAATGAATAAGCAGAAGCATCAATCGTTGAGGCAATCAGCTCCAGTGCAGGCACACTCTGCAGGATAGTGGGAGATTGCAGCACACAGGGGGGTTTCCAAAAATCCAGCCCTAGGGAATGCTGAAACAAGGGTGGGCTAACAGGCTGTGGTGCATCAGCCAGGGATCAGTGCAGCAATTTGTGCAGGAGGGTGCTGTCAATGCCATTTCCAATGGTGGTTGTAACCCGCTCGCAAGGAGCTCTGGTCATGGCATCCACCTGGCAGAAATTTATGTTCTATGCATCCCCTGTGGCCTCTCCAGCCACAGAAAGTGATGCAGTTACCCAGACAGAGCTCCCAAGGGAACACGCAGCCATCCAGATCTCAGACTGCAGAGCATGCCCATGCTTTCTGTCAGTGTCTGACAGCAGCTGTGAGTACACCTGGGGGGGGGGGTGCACCCAGCTAGAAGAACTGCTCAGCCCCATGGCAGAGCTGCAGGAGTAGGTGGGAGGACTGAGGACCCTACCCTCTCAGCACCAGCCAGAAGGAGGAGACCTAAGGGATGGGGGAATGGAAGCAAGTTTCTGCTCAGGGCAGCAGGCAGATCCTCTCCCTGTCTACCTCACCTTCCCAGGTGCCCATACAACAGGTATGAGGCTCTGGAACTTGATGGACAGGCAAACAATGATGTGGGAAAAGGTCCCTTTGGGTTGGAGGGGTCACTTAGGGCAAGTCAACCTACCACCGATATCATGAAAAAGAAAGGGTTGTTGACATTAACGACTCCCTTCTGAAGTGAGCAGAGGGCCCAGTTTGCTGACCAGACCCAACCCACAGGGAAGTCTAATGTCTCCGTGTGGCCTGGGTAAGAGGATTTACAAGAAAGCTCACTAGCCTGGTACGTATGGCCCTCTTATTATTATCCATTATTGTTTGTTTTTTTTTTTGAGGTCAGCAGTGAGTGATGAAGTAGAAAAGGGCAATCAAAAGATCAAGAGAGCCTGCAGGACCTTAGGACAACTGGTTACAGTATCAGGAGCACAGATAATGCTTTCGTCTGTCCTTCCGGTAGCAGAGAACAGTATTGAAAGGAACAGGCAGACCCACCTGATCAATTCATCGCTGTGAGGCTGGTGTCACCAGCAGAATTTTGGGTTTCTTAATCATGGGATGGTCTACACAACACCAGGCTTGCTGGGTGGTGGAGTTGCATGTAATGGAAGAGCTGGACTGTACTGGACTGCACTCATGGCAGCCTGCAGGTCCCTCACGAGGGGAGCGGAGGGGCAGGTGCTGAGCTCTGCTCTCTGGGGACAGCGACAGGACCCAAGGGAACGGCATGGAGCTGGGACAGGGGAGGGTCAGGGGTCAGACTGGGTGTTAGGGAAAGATTCTGCACCCAGAGGGTGGTCGGGCACTGGGACAGGCTCCAGAGGAAAGTAGTCACAGCAGCAAACCTGCCAGAGTTCAAGAAGCATTTGCAAAGACAGAGAATTTGCTTTTTGGGTGATCCTGTGTGGAGCCAGGAGTTGGACCCAATGATCCTTGTGGATCCCTTCCAACTTAGGATATTCCTTGATTCTATGATTTTAAGTTAGTCAACATCTTTTTGCAAGCTTTATGTGACTGCCTGAAGAAGCCTCTCATATTCTAGAAGGGATTTACACTTTTTATCTGTTCAGTTATCAACATCTACTTCCATTTCAACCTTCCAGATATTTGGGAAATGTTTAATCGACTTTACAGAAATTTGGGCCAAATATAAAACATCCCTGTATCTAAAGCCAGCCTTCCTTTTCAAGTAGTACAAATAAACATTAGCAACTGTATTCAATAGTTACATCTGTACGTCTCTTCTGAAGGCCGTGTTTCTGACCTCATCTACAGCCCTAGCCTCCTTGCTCTCCCAGCCAGCTTTTCTATCCCACAAGATCTCTCTCTTCCATGGTTTACATGTTAGAACCTCTGCATGTCCTAGCTCAGATGCTTTAAGGCTGACAGGGACCATTTAAAGTCCACAGCAGCAGCTTTTGCTTCAAGCCAGCTCTGGAACTAGACAGCATTAATAGGCACCTTTAAAGCCAGCTAGCCTTTCCTAAGCCTTCACAGATTATTGGAAAACTGAAGAGTCTCTAGTCCCCATTTGCATTTCTGAGGTGACAACAGTGTGACCTACAATAGCTCCCAAGGCTCCTGCCCTCATATGTGTTGCTGGTGACTAGCTTGGTAGCTCAAAATGCAATCTGATGCCAGATTGCATGAAAAGCTAAATAAATATGCTCCTGAAGCAGATTTATAAGAGGAGTTAAAACAATATACTTATAACTGCTTTTTTTTTTTTTTTTTTTTTTTTTTTTTAGGTCTGAATTTCTGAAAAGCAATAACTAAAAGTAGAGATGGCATTATTTAACCTTATTTCACCTTAACTTATACAATGTACAGTTTGCATGCATCTGCTGTACTCTGATCTGTGCTGTAATCATTAAATGTATTATGTAAAATGGGTACCAACCACTAGAAAGTAAATGCTGATCCATCCAGTCTTATGAGAGTTTTGACAACTGCACTTCATATGCACCATCTGTGTGCGGGTTGCTCATCTCTCGTGTATTTAACTCTTAATGGCTAGCCCTCGCCTTCATTTGATCCCAGTCCAGGGAAATATAAAAGAAACAACACATACGCACAATTTTAGAGTTGCAGTTACATGAAACCTGAGAAAGGATACTCCAAAGGACTCAGATGAAATATCTTGTGGGATAATGGATTGCCATCTGAAAACATCTGAAAGACAAAAACTGGGAAAATCTACTATCTTCAGTTTAGGACATGTTTTTCTAAATTGTAACTATAGTAGAAGCTTCTTGGAGGAAAGAAGGTAGGGCAGGAAGGGTACAAAATCTAAAAATCTAAATTTCAGCTAGACAGGATATGCTTTCACACAGAACAGATCGTAGGTCTGTGTTCCCTCTCACCCCCCCCACTCCCCCCCCCGCTTTTTTTTTTTTTTTTTTACTAGAATGATGGGCATAAGATTAAAATATGCAATTCAGGAGAGAAGACTGAATGCTACAAAAAATCTGCAGCAATTCACTGACTTTGGTACTACAACAGTTCACAAGACAACCTTTGCTCATGTTCATTTCCCTTAGTTTTGATGCTATCCATGGATGTCAAAGTCAGGGTATGGTGGTATAAACATTAATTGAAAACAAAATATTGACATTAGAAGTGCTGGTGTTGACAACTGTTGGATTTTACATTCACATAGCACAGTATTTTTTTCAATAAATTATTTTTATACTTAACCTGCTTGAAAATGAAAATGAATCCATATGACATCTGGTGTTAACAATGAAATAACATACTGAAATAAATACCAAATGCCCACATATGTTTTGGAGTTGAATCTCATTGCAGAAAGTTTGAATACTTCTCAAAAGCAACTGAGGAAAGTGAGATATGCTTTTATTATCCTGTAAGGAGAAAAAGAAGTAACATTCAAATTATTCAAAATGTATTATTCACCTGGATTTCATTTCAAGCCACACGGCCTGGCCAGTTTATTAGACCTGAAAACTTTAGGAAAATATTTTTAACATACATTATATGTTAAATGCATGTTATACATGCATTCAAGCTAGTGGAAATTTTGATAAAGCAAGTATTTTTGCACAGGATCATACCTGCTTTTTGCAAGGTTTATCCAAGCAATCACTGCCTAGAATGAATAGCAAATTTTGCTGAGAACCTTTCAAATAATGCCACATACCATCTAGCAGCTGCCGCCGTAAAATACCATAAAATAAATACCAGCATCTTTCATAGTGATCTTCTTTCACGGATTTGAAAGTGTTCTGCAATGAAAGACAAGCACTGGCTGCCAAATTTGCCCCCTGCTCATGTGCATATGCACTTCAGTGGTGGCTTATCTTGTCATTGCAGGAGACAGAGTGAACAGCAGGTGGAGGGAGCCAGTGCTGCAAGCAACTAGGCTCTTGAATTCTGCTTAGCAATGTCAGGCATCAATATGAGCTGAATGCTTGAGCTGCCCTCACCCAGCTTGACTATTGGAGCACTGGCTGGGAAAGCACATGAACCATAAAGCTTGTCTGTTTTTCCTAGCTATTCAAGGAAGCTATGGTTCTTTCCCTTTAAACTTGGCCTCTCATATCCCTGCACCATCATGGCTACTGCAATCCTAATACCACGGAAGCTTTGATTCTAGCAAAAAGAGAATGTTAACTTTGCCTTTTGAGTTCTGCCAATTTAAAAACATGAGGGAAGGGGCATCAGTAATTTCAAAGTAAATTGGCCAAAGCTGAACGTAATAAAAGTAGCAAGTACTAGCAAATTAATTTGACTCTCAGATCTTCCTCTCAGACAGTTTCAGGGCAACCATGATATTTTTATTATTTCTTAATCTTTACCTCATTAAAATATTCATTTTCCTAATAAGTCAGTATATCTTTTTTAAAACATGACTTTCAGTTTTTCTTTATTTTACTTACCTGAAATGTCTGTCACCCTCTTCATTGTAAAGTTATTCTCATCAGCCTCTTTTACAGTGGGCCAGCAGATAGATGCTGTTTCTCCTATTCAAACATCATAACCTATCCAGTGTGTTTCTTTAGGCTGATCAGAAGTAGTCTCAACTCTGTGTGGAGAAGACTTCTTACTCACTTCATCTTTCACCAGAGGCAGCTCTCCCTTTTCTGTTCCCCTTTCCATCCTTGTGGTTTAGTTTTCCTGAAGGTTACACCATTCTCCAGAGCTTTAGTCAGACAGTGGTAATGAAGACTGGACTTAGGAAATTAGGTCAGTTATCTGTAACTTTCAGGATTAGCATCACAGATGCCATCATGTGAGTTCATGCATAGGTACATGACGGCTGATGATTGGCAAATCAGTATTGGGTTTTCTGATATTGATATTCTCTTCTTGTTCCCTGGTGTCCCAAAAATGCTGGTCCCTGTACAGTCCTCCTCTGAACCCTTATGCCCTTGAGCAACTTGATAACCGGGGAGGCGGATAGACAGCGTGTCCACAGGAATTTCCTCACGTTTCTGGAGGGAGAGGGCTGGTGACTGCCTGTGAGGGCTCAGACTCATTCTGACACTGTTCTGAATTCAGAAGGTCAATTGCAGGATATGATCCCTGCCATGACACACTCAGGGAAGAACTTGCAAAAAGGTTATGTGATGAGATCCTCTAGGGAAGAAAGACTCTACAGAAAGACCTCACAAAAGGGATGTATAAAACCAGTTCATGGCCAGAAAAAAAAAAAAGCTTCCTGTACTGAGCTTTCCAAAATGTGGTGTATAAACACGAATTTACTGTTAAACCCAATTAGCAGAACAGTTCACTGTCTGAATGACTGCCGTTATCTTCCCTACTCCACATAACCCCTTCCTGCCAGATAGCCCTGTCCAGAGTCTAACCACTTTCTCATCCTGTTAAAAGTCCTTTCTTACTTGCCCAAACATCCATATCACTGTATTTATGTTCCCACAGCATTCTCATTAAACCTGTTGTTGTTGTAGTTCAATGTCTACTAACAGCTAATCTAATTTCAGTTGCTCTGAGTAAATAATTTTTCTACTGTCTCTGTCTCTTGGCTCATTCCCTACCTGGCTAGCAAGAAAGTTAAGAGTTAGATAAATGGAAGCCCTGTGGCTTTTACATCGATAGATGAGCTTTTGTTTTTGTTCCTAAATGAATCTCACCTTCAGTTTGTGTGCATGGCTGAACTAGGTCTATAAACTACAAGGAATGGCTCCTCAGATGTCTGGGTTGTAGTCTATGAATCTGCCAGGTGAGATCAAGTGAAACATGAGTAGTGGAAGAAACATGTACTCAACATATTATAGCACATATACAAGAGAAGTAATTTAAACAGCAGTCATCTTTTTTTTTTTTTTTTTTTTTTTTTTTTTTCTTCTGTATATATAGCTCTCTATGGAATTTGTTTGAGGCAGAAACTCCCAAACAACTGAGGATGAGGATCAAGAGAAGTGAAAATGAACCTGTGAGACAGGGTGTGGTTCCAAGTTCACTTTTTTTCTGCTAATAAAACTAGTTTAAGAGGCTATCTGCTGTTACTATCCCAACCTGCTCGTTCCTTCGAGTAGCAATTCATAACTACAACATTAGTTACTACTGGTACACAACTTCTTCTGTTGTAAATTCTTAACTTACATCATTGAAATGGCCAGGGTAAACAAACAAATAAACAAACGAGAAAACAAACTTCAACCACTAGCTCCTTTCTGCCACCATTAGCCATATAGATCTTGCCTTGGCATTTACCTTAAGCAAGATGAACCTTTTGACCAAGTTTTGTAGTGCCTGTCAGCTAGCTCAGTTCCACTATCTGGTGTTAAATGGAAAAGACAGAATTTTGGGGGGATGACTCAACTCTATCTTGTTTCTGTATCTGCTAAACTATTTCTGTAAATTTTGAATAGTAGTCTCCACTAAAAAGAATGGAAGGATGTAGTTTTCTTTCTAACATCCTAATTTTAGAGGCTTAGCAACATTCCAGTGATGTATAGATGATTTAGATGAAGCTATCAAAATCAAAATGAAAAATATTTTATGAGTAATGCCTATCTAGTTATTGGAGTGATATGTCAGCAGCATAAATGAAGAGTACAAAGAGCAGAGATTTGTTCAATTCTTAAAACTTAAGCAATTCTTAAATGACACAAACCATGTATCAGTCTGGCTAACCACAGAGAGACGAGGGACCATTCTAGGAAAAGGCAGGAAAGATGCTCAGCATGGACTCAGCAAACAAATATTTTCCTAGTATATATAAACTGAGAGATTTGCTTTGCCTTTCATGTGCATAAGTGATTTCTATTATTTTATCATTTTATATCAAGTATACACTATTTTTGTGCATTGATTATAACAAATCTTCCTTGATTTTAATGAGAACTAAGAAAGTAAAATTCATCTCTATTTCTTGTATTATTATTATTGTTTTTACTTCCTTATATTGTTGAATACCCTTGTTACTGTGAAAACAAAACTTGAACTGAAACAAACAAACAAACAAACAAACAGAAAACAACTGGCCATTCTTTCTTCCCCTCCTTTCTCCAAAAAAAAAGTAAAATACTACATTACCTGGGTGAAGGCTTTATCTGACAACTTCAACATCACAAAAACGACAGTCATCACAGTTAGTATGGCTGTGAGGTATGCTATCCAAAATACCGAGAGTGGAACAAAGAATCAGTGTTTTTCTCTCTCTTAGAATAAACTCCTCCATAGTTAGATTTTGAATCCCTGAAACAATACATAGACCCATGTCTTCAAAATGGATTAAGTGAAAAACTGAATATTTGTCAAAAGAAGGACAGCAGGCTCTAACTTTATAGAGCATAAGTAGGGCACTATGAAGGATTTTCATCCTGCCCTTGTTGTATTTGTGCTGGGAATAGACCTCTTCAGGGCCCTGAAGGTCAAACCATCATATTTCCCAAATGCTATACTAATAGAAACATTTTTGAGGAAAAATAAATAATTGAAAGAAAACACATTATGTGAAATGTTGGTCATATTAAAATAACTGGAAAAAATATCCAGTGATTTGAATAAGACTTTTACTCTCTTATTATGGATTTAGCCTAGCATTTATCTCACCCTCACTCTCTTCCTTTGACTGGTTGGACCTATACACTATTATCCTAGTTTGGAGGGAGATGCCCAGTATTGCCTTACTTCTTGGTTTCTTTGAAGCTGAATTATCAAAGACGCTTTGAGATGCATCATTGTGTTTTTTAAAGCCTGTTTCTTTGAAAGAGCCTTTATCAAGCCTCTTTTGATTGAATTGTCTGCATTCCAGCAGAGAGCAACACAAACCTGAACAAGGACAGAAGTTCAGGCAACATTAATATCTTCTTTGGGCACTTTTACAGTTTCCACTACTTTAATGAGCATACTTAACACTTTAGTTCCCCATTGCTCCCCCACAACATATACTGTCTCAATATATATCATAAAAATCACACCCCTGATAACTCCATTTTTATTTATTTTTCTTATTGGGACACTATTTCGTTCTAACTTTGTAGCCACATTACTACCCTCCTTTCTGCTTCCCAGCTGGGCCCCAGGATTCTGTCCCAGAACAGCGGAGGTGGAGCTCTCTGCCCCTACTTCTTTCTCTTATGCAGAAATGTTGATGCCAACCCCCTTGTCTACTTCCACATGCAGCCATCTTTTCCAGACACAGGAGCCATCCCCTAGTCTTATAGTAGGACGTATGACAGAACACTTAACTACCTGGACATTCCTGCTGTTCCCATCCCTTCTTTCTTCCTGCATCAAAGGTGATGCAGAGACTTAGTGAAAAGGATTCCACAAACCAAGCCCTTGTGGGAGAAAAGGAAGCAGCCAAGAAATTCATAATGAGTAGTCTCGGGGACTGTGTATGTCAACATCTTCCAAGGTACCAGTATCCACACACCAGCCCCAGTGCTTGCGGGCTCCAGATCAGCTCTAGAGATGGCTGGAGGAAGCATCCAATATGATCAACAGTCTGCTTAAAAGGCAGGGCTGGCTCTGTGCTGGTGTGAGCACAGCAGTCCCTTCTCTCTGCCTGCATATTTTTAGTTCCCTTTCACTTTGAAGGCGTTTTCACCTCACCAGGGCCATTTCTCTGGGATGCTCTGGGTCATCACTGTGAGACCAGTGTTGTTTCCTGAACTGTTCTTTTCTGTGTCTCTCTGAAATACCTCTAGAGAAGAGCACATAATGAGAATTCACACTCTGAAGAGTGGAAACCCTCAGCTGCACAGACAGCTGCATATTGTGGCAGCTACTACGTGAGGAAGAACAGTCTGCGTTGCCTCAGATGAATGTTAGGTTGCAATGCTGGGCTAACAAAATAAGGCAGAATCTGAAATGTTAAAGCACTAGTTACTCAAGATACGACAGCATTTTTATGTGCAACTTTAATTGGTTCACATTCAAGATGAATAATTAACCAAAAACTTAGGGATACTTTTACAGGGTCATTGTATTCTCCATGTCCAGCCCTTGGCAGATACATGCTGCTGTTCCAAGCAATTAATGTGTCCTATCCCATGTTTCAGTAGCCAGGGAAAATGGTGGTGAAATATAATGTCTGAACAATGTTATGTTTTTAAGGCTGATGAAAGTGTGGACCATATCATGTTATGCTAGATAGTCTGCAAACATAAAAATGACACAGGCGTTACATTGAAGCTTTTATAAGCATTCTGAAAAATGCAAAACAGAGAAAGGAATAGAACAAAATGAAAGACAGTATTTGATTCCCTGCAAAATTCAAGTTAACTAAGCCATTTCTGGCTTTATAAAATATTGTCAGCGGCGTTGTTTTAGAGGTGGATAAGTCTGGCAAAAAATAAGGGAGAGTTGAGGAAGATGAGGGCAGTAGATAAGCAGGTACAGGAGCTCTTACAGGCAGTCAGGCATCAGAGAATACAGATGATAGTGCTCCAGAAAGGAGCTGCTTGGTCACATGGAGTAAGCTCCGGATACTTTTTGTCTCATGAAAAATCTACCTGTTTGTGCAGCACTGAGGAAATGCCACATAGGTCTTAATGCTTGTGGTGAGCATAGCATGCTCCCCCAGCCTTAATATAGCAGTAGCTATATAAGCAGTTTTCTGCAGATGTTGAGGCAACATCAACCTCTAAATGAAGCGGGAATTTAATATGTGGATATAGAAGATGACTGTAGTAAACACAGGTCTTATGTGCCTAATATTCCACATTTGCTAAGCAAAAGGATTCATAACTAATATTTGTAAAAATCTTCAGGCTAAAGGCACACACACTAAATTTTATATTTATACAGATGTATATGCTTTATATATACTATGCTGTATATACTATATTTACCACTTGTTATTTCATTTACAGCTTACTGCAATACTTTTGTTTGTAAGGCTTTAAGAGACTCAGCTTGTACTTAAAACATTGGACTTGTGCAAGAAGGTTTCAAAGCTTCCAGAACACAGATTTGTCCTTGCTAAACAAGGACCATTTTTTTTTTTTCTTTTTCCTGTGACTTAAATGGCATAAGACAAACATTAAATATTAGATACTTGTAGTGCAAAACAAATAACAAAGATATAACACTTATGTACACTTTCTGTATTCAGACAGATTTTTCTATTGTTGTCTTCAGTCTTACTGCTAGAATGTTGTTCAAGGCCTACTTGCATTCAATATATATATATATATATATATATATATATTCCTTGTTTTATTGACCACTGAATGAGAGCTCTTCTTTCTTAGATTAATATTCTACTTAGATTAATATTCTACTTAGATTAATATTCTTATTTCTTAGATTAATATTCTATCTTAGATTAATATTGCTGACCTTGGTGATTCTCTTTTGTATAATATATGAATCAATGTAGAGCTGGCACACGTAGCTAGCTGCTGAACCTAAACTTTTTTTCCAAATTGCGGTGTGGTAAATGGAATATGAATGAAATAATTACCTAAAACATGCAATCAGCCTGGGATTCATGCCATGAAGTGCCATTTAGGTCAAGAGTCCAGCAGGACTCGAAATGTCTTGGATGTGTGTGGATAATAAGAACATCCAAAGTAAGCATTTCTGAAAGCCCAAGGGAGTTTGTGGAGGGAGTTAGGCTTCAAGGCACGTATCAACATCTAACTAACCTGGGTCAAGAAGAATATTTCTGTGGCCAGTTCATTCTCTAAAGTTTTTTGAAGAAACTGATAGAGGTCCCTGTCAGAGACATAATGCTAAACTACAGGCTGTTGGCATGATTGCATGTGCCACTCACATTTCTTGCTGCAAAGGGCAGATCTGTTTTCAACTGTCCCCAAATCCAAAGTAAACATTTCTGATGGTATGGAAGCTAGGAAAACTATTTCTAAATAGCTACTTGGTAAATGTCAGTATTTCTCTTTGCAAATTGACTGTTTTCTTTGTTTTTCCTTGCTTTCTCCCATGAAAAAAAAAAAAATCCTAAAATACATTAGATTATTTCCCATGTAAGCAATTTCACTACTACCAGAGGAATGTTATATGATGACAAGTTATGTGAAATGGTCACAGGGACTGTGTAGTGAGATCATGAGATACTGTCTGCATTGTGATTAAATGCAGTCTATTTAAAAGTTTTTGGGATCCCTGTGATAGAATGTTGATGGAAAGCAAAATCACAACCTCCTCCACCAACCGTCACCATCAGGGCAAATTTTGGTATACAAAATACAAAAATCCTTGTTAACAACAATAATTTAGTTCATAATTAAGTTGTATTTAAATGGCTTAGTAATGGCATAATTTGGGTAGTATGCACATTTTTCTGCAGTTTCTGGCAAATTCTCTTGGGGTGCAAATAAGTTCTGTGCTGATGTCCACCATAAACCATCAGAAATATTTGCTTCTATTTATACACTTCAGGGGCCATTTCTGTCCAGCAATTTATGGAGAGAAGTGACATAAGAAATGTCAATACTCAGCCAGAGCAGATAATTATTCAACACTTTTTGCAGAGGCAGACAATGTTCCTTCAGAGTTAAGAAAATCTTTTACTTGGGCTGCTTCGGTTTGTTTTTCTAACAAAGGAAACAGATTAGTGTTTCAGCATCTTTATTTCATTTCTCAAAAAACTGATATACCCATGATATGTACAGATGGCCAGTCAACAGGGAAAATAACCAAAAATGACAAAAACAAAAAAAAAATTATATCTGTGATCAGTACAGTACTTCTCAACATATCGATTCTGCTAAGGCAAAAAAAAATAAAATAATAAAATAAAATAAATAAAATAAAATAAAATAAAATAATAAAGTGTTATGGAGTTTAAGAACCTGAGCCAATGTGAACATCCTGTGAACTCTAAAAAAGTAGCTCATTTACATCTGGTTATTCTGGTTTAATTGGAATAACACATGCTGGATTCCCATGAGTAAAAGATAATCTCCCATACTCATGACTTTCTCAGATAAATTAAAAAACAAAAAAATTTGCACACTAAAGTACTGTAATTTTATTTCAAAGAACAGATCAAATCCTGCTCCTAATACACTGGTGCACCCTCTCACCAAAGTGACTTAGACAAGAACCTGATTTCTTTTCCTTGGAAATAACTGTTTTGATTATTCTCTCTCTCCCTTTGTTTTAACTTTGGAATGAAAAGTGATCCTTTCTGTTTTTTTAGAACCATTTTGAAAAGAACCATTCAAAAGGTGTTCAAAGCTTGAAAGATCTGAAGTTAGGCACTAGCTGTAGAACTATGACATCTAACATCAACTATATTAAGACTCAGTGTTTTAAACTCAGCACTGATCAATTCAACCAATCTTACTGGAGATATGCTAGAAGAATTTAGCCCTTCATCCCATCTGATGGACCAAGGAGTGTCAGAAAAATCATTCAGTTCATCCACAACCCTGGATAAATCCCTTCTAGATAATGATCATACACATAGCACATGGGATCTCTTATTAGTGAACTTCAGTGATAACAGGCACTATTGGCCACGCACTGCCTATGCCTCCTATTTCTCCATCATCTGTCCAACTTAACAAGCTAACCATTCATTTGAACAGGAAAAGTTCAAATAAACACCATAAACATCCAAGACTCATGTGGGTCATCAAAGCATATAAATACTGATGGGCTTCTTACAGCTTCCTACCAGAAGACCAAAACACAATCTGTTTTAGCACCTATATTTACTCACTGATACAGAGCTGCTGCCAGTATTACTGTGTCTGTAGACAACTGGAAAGGAAAATGAATGCATTTGATTAACACATTGGGAACTATGAAATAATGGTTTTAATATGTATTTCAAAGCCAAAACTAACAGTACAACCTATTTAGATTCCCTGACACCTCCCATTTAATTGCCCTTTTCAGGTGCTTGTACCTTTGCCAAGTTTCAATCATTTGGGGTAAAATTTTCCATCTTAGGTGCCTACATTGGGCCAGTTTTCATTCTTCTCTTTTTTTTTTTTTTTTTTTTTTTTCTGTTTGTTTTGGGAATATTACAGAAAAAATAGCTTAGCTGCTTTGAAGGACAAGGCTATGGAAAAAAAAAATGTCCATGTGAACTAACTTCAGTGACCTTAAACGGAGTGTTTCAAGTTTCAGATTAAAACCTGGGTTGGATAGAGGAAGGAGTAAACCCCTTTGTATCAAGGATGTGCCTTTTGTCATCCCTCTGGAACCTGACCCTAGTTGATTAAGTTTCATGCCATTGGGAAGGGTGGGGAAGGAAGTCCACACATGTTCAATAGATTAAAATTTTAGCAGTTTAAGAGGCTTTCTCTTCACTTATAATATCCCTGACCTCCTGAATATCTTGTGAAAATTTTGGACGTGTCCTTGGAGGACTTCATACCATTATACAAACTGAAGAGTTAAGTGGTATTAGAAAATGTCTTCCCCTCCAACTCCTCCTTAAGGTATAGAAATTGCATTGTGCCATTTAGAACATTGCTTGTCCCTACCTGTGCCCTGTTTATAGATGTTTCTGGGCTTTCTTTTCTAATATGTTGTCCTGTTCCCCATATTTGCAAAAATACAGAACATTGAAGCTAGAATCCATGCTTCTTCCCCAAACATTATGTCTCTTTTTGTCCGACACTGCAGTGCAAAACATCTGGGTCACGTAACTTTCTCCCCCACCTTGTCCTTTCCCAAACATTTTCCCAGTACTACCACCAGTATCTTAGCGGATGAACTGCTGCTCTGTTGTGAGCTGAAATACTGGAGAAAAAAGATCAAGCACACTGAAACAGGATACTTTCTGCTGGAACTAGATTATTGTGTCTTGAGCACAGCCGGTAAAAAAATATTTTATCTTCTACAGACAATTCTGATGAAACTTATGGCAGAATTTCAAATACTGAAAAATTTCAAATGAAAAACAGATTTATTTCAATGTCAAGATAATACTTCATGGGAGCTGAAGTCAGCATGCCTCATGTTTTCATATTTCTGTATGGGGTGGATTCAGGTGTTAGGCCAGACAATGTCTTGCTGTGTCCCTTTCTGGAAATGTCAAAGAATCAGATGTTAAACAGGAAAATTCTTTGCAAGTAAAGGTACTAATAACCTAGTTCAATAAACTGGATTTGTTTATTAGAGATTTATTTATTTATTTTTTCCAAATGTGTATCAAATAAGTCAACTGGAAGACAAGGAAAAGCAAATAAACTTGTTTTTCAGTATTTTTTTTAACTGAAACACAGCAGAATTTGAAGAAAATATAATAACAATGAATAATAGTTAACTAGTTATGCAATCTTGTGACCACTCTCTTCATTCCTGGCTATGACTGCAGAACCATGGCTAGCCTAAATAAGAGACAACATGCCCAGCATCAGTGTGTGTGACCAGAGTGAATGACCATACAAATGTTATTTACAAAAGAGGCAAGTGTCCAGTGGCTAGGAAGAGATGTCATCTGGTGCAGTGGGAAGTGACTGGTGAAGAGCAGGAAAGGCTGCAGGTTCACTCACCATGAGAAGACGTAGAACAGTGACCAGAACCGGTTATTTTTCTGCTGGAAGTCTGCAAGATGGTGTGCATAATGAAAGAAAAATGAATGAAAGAGGAATGGTTTGGGGAAAAAAAAAAAAAAAAAAAAAAAAAAAAAAAAGTATTAAATGAAGATAAACTGATTGTTATGGAAAATTGCTGTGATAGTATTTAAGTGATCTACATTTTAACAGAGAGAAATGATTTTGTCTTTTGTTTTGCTTTGTTTTTCTTTTACAAGAAACATTAATAATACTAAAAATTTCTATTAAAAAAAAAATATTTATAGTAGCAATTCATCTAAAAAACAAACAAAAACAAACAAACAAAAAGCTTCCTAGTATAGTTATCTTAAGATAACTTGGTAGTGCATTCTGCACTAAACTGTACTGCTCGGAAGGACAATGGTAAAGCCAGAGATAATGGAGAAAAAATTCTCTTCAACTAAAGAAAAGGAGAAATAAGGTTACCAAAAACAAACAAGCAAACAAAAACCCACTAGCAGATAAGAGGAATGAACTGAAGTTAACAGGAAATGCAAAGCATCGAAGCAGATGAACTACCTGAAGGCTGCCAAAAATCAGATGCCGATATCCCAGCTGTGCAGTGAACTATTTTGTTGACTGCTGAGATAGACGGGAGTTCACAGAGCCTGCAGACCCCATGACAGAGCACCATGGGCTTATCTTACCCAGGGAGGATAAGGAGACAATGGCAGAGCCAAGAACAGGATTGAGATTTCCTCAAGCACAGGGCCTTCCACCACTGCCACCTTCCCTTGCCCCATCTCAGCCTGGTGAATTACCCCCACTCCGGTGTCATGAGGAACTCATGGACAGTGGATGAACTGCCAGGGGGGCTGCTCCTCCTGGGAGGACATCATGCCAGCAAAATGAGGCCTTTGCCGGAGCAGCAGCTTTGTCAGAGGAGCGCATGCAGCTGTGGCCATTTCAGATCCATTCTGGCTCTGGTTGAATGCACCACCTCCAAGTCAGTTTATACAGATCTGTTGTTTCTATACTCAGAGACATTCCACATTCCTACATTTTTTTTTTTTTTTCTGGGCAAAAGCCTTACCTCCTGTAAGCCAGCACAGTGTGAATTAATTCTAGGGTGTTATGATGATTTACACCAACTGGTATGGGGTCCAAGATAGGTCAGAAAATAGGGAAAAAGAGAGATTTAAGATGCAGCAAACAGGTTTCCAGCAGAGCCTGAAGGCACAGCATGCAACTTAGAGGAGTATCATTCCAGAAAAGGAGGGCTTTAATTCCATCAACTTTTCTGGCACTTTCCATAAGCATTAAATTAATTGAAACAATAAGTATAAGCCTTGTTTTCTGAGGTGATACATGAGTGATACAACCCCGACTGATCTAAGTCCAGAAATGTATCATAAGATTCATTTAAGAATGAAAGAGGAAACAATAATCAAGGATCTCTAAACCTTTAAACTCTCTAATTCTTTTTGTTTTGGGTCTGTGGATAAGGGCTTAGTCATACAACTAATTATACACAAGCACAGTGATTGCTTTCAAGCAGGACGACACAAAGCCTCGCTCTGAGAGGTCACCAAATCCTGTCTCATTTTTGTGCATTTGCTTTTACTGGCCGCCCCGCTGCCTGTGCCACCTCCAGCACCAGGAAGCACATGGAGCTTCCTTTCCATCCGGCGGCTGAACAGGAAACACTGGAATCTCCGAGCGCCATGAGCACGCAGCCAAGAGCAGCGGTGGAAGAGCACGACAGGAACTGACACGCTCTCGGCCAGCAGAGCTACTTCTGACTTGCAGGTCAGCGAGACTGCTTATGTGATCTCCCACTCTACCCGAAATGGTGCATTCTTGAAAAATTAGAAATGTTGACCTCAGGTACAAATACTGGAAATGAGACTGATTAGCCTGGAAATCTAGCTTGAGAAAAATCACTTGCTCAGATTATTCAGATACCAGCTATGCCAAGACTATACTTGCTCTAGACCGTCCCTTTTGTTCTGCAGTATTTTTTCTTGCAAGTACATACTGCTTTTTCCTTGTGTAGGCATTACTAGTTACATGCAAAGTTTGATTTTGTATTCCTTCTACATCAATACAAGGGAGAGATTTCTCAAGGTACAAAATAAACTGACATTCTTTATTGTATATGCCTGTAATGCATTCAACCTTAGAAAAACGTAGTGAAGGTACTGCAATATGGGATATTTCAGGATTCCAACACAAAATGGCATTAGCATGAGTTTACACTTTTCTTACAATCAGTTCTAAGCAGATCTGTAAGTACAAATACAATACAAAACAAAACAACTACTAACTAAGCATAATCATAGATTACTTCACAGAATAGTTGAGGTTGGAAAGGACCTCTAGACATCATGTAGCCAACCCTACTAGTCAAAGAAGGGACAAATAGAACAGTTTCCTCAGAGTATTGTTCATCGGGGTTTTGAATATCTCCAAAGATGGAGGTTCTGTGACATCTGGGCAACCTATTCCAGTCTTTGGCCACTCTCACTGTAAAAGTGTTTTTTTTTTTTTTTTTTTTTTTTTTCTTATGTTTTAATGGAATTTATTGTATTTCAGATTGTGCTTATTGTTATTTGTGCATCCACTTGGAACAGTTGAGGTAATAATAAATATAAACAATGTTAATATAAGTGCATGAAATATTAAGATCAAAAGGGATAAAGAAACAAACACTGACTCGAACACAATGGAAGATATTACAGCTAATGATATTTATGACACTTTGTCTTAGATAAAGACCAGAATAAATTATTAAACCTTCTGATTCTGTACCTCACAGGCTAAGAATTCTCATCTGGCAATTCTTTTACTGAGTCTGTTAATTTTGTGTTCAAAGTGGCATCGATTGTTTACACTTCTTTGTGATGGAAGTGTACACTTCTTTTACTTTCAGTCTTCATGACTGTTGGTGAGATCATACATAGCCCATTTTGCTTTTAACTAGCTTTTCTCTAGCTCCGTGTAGACAAAGAAACATGTCTGTCCATTCTCCCCCCTACATCTCCTACCTACATTTTGGATATCTAATAAAGCAGTCTTTGTAAAAGAGGCACTTAATTTTCTCTGCAGTCAGGACAAGGTGTTTTTCAGTATTATTGGAAGCAATTCTTTTATCCTAAGCTTAGTATGTGATTTAAGCTAATCCACCATGTATCCTCTAGGAAGGCAATGATTACTTTGTGCCTGTGCATGATTTCTTCTGTATTTCCAGACTATTGATTTACAGTTCTGCATTCTGGAGCTTAGTGACAACTAGCATTGATATTTAGCATTAACATCAGCTATGCCATTATGCCATGCAATGATCTTATCTCTTTGCACGTGCCTCTTAATTGCACCAAATTTTCATTTACCTGATGAGAAAGACCCTTGAAGAAAAAGAAAAAGAAAAAAAAAAGAAAAAGAAAAAAAAAAGCCTTTCTATATAAAATGCTATTACACGCTGCAAAACAAATCTCAACAGACTTAACTAGCAGCAGGGACTCATCAGTCTAATGCAAGCCACAGAAGAATACAAAATTGAGCTGTGGAGCATTGTTTTGTTTTGTTTTGGTTTGTTTGTTTGTTTGTTGATTTTTTTATTTTTTTTTTTAATTTTAAAATACCTTGTATCATCTTCCTGACACAAGGGAAGAACTGAAATGAAAATACTGGTAAGTAAATATGTTCTATTTAGCCACATCACAACTATTTAGTCCATTCCATGTTGCTAAAATAGTACCAGCAGAGCTAACAGCTTCTGACAACAAGAGGCCAGCCAAGAATTAGTGTCAATTAACTCTGTGAGATTTGGCAAAATGAAATGATATCATGACTGGTCGGGAGGCAAGTATTTAAATATGACATACAATTATACCACTCTATGAAGACTTTAGAAGTTGTTTGAGTTTTAAAAAATCTGTTTACATGTATTCTTAAAGTGACATATTAACAAATATCTGTCCTGAGGAACTGCCAAGCAATAACTATTCATTATATGTGAATTATTGTTTATCTCCTTTGGAACTCCAGATGAATATCTGAAATATTTCAAGCTGTCTGGTAACAGAGAGGTAAATAATGAGAAACGAATTCACCTATTCATATTTCAATTTCCATTTTCGTTACATAAACATAGATATTTGCCAAAGAAATGTCTAAACTGTCTATGAATCCAACTCTGTCTTTGTGACACTGCACAATGTAAGTAAAAGATTTTACCATTGCCCAGCACTATACCAGTTTAGTGCTTACATGAAATTAGTTTTGCCATGTTTGACTTGCATTTACTATGCTGGAAATTTTGTAATAATCAATATTTTTACAGAACTAATATGCAGCAGTTTTATGAAACATTGTTGCTGAAAAGCTGAAAGGTTCTTAAAGTTCTGTTTATTTAATACACATCTTCCATACATATATTAAGATGGTGAAAGTAAGTTCAACAAGAAGTTGTTTTGTTTGTTTTGTTTTGTTTTCCATGGGAAAACCTCTGCTTTTTTAGATGTAACTGAATCTTACAATACCAGAAATCCTGAACTTAGCTTAATGCTGGGCTTCTAAGAGGTGGCTAGAACACCTTTTAATCTAAACTTGCAACAGAGATATTATAATACTCTGTTATCATATTAGATTTAGACAAAACTATTTCAGATCTCCTTATCGTTATTCCATCATATTTGATGGAATATGTAAATTGCTTTTTTCTGCCACTTCATTAAGAAAGAAGATTCATCTCAACTTGTCAGAATACAGTCAGGTCAGTATCACAAATTTTGCATAGATAAAATGGCAACACTGCCTGCTGCTTTCCATCATCATCTCTCAGTAAAATTTCTTCTAAATAATAACTGAAGCGCACTAGTGATGCTATGCAAGCAGATCTACCACCTTTCTTCAAGCTGGTTATTACTAGGAATGAGTCAATATGAATCAATGAACCAATATGAAGGTAAATGCCCAAATTTACAGCCTAATCAGTGTCACAGTTATCATTGTTACTTAACAGAAGCTGAAAGTTTTAGTTCACAGATCATTTGGATGAATGAGCTGAGAAAAGCCTACAAGGAAGACTGAGATCAAGCCTTGCAGAGCCTAATTCCAGGAGGGGAATGCTCCACAATCGTGTGTGTCCCTCAGGCTACACAAGCATAAATGACCTGTAGTTTCATAGACCAATCTCCCTAAGCAAAAATACAAAATAAAGAGGAAAATTGATCAGCTATACTTATATCATCTGCTCACTACGATGAGATTTGGTGCTGATTTGCCCTACAAAAATCATATAGGTTTTTACATGTCCTGGTTTCAGTTAGGACAGAATTATTTTTCCTCCTAGTAGCTGGTAGGGTGCTATGTTATGATCTGACGTCATGCTAAAAATTATATAGGGGTGGCTAGCTGGGGTGTGGGGGGCGGCTGCTTGGGGGAAGTCTGGGCATCGGTCAGCAGGTGGTGAGCAATTGCATTGTGTATCACTTGTTTCATACACACTATTATTATTATTATTATTATTATTATTTCCTATTTTAATAAACTGTCTTTATCTCAACCCACAGGCTTCACTTTCCCATTTCTTTCCCTCATCCCGGAGACGGAGCGGGGAGGTTGAGTGAACGACTGTGTGGTGTTTAGCTGCCGGCCAGGTTAAACCACAACATTATATTAAAGTAATTAGACAGAATAGACAGATGTACCTTTGAATATTCAAGAGAATATTTTTTCCATTTCACCTAGCTGTGGGTTTTTAAAATTGATATGAAACTTCATGATAAATATTAAAACAATGCTCAAACTTCTAACAAAGTTGGGACATTATTTTGAAAAGAAAAAAAGTACGTTATTTGTTGGACATGTTCCTATATGTATACTCATGCAAAGGATAAATTAGCTATATGAGGAAAAACATATTAATAATTTTTAGTAAATGATGTAGATTTCATCAGAAGTTTGAGTTCAGACATAAATTACTTCGTCTTAGAAATAAACATTCATTACACTAAGATGTTGTTTCATTGAAGAGCCCTTCTCTGAGTCTGTGCAAGTGTTTTATATTTAATTTCAGTGTTTGGGTCCCACAGAAATAGATCTTGGCTCTGCATTGTTGAATATTTACTGATAAGAAACAATAATAAAACCTATAATCTTGGATATACTACAATATTCTGCATCCTAAAAATCTTCAGTTACATGATCATGGATCTGATTAGACACAAAGGTCTTCAGTCTGGAGAGAGATGCAGTGAAGATCAGCAAGGCTTCTTTTCAGGGGTTTCTGATGGCAGACTGTAAAACTCTTTAAAACAGAGAAATGGACAAAACTCTGTACATGTGCACAGATACAGGCAAACAAGACATTACCCACGTAGAAGGGATGCAGATGTACATCAGGTGACATAAGTGGTGGTGTACAAAACAGTGTTCAAAAGCTTTCTACAAACCCCCATGTCTACCCTGGTATATATGACTGCATAACATTTTGAAGATCCTACATGATATCATATTTGTTGCTGTGGAAATCTTGCTTTTGGCATTTCATGTCTGGAATATTAATCATGGCTTCAAAAAGTTCTTTCAGAACATTTTTCTGTGTGTTTCGTTACACACAAAAAGAGACAAGATACTGAAAAGTTTACAAACTACATTGCAAAACAGCTTCCCTTCTTCTGCTTCTTGCCACACAAACACAAATATTTAATGAAATGTGAAGCACTAAGACTGAAAAAAATAAGACTCTTTCATAAGGTAGATTAGCAATTTGGTCCAAACAATATACATTAGTATTCATCTGAATGTAAAAAATATGGGTTATTTCTTAGAGATAGTGCATACCTGGAGAAGGAAAACCAGACTAGGTTTCAGAACTGGCCTTAGTATCCAGTTACTATTTATAGAGATTGTTGGTTACTTTTTCCGTTAACATTTGGCAGTGAAAAACAAACAAACAAACCTAATGATTTTAGTGTAACAGATTTTTAATAAACAGGACAGCATCTTTCAGCTCATGTTTGACATTCTTTATGAGTCTTTCTAGGCATTGGCCAAGTTATCTATCATCAGTTGTTATTAAAATAAAGACCAATTTATTTAATTGCTACATATTGCAGAATTGCTGTGAATTACTCATCTGCCCAGTCTTGATTCTATGAACAATTCTAATAACATCTATGAAAAGCCAGTAAACAGTTATAAAGATATATTTAACTGAAGCCTAATTTAATACAGTTTAACTATTCCCTGTGATCCACAGTAGTAGTGATTATCAAAATGAAGCAATCCATTCAGCAATATTTATTCCAAAATTATTTTGTGAGTAGCATTAACTTTCTTTGCTATTTCGGAAGCTGTTGTTTTCACTGCAGTATCATTTTCTTTAGTAAATAATAAATATACCTCAGTCTGTGAGGCTTTCTGGTCTGGCATCCTGAATGTCTTGAAGCAAGCTCCTTGGGGAAGTCAAGGTGACCTTCCAAGGTAGTACATTTGAGTATCAGGCGTGATCCTTCTGCAGGCCAAATTAAGATTGTTTATGTAAAAACACAGCTGTCTTGATAAAGGAAGCCATGTAGTTTTGTCAGACCACAACATTTAGCAGCATGCTTGAGATCTCTCATCCTGTTGCTTCTACCCTATCACCCTAGAAAAGAAAAAGAAAACAAATATAAAAGAATGGAACTCAACATTAGCAAAATAAACAAACACCTTCCACATGGCAAGGCTGCTGCCAAGCTACATAGATGTAAAACCTTCCATTTTTATACTGGAAGCAGAGGTAAAAATAATCTCCTTACTATCTTTGCAAAAGATGAAAAGCTTTTGAGTCTGGGGAGGAATTTTGTGTTTCTTTTCTTGTTTTCAATAACCAGTTTAACCACTTATTTTCTGTGAGAACATGCAAGTCTTTTTAAGACTGTTTTTCCCAAAAAGTATTGTTCTGTTGTTCAACAGAACACTGAAATACCTCTTAAAGTGTTATTCCTGGTCAAGTGCTATCCAGAGAAATAGGTTTACTAAACTGAGGCCCAAAATAAGTACCACTGGTTCTGATATAAAGTCTCTATATGCATACGAACTCCAGGGACATTCCAGGCAGATTCCAGGCAGTCTTTGTGTCTGACACTAATTTAATGCTGCCATATAGAAATTGCCAGATTTTTGTATTCACAATAACATTTTTTTTCTCTTTTAATATGCTATTGCCAACAATGAAATATTACAATTACTACTAAATAAATGTTTGTTAGATATCAAAATTTCTATTAATATTGTCTTTTGGTTATTCTATTTAACCCACTTAAATGCAATTAATTAATGATAAGAGTGTATACTCCAAAAGTCAGAGTTTAAAGCTATTAACTGAAAGGCTAGATACAGTAAGAAGCTGCAGTCATTCTCTGTTAGCGTAGCAACTACAGATTTGGAATATTCTGGTAGCATCTTTTTATGTTTTGCTAATGAACAGTAATTTACCGCTGTCAATTTCACCTAAAAATTGAAAAGCAAAAATGGTTTGGAATTACAGTGGTGGGAGGGGAAGTAGAAATTCAGAAAATTACCAATTTTGTATAGTAGCATTTTGTATTGAAATATGAATATATTTATGCTGATTTTGTAGTCAACATTTAAACAAAACCATAGTTCAGAATTATCCAGGCTAAAACCCTAAAAAACAGTTTGGCTTCCATTTTCTGAAGCCACATCTGGACCTGATATAACCAGTATCCCATACTGTGGCAGAGATCTTCTCAAAAGAGAATGTTCTATCATGATGACCTTTTTATGTACAGTAATGACAAATCAATTTGAGATGACCATATGAGCAACAATAATCACAAATAGAAGAAAGTTTAAGAATATGGAAATGGTGCAAAAAATATAAAAGTCACTGTTTCCAGAAAAAAAAAAAAAAGAAAAAAAAGAAAAGGAAGAAAAAGTGGAGATTTAAAAAAGATTAAATCTGAGGTAGATGATTAGTGTAACAGATATGCAGGCACAACAAAAAAAACATCCTTGAGAACAATAGTCTGACATAGCTGGAGTTTTAGCAAAAGAGCTAAAATCTAGCAACATCTTTTTGAAGGATTCAGTTCACAGATATGTTTCATCTCAAAGTGAATAAATTGACTGACTCACAACATCATCTGCCTTCAGTAATATTCTGTAAATGAAGGAACATATAATAGGAGTAGTCAAGCAAATGGAAGAAGGATTCTTCTCTAGAGTAAGAAATGTCAAAAATGGCTTGGCATCCAGTGAAGCAAGGCAAAACCCAAACAGTGTAAACAAAAGTACTAAACTATCAAATGCCTCAAACCTTCATTTGAACATTCTTAAAATGTTATGGATATGGAAAAAAATAGTATTTTCCAATACCATACACAAATACTGACAAATACTAGTGGACGAGGAAATCATTCTTCACTTCATTTCAGCCCTGAGTAGACAGATAAAGAATCTAGAAATTGTAATTTAGACTAAAATCTGCAGTGGAAGAATAACACTATTGTTGCTAGTATCTTGTGACTACTAAGGTAGTCGCACTAGCGTCAATTAGTGTAGCTAGATGTTTCTGACAGTAACACACATCCTAGGAGGATTTTCAGAGATACCTTTCACTTTCAGATATAGGAACACAAAGATCTAATTTCTGTCATCAGGAAGCAAGGAAATGAACTTCAACTAATAAAGGTTAAAATTGTGATACTATACTTGCAGACCCCCCCCCCCCCCCCCCCCCCCCCCACACACACTAGGCACAGGCCTAGGGGCCTTTGGGTACTAATTAATGAAAAGGTTATCATAACACTCGGTAGCCCTGAAGTGGTCAGGCAGTTGTACTTGATGATCTTTGTAGGTATCTTCCAGCTGAGCTATTCTGAATTCTAAATTCTGAGTTTGTAAACTCCCAGGGCCTTCCGGGGTGGTGGTGGTGGGAGGGTGAAATGGAGGGGAGAGAATAAGTGCAATGGTATGTTAAATGCTTGAGAATTATTCTCAAGGAAAAAGAGATTATTAGTGATTTATCATCCCTGAGATTACTGAGAGCCGTGTGCCAGAACTCTAAGGCACCCTAATTTTATTATCAAAACTACACAGATGTATTTTATAAAAGCCACTGGTGTACACAGCTGAATTTTAAGCTAAGATAACCTTGGAGCATGAAAATATTTAAGCTTATCAACTCCTTCAGAAGCATCAGCAAAGCTAGTTACATATCCATTTTAAAAGCAGAACTGTGAAGAATCTGAAAGCAATTATATAATGGTTATATAGCCTCTGTTGAGATGGTCAGACAATAGTAGAGATGTCTCAGGCCTTTAGAGAATGCTGGAATTATGAAGATGAGATAACGATATGCACTGCCAGATGCAAAAATACTCAAGACCCAGATCACTGAGGAGAAAATTATCTCAGCCCTATGTGTGGAAGTATTCTGAAGTAGAAGACTGCAGCCAGCACATACACGAGTGATAAACTGCCCAGAATCTGTAATGAAGATCTGCAAGTAGATGAACAACTGTTATATATGTGCAGACATACATCTAGCAACAAAAGGAGACATACAAATGTCTGGCAGGAAAATTAATGACTGCTGAGTCAAGCTAACTAGTGAAGTTAGAAACAGAGAATTTCTTGAGCGTACACCAAATACCATCAGGCTATATAAATATTAGTGATAGTTATCAAATTTGAGCCAGTGTCCACATAGAGGATCTTGCCTTTTCTGCTGTAGTCTGATGGCACTTTGATTTGGGGCCCTACAGTATGTTACAAGGCTGTCTAATGGAACAGTACCCCTTATGACTGTATTGTAGCTATCCAAATGCAGGATGCAGGTTGTGACATGGCACTGGAATGTGATGATAATATCTTTAGGGTAAGCATGAAGTTGAGTGGAGGACAGACCTTCATTAAGATGGACTGTCAATACTGGACTATCATGCTGATCTATAGGAGTCTGAGTCTGCAGGCTCCTCATTCTTTGAATGAGAACACAGGTTCTCATTCTTTAAATCCTGGATGAGATATCCAAATTTGATCAAAAGAGTGGCCTTCTTGGGGACATGTCTGGCCACTCTCTTTGTGTCAAATAATGACACAAGACCATGACAGTGACTGGTAGTGAGCAGCAAGTTTGGAATGTGGCATGTGATATTAGCAAAGCCCAATGCTCTGAACAACCCAATGCTCTGATGCTCTGAACAACCCAAGAGATAGTGAGACTGAGCCCTCTGTCAATACCCTCCAAAACCTCTAGCCATTCCCTTAGTCTCAGAGGGCCATACTGCACAGTTTTATTACTGTGTTTCCTGTCAGAGGGTGTCCATTTGGCCTTGCACAGAGCATCAGTCTTTCCTTCCAGAGGGACAGATTAGTCTTCCATGTCTCCTGCTCCACCTGTAGCTCTTCCTGGCACTTCATAATCATCATGTATTACAACATAATGCTTCACTGTATTGGCACAGATAGGATTTTCCTTCAGATGGTAATAGACCTAAAAGAAGTAAATTAGCTGAGTATCTTGAAGAGAAGTAACCAGAAATAGGCCTGAAACTGATTTGCAAAGAGGAAATACACTATGTGTGAGTCTCTCTGTAAAAAAAGAATAGTAGCACCTGGCAGTACCATTTGAATTAGATTCCCCTTTTTAGCTTCTAGATAAAAAAGCTGCTAGGGAAAACATCAAGAGGAGCTGTACTAAAAAAGCCTAAGAAAAAAGTGAAATGAGTATTTCAGAAGCAAACATGCAAGGAATTAAGTTTGACAGAAGACTAAAAGCAGAGAGGCAACATGAAATAAAGAACTATCTCATTCACAGGGTTGTCAAGAAAGGCAAAGGGTATCTCATTCACAGGGTATCAAGAAAGGCAAAGAAGAGACTTGTAAGACATGGAAAATCTCATTCTGAAGAGTATTATATAAAGAAATTATTTAGAAATAGTATTTCTCTACTCTCCCCGTCCTCCCAGCCCCCAAGGTCAAGTGTTCCCTATCAGACTTTCCAAGCACAAACACAAGTTAGAGAACTGTGTTATAATTGAAAAATTTTTTCTTTAGAAGTATGAGTAAAAAATGTAAGAAGTGAAAACTCAGGAAGATTGTTGTGGTTTCGATAGGAAGTGTTTATCCTCAAAGGGTTGAGAAAAAATGGATTAAACATCCCATGCTACAGATAAAACATGGACACTCCTTTCTTTCGTTATGTCTCTGCACTTATTGTAACTAAGATATATACAGAATATGGATAAATCCATTTCACAAGATCAAGATTATGTAAGACTACAGGCTAAAGAAGACAAATAATTCTTTTGTTTGTTTTTGTTTTTGTTTTTGTTTTTTGCTCTAACATCTGTTCTTTAGTAAAAAGCTATATATGTGGCACATTACAAAGTCCAAGCTATACTGAAAGCTCTACTGCATACTGCCAAAGAACTCTCAAATACAGCAGCAGTTATATATAGTAATTTCTTCATAGCTAGAGTGGGCAATCTCATTCAGAAGTATATATTATTCTGGTGTTATGTTTTGGAGACTTGACTTTTGGAGAATTAGTACCCCTGTGTTAGAGGTTGCTGAAGAAATAAAGGGACACATGATTTTGGCCTACTAAGTATCAATATTGGCAAGTATTTTATATGATGGAAGAAATCCCTACAGAGACTCTGATAAAGTACTTGGAAAAAGGGATAAGATACTATCAATCACTCCAAAGATTTCTACTCTGTGTGGCAAACTATATACCACAGTTTTATAATAAATTAAAAAAAAAAAAAAAAGATTCAGAGGATAACATGCCCTAAGGATGTATCACGTCAGTTTAAAGAATTATCATTTCACTGGCAAAGAAAGAAAAATGTTTCAGTCATTTTGTTTCAGTGAATAATGTTATGGGAGGTTTCATTTTGAAGTTATAAAGCAAAATCTCAAAGAAGTAACTCAAAATCCCTTTAAGAATGATTCAGACTGACCTAGTAGTCATTGTTTTGTTGGAAAAATAGATATATGAATAAAGTGTAAAGCATAACACTACTTATACCTCCTGAGGACAGCTAAAATGGATTACTATATGCTAAGAAGCTACTGATACCTTTATTTCTTATGTAATTATATGTAGTATTAAAAATAGTTTCAATCTCTCTACATTTCCCCATCAAAGGTAATATAAACGTTAATAGCATAATCTGTAGAGGTGACAGCAAAAAAAAAAAAAAAAACTCTTTCAAAAGGAAATACTCTGTAGCCTAAAAAAAAACATTGCTCTAATGCAGCAGAAATCTATGTGGACTGACTAATAACTCTTAACGCTTAAGGCTTTTTATAGGAGACTAGGCACTCTTACTGCTTTTTTGTTTGTTTGTTTGTTTGTTGTTGTTGTTGTTGTTGTTTTTGGTTAAAATTCCTATTTAAAGGTGTATTTACTCTTATTCTGTCACCAATAACCCCTTACCATTCAGTTTTTATATATGACTGGCCAGCGCAGAGCAGTTTTGAACAAAGTCTTAGTCAACTTAAAGAGAGGTGTTTGGAGTAGCACATTAAAGTGACAAGGCAGTAAAATTTGTATGTTACATAATGTTCGCTTAGTGATATAGCAACTGGAAAAGGATTATAAGGGTGTCTCTACCACGTGATGGAGGCCTGTAAGTGCTGGCACCAACCTGACCTAACTCATCTATATGACATCATTTGAGTACCTTAGCTCTGCCTGATTCTGTCTGGTAGTGGTAGACTGAGTTCCAGAAATAGCGTAGTCACGAGAAAGTACAGACATTTCTGTGCTATGCTCCACTGTACTGTGTAGATATATTCCTAAATCTGACAAGCCCTCAGAATTAAATTTTCTTACTTCTATTCTTAATATTCAGTGAGGATGAAGTGCAATTGCAGCACAAGTCAGTCACATTCATCTTTAGAATTGTCTATTAGAGGCCCCCTTAATTATTTACCACTGACTTATAAAACAAAATTAAATCAGTATCATTCTGCTTCTCTATGAATAAAAGACTCTCCAAATACCACATCACAAACTCAGAAAGAAGTTTTTCAGCTAGTCCTAGAGGGGAATAGATCAAAGCTCTGTTAGAGACACCTGATGATGAAAGTGAGAAGAAAATTACTGATGAGAAGGCAGTGAATTTACAAAGCCCTGTAAATGAAAATGTTTAAGTACTTCATAATTACTATCTTATACTACAGTGGAAAGGATGTTCTCTGAAGTTGACAGAAGCTAAACCACCTAAACTTTGGGGGTAAAATTTTTGAAATACAAACATACCAGAAATACTGATAGCCAATGTTAACAGAGGCACAGATATAAAACAACTATTACTTATGTAAAGTAAAATTTTGCCTTCAAAAGTGAAAGCATAATTGTTAAGAGAACCTATTCTTAAGTTATGGTAATCTGTTATTTACTGCAGAAGGAATGAAGTCATATGCTATCAGTGTATGCAGCTGCTATTGATAAACGCCTTTTCTGTATGACTTAGCAAGCCAACCATCACACTCTACACCAGTAAAATTCCTGTTTCTTCTTAAGATGTAAAATAAAGCTCAATGTTGCAATAACATGGAGGATCTTGAAAAGCTGGGGAAAAGTCTTTGACTAAAGCAATAGATGGCAACTTCTTGCTTATGAACAGACTAAAATAAACAACAATAAAAGCCATGAAATAAATACCATTAGTAACCACTACTTGCAGATGGGTTACTTGAAAGCAGGAGAAAGTCCAAGGTGACCTCTTAATTGCAAACAATGTGATGGGTGTAGATAATAACCTCAGTTATATCTCTGGATAATTCCCACAGCTTGTAAACATTGTTGCTTTCCCCTCAGGGGAAGAGCTAAAGAGCGATTTTATTATACCCTACAAAATACAGGAACATAAACAAATCTAAAAACGTAAGTATAAAGTTGGTTTACTGGAAAAGGAGACTCTTTTCTGGGGTTGACCTTGGTCCTGCAAATAATATGAAGGGAATAAATGGAAGTGAAGAAGACACTGACTTTAAATCCCTGTTGCTTTCTGAACTCCTCTCTCACCAGCAAATTTATTTTGTCCACTCACAGTAATGAAAAATCACCGTTATCTGTGTTAGTTGTCTGGGTAGATTATGTTATTAATGAATTAACTAAAGATAAATGAGATACCTACTGATCTGAAACTATTTTGTTTGATTTTGTCTTTTCAGTTATTAGACTGCAAACTGCCAGTATTAGCCAGCTATCCATTCAAATTATTTTATTGCACTTTACATGCAATAAACTAAACTGTTACTGAAGTTACTCGATTCAGTTCCAAAACAATCAACGTCAAGATTTAAAGCTTGAAAAGGACCAAACTTGTCTCTGTTTGCCACAGACCACAGCATTTCTTCATAAATCTAATTTTCTTTCGGGCTTTGAGCCTTCTTCATAGAGCATCACTGTTGGTCTTTACATTGGTCTTCAACATCGCATTGTTGAAGATTAGACAACAATAAAATGGATTATTAGCTGCTGTTACTGACTGCTATAATATTGTTCTTACAGACTGACATCTTGTGGAAATGCAGGTGTAATTAGAAGAAAACATCACATGTGACCAATCTCAAGCTTTACATGCTTGTGACATTAGGCACTCACAGCACTCATGTATAAAGAGGCTTTCTCTGAAACATTGTGTTCATGGAACACTGACTTTTGTTATATTAGTAGAAAATGATATAATATAGGGAAGAGTGAAGTTTAGCTGTTATAGCTGATATGTGCCATATCTCCCTTCCATCACACTGTCTTAGTGTTAAAAGATGCTACTGTCAGTTCCAGCTTATGTAAATGTTTAAATGATGAGACAACTTTTTTCTACTTCACATGTACAAAGCCCCATAGTCTATACATCAGAAACATTTATATGTTTTTGTTAGGGAGTCTAAAAATTAAAATAACTGTTAAAACTTTGTCTGTATTAACAAATTCAACACATGCTAAGCTCATATGTAGTATTATTTTCTAACAAATGGCTTTCATTGCAAAAAAGTTTAGGTTACTAAATACAATTAAAACATTTATTTGCAAAACTCTTTAAAGAAAATAACTAAAAAAATAAAGCCAAAATTATTTACACATTTCCACAGAGAGTAGTCATTAAAATGTTGTTTTGAAGCTTACATGCAACACTGATGAGTGTTAAGGAGGAACTCCCACATCTAAAAACCCCCATGCTTGTTAATTCTTTCCACATGCAGAGCTATTCTATGCTGTATGACTTAAGGTACTTTTAGGAAAGAGAATATGTTCAGCTTGGTTTTACATTAGCGTTGGCACAGATATTAAAAGCAATGCAGGAAAGCATGGAGACTTTCTAGGTAACACAAAGGTTTATTTCTTCAGAGATTAAGATTATTTTTTTTTCTCTTTCACTGACTTCTTTTGAGATGCTGAAACTCAATTATTAACCTTTCAAGCTTTCTACACAATTTTATTTCTTGAAAACTTACATGTTCATTACATGTAAATAAATTATGTAACAATTAAACAAAGTTTTTATTCTCAGGACTCCTCCACCTTTAAGTCCAGATTCTGTTAATTTTAATGTACTCTTCTTTTGGCATCAACTTGAACGGGGCTTTAACTTGGGGATTTTTTCTGTTTTTCACTAGTTGCTGACCTCAGCTTTCAGAACATAACAAAGTCCTTTTGAAGCCAATAGTTTACCAAAGCATGACATTTACGTGAAGTGGTAGAAACCTATGTTTTGGAAATGTGGGGATCTAAGTCCTTGCCCTAATATTTTTAAGATTAATTAGAGACATTACTTTTCTCTGTATCTGTTCCTACTCAATATTTATTACATTTTGAATCCTATTATAAGAGTGGATAAAATAAATTCTATTGTAAAGATGAATTTAATCTTACTTTAAGAGAGTAACTTATCTATTGAATGCTCAAAACTTTGGGAAAAAAAAATATGAAGAAGATGCTTTTCAAGGACAAGCACAGAAGTTTTAAACTTTAAAAACATCTTTAAAACTTTAAAAGTGGGTCTTGACCTGTTCTCTCACAGCCTCCTAAGAGGAGAGGCTGAGGGAGTTGGCACTGTTCAGCCTGGAGAAGAGGAGACAAGAATACAATTTTTAGCATTGCAGGAAATCCTGCAATTTAAAGGTAAATGAGCTTTAACTATAATTACAGGATCAGTAATCAAAGGTTTAATTGAAAGCAAAAGGGATTCTTACTCAGAAAAATGTGTAATATTTTAATTAACTGATCTATTCTCTGAACAATAAATAAACTGTAACCAAAACTACAACTGTAAGATTTGATATCTTTTTTTTTTTCAAAGCAAGTATGCTTTATACAATGGTAGACAGATATTTCCATGTTTTTGTATAATTTAGTTTGCTAATTTGGATCTCAGTTTATTATTCAGATGTTTGATATTGTAACTGCTATATTCAACTATTGATCATTTAAAGAAAGGAAATTTGCTATAGGGTATTCTAACAACTAGGTTGTTAAATACGTTTAGCAAATAGATTGGCATGTTGTAATGTGTTTATTATAATGTGTGTGGCTACACTGAGAAAGATAAAGGTCTTTAGAAATACATTCTGCTTTGTACAGTATAAATTATGGATTAAAAATGGAAAGCAAAATGCTTTTAAAAAGTCAGGAAAAAAAAAAAAATCCTGTGCAGTGCAATGGAAGGAGGTTATCATCTCATGATATCTCCCAAGATTTATTGATTTGGTTATTTTAATCCATTTTGTACTAGGAATCTGCCAAATAATCAAATTAGTATGTTTACCAATAATGCAGCTTAAAACTAAATGTCCAAGTTTTTGATGAAACACAAAGGCATCATAGTTCATGATTAATGTTGATGGTCATGGAAAATATTTCTCAAAAGGAGGGAAGAAATCATCCTCCAAGAAATGAGTCTCCAGGCCTCTTTTTCCATGGTCAGTTACTCATCTTCCAAAGATTTCCTACTCTCACACTCTCATCTTCCGACTCTTTTCTTGAGGTACTCATCTGCAAGAGGATTGAGGAACATATTTGGGATGTATGGTCAAATTCCCCAACAGACCCAACCTCAGATTGTCCAAAACAAATAAACAAACCTCTTGGAAACATTTCCAAAAAGGTTTTCAAAAGTTCATTACGTAAGTTATCATCCATCTCACATTACCCTAACCCCACGATGCAAATGTCAGTATTCTGATGAATAGGTCATGTCCAACCCTTTCCTTTGTCATATTGCTGTGCAAAAAGGGCCTTACACAATCATGTACTGCAAAGGTTTCTGCTACAGCTGAAGCAACCAGAAGACCAACTTGTGCACTCTATTTATAGTGTTTCTAATTATGTGTTTATTAAGTAGCAGTGGCACTTAAGATGTGCATTAGAATAACTTCCTTTTCCACTAACGGTGGCTTTTTTGCAAACTGATTCCAATTATTTCAAGGAGCTGGGCTCGATATGCTAACATACCAGTCATATATACACTTAAGACAGATTTGCAATGGTAACATCACTATGCCTAGGGAGTGACAGCTTCAGAGGAGATGTTCAGAAACCAGTTTAGGCGATCTGAGCAACCCTGATCTATGGTGTTCCGGCCCATGTTAGTGGGACTAAAACTAGATGACCTCTAGAAGTCCCTTCCAACTCAAGCCATTCTATGATTCTATGATTCTAGGAATCACAGAATTTTCTAGGTTGGAAGAGACCTCAAGATCATCAAGTCCAACCTCTGACCTAACACTAACAGTCCCCACTAAACCATATCCCTAAGCTCTACATCTAAACGTCTTTTAAAGACCTCCAGGGATGGTGACTCCACCACTTCCCTGGGCAGCCCGTTCCAATGTCTAACAACCCTTTTGGTAAAGAAGTTCTTCCTAACATCCAACCTAAAACTCCCCTGGCGCAACTTAAGCCCATTCCCCCTCGTCCTGTCACCAGGCACGTGGGAGAACAGACCAACCCCCACCTCGCTACAGCCTCCCTTGAGGTACCTGTAGAGAGCGATAAGGTCACTCCTGAGCCTCCTTTTCTCCAGGCTGAACAAGCCCAGCTCCCTCAGCCGCTCCTCGTAAGCCTTGTTCTCCAGGCCCCTCACCAGCTTCGTAGCCCTTCTCTGGACTCGCTCGAGCACCTCCATGTCCTTCTTGTAGCGAGGGGCCCAAAACTGAACACAGTACTCGAGGTGCGGCCTCACCAGAGCCGAGTACAGGGGGATGATCAACTTCCTAGCCCTGCTGGCCACGCTGTTTCTTATACAGGCCAGGATGCTGTTGGCCTTCTTGGCCACCTGAGCACACTGCTGGCTCATATTCAGCCGACTATCAACCATCACTCCCAGGTCCTTCTCTGCCTGGCAGCTCTCCAACCACTCATCTCCCAGCCTGTAGCTCTGCTTGGGGTTATTGCGCCCCAGGTGCAGGACCCGGCACTTGGCCTTGTTGAACTTCATGCAGTTGACCTCGGCCCATCGGTCCAGCCTCTCCAGATCCTCCTGCAGAGCCTTCCTACCCTTGAGCAGATCGACACACGTACCTAACTTGGTGTCATCTGCACACTGACTGAGGGTGCACTCAATGCCCTCATCCAGATCATCAGTGAAGATACTGAAGAGGACCGGCCCCAGCACCGAGCCCTGGGGAACGCCACTAGTGACCGGCCTCCAACTGGATTTGACTCCATTTACCAAGACTCTTTGGGCCCGGCTATCCAGCCAGTTTCTAACCCAACGAAGCGTGCGCCAGTCCAAGCCAAGAGCAGCCAGTTTCTTGAGGAGAATGCTGTGGGAAACGGTGTCAAAAGCCCTGCTGAAGTCAAGGTAGACCATATCCACAGCCTTTCCCTCATCCACCCAGCGCATCACTTTGTCATAGAAGGAGATCAGGTTCGTCAAGCAGGACCTGCCCTTCATAAACCCATGCTGACTGGGCCTGATCGCCTGCTTGCCCTGCAAGTGCTGCGTGATGACTCTCGAGATAATCTGCTCCATGAGCTTCCCTGGCACTGAGGTCAAACTGACAGGCCTGTAGTTTCCCGGGTCAGTCCTCCGGCCCTTCTTGTAGATGGGCGTCACGTTTGCTAGCCGCCAGTCAACTGGGACCTCCCCCGATAGCCAGGACTGTTGATAAATGATGGTAAGCGGCTTGGCCAGCACCTCTGCCAGTTCTCTCAGTACGCTTGGGTGGATCCCATCCGGCCCCATCGACTTGTGCACATCCAAGTGCTGTACCAGGTCACCAACCATTTCTTCATGGATAGTGAGGGCCACATCTCTCTCCCCATCCCCTTCCACCAGTTCAGGGTACTGGGAAGTTACAGAAGTCAAGATTATATGCAATGTAAATCCATGGTGATTCTTTTTTCTCCTGGTTTCTTCTATTTTGTCCACTGTAGGACAGCTACAATATTTTGCTCGCTATAACCTCCATTGCTACTAGTACTCCAATCTTTCAAACTACACTTTTGAAAAAAAGTAGTTTCAAATGATTGTAGCAAAAAACTGAAAACAAAAATCTCCTTTGAAGAGTTAATAGTACTAAGGTCTGATACACTCCTTCTTATTTAAATTTATTACCACAAATTACACAGACAAAATAAACTAGTAATTGTACATGCAATTGTACCATGTTACATAAGCATTATGCCCATTGATTGAAATACAGTTGCAAAATCTCACTGATTGTTAATTCAATCAGTGAATTGCATTAATTCTCTGAATCCAATATTATTTCATGCATGTTTTGAAAATCTTTCACTACCAGTAGTGGTATTGTTGTTGCCATTTTACCTCTTCCAGAAAAAAAAAAAAAAAAAAAAAAAAAAAAAAGAGAAGCTAATTTTTCTTGGAAAAACTGCAAGTAGAAAGGAAAGAAAGCAAAGAAAGAAAAGTAAAACATACTCTGCAATAGCAAAAATAATTTAGTTCATTTTTGATTATTTGTAAGTGAACTTTTAAACATTACAAAGAGCTTGTTTGAACAGAGGATTCCCTTCACAGAACTGAAGTGGAAAAACGAGTGCTCAAGTTTTGGACCCTAAGGAAGAATCTCAGTGTTTTCTTAAGGAAGCACTTTTTGATGGCATAATTCTTCATGTCATTTCATTATTTCAGCTAAATTTGCTCCCACTGTAGAAAAGACTCATCAGCATCTGGTAAAGTTATTTTGCTATTTTTGTGGAAACAGGCCAAGATGTGCAATAACAGCTAGTAACTCTGTAATAATGAAGTAACCATTTCCTGGAAATTTAGGAGTTTAAAAATATTTTAAAATAAGTATCTAAAAAGCAATATGACAATGTAGAAAACAGAGTTCATTGTCTTATTCCTTTAAAAGAAAAGAAAAGAAAAGAAAAAAGAAAAGAAAAGAAAAGAAAAGAAAAGAAAAGAAAAGAAAAGAAAAGAAAAGAAAAGAAAAGAAAAGAAAAGAAAAGAAAAGAAAAGAAAAGAAAAGAAAAGAAAAGAAAAGAAAAGAAGGTTGTGTACTGATAGAAATGCTATTATGCAGCATATTATTTAGTAGCTACGGATACTCTGCCTACTTGCCCCTGTTTTGCTGGTCAGTATGGATACATCTAAACTCTGTCTCCAGCAAAGGTCTGGACCTGTGTTCATTTAGAGGCTTGCCTTGCACACTTTTTAGTACCAGCCACTGAGCAAACTTGGGGTTGTATCAAGGAACACCCAAAAATGAGGCCTGTGCTACCTCTTCATGAAGACCTCACCATATAACTTGAGGTGTGGATTGGGCAACTGTAGACATTTTTGTACATTTTGGACATTTTTGTGGACACAATTGTAAATTGTGGGGACAAAAATATAAGCAGGAAAAATGGGAAAATCTCTTTACTTCTCAGTCATTACAGTCAACCCAAAGCTATTGAGAGAGAAGGGAATAGAAACCAGATTTCCAATATCCCTGCCCTGTACTAGACTTCTCTTCCTTCCTATTTGTTTTTCCTTTTCATCTTGTGGATGGATTTGTTGATTTAGAAATCTCTTCAGCACTATTGCAGAACAAGCTGAAGCTAACAGACTCAGACTGAAGTATTTTGTTTGAACACTAGACTTTACTCTGGCATGTCTTTCTTTTACTGGATTACTGTCTCCTCATTTTCAAAAAAAAAAAAAAATATATACTAGTCATTTTAATTAGCTTACAAGGCTCATGATGATTTGGACAACTGATATAGGTTTGATAACTACATGGGAGTCATTTATTAATGTTTTGGTCAACATTTCTCCACATTTCATTCCAGGAAATCCTTCTATTCAATCACAGTCTCCAGAGGTGGATGAGTTGGGTGTGGGTACAGCTTGCTGACTTTACCAAGGTTTTGCTTATGCTGCAAACTGATGATCTTGCTAAAAATACTAAAAATATCACCCATCCTGTGTTTTTAGTTTCATCAGTGACTTGATATTTTTGCTTCTCTATGTTGGCCTTTTTCACTCCTATTCTCTCCTTCCCACATAAATGCACAAAACCCATCGCCCACACTTGGAGCATTCCCTCATCTGGTCTTGTCTAATTACTGTCTTCAACATACACAAACACCTATATTTTCCTCTAGCAACCATATTTGACTTTGCCCATGTGCTTGGATTAGTATTACCTCCTATGATGGCCAGTCTCTATTTGGATATCTACAAAGAGGAGGGGTGAAGAGCACAGGCAGGGCATAAAAAGCAAATCGTTACACACTGAGGGGATTTTAAGACTAGCTGATGCAGTCTAGATAGATGTTGCAACCTTTCTTACTAGCACCAGCCCTAAACTCAGATGGAAGAACACTGGGGAATCATTTCAGGAGATCATTGTAAGGTTTCTTCCCTTAAAACTCATAGTAAGGAACATTAGAAATGGAGTAATCTATCTATGCATGTATCCCAGGATATATATCTTTAAAACCATAATCTCTTGGCTAGAACTCTTGATCAGGGGTGAGAAAACTTTAAGATAAAATAATATCTTGTAAAAAATATCAGTCATGATATGTTGATACAGCAACTTAACCTACAGCACATATTCTAACTGATGTATTTGAACTAATGAAGTAAAATCATTACAACGTTGAGGCCTAGTTCTGCAGGACCATATGTACATCTTTGATTTCAAACAATGACTTAAAGTGTGTTCACAGATCTAAGGATTTTCTTAATTCCTTGCAGTATTTCATCAGAAATGAAAAGAAAAGAGGTAGAACTGAACAGACCCTGAAACAAAATAAACAAACAAATAAATAAATGAAACTGCAAGTCAAAATAGCTTTGTGGGCCAGATGCAGCAGACATCTCAGGTGCCTAATGTGCGCCTAAGATTTAGATGTATTATGTATCAAGTGTTTAAATCAGACGCACTCCCCTTTTCATGCTTTCCAATAGGGTCCTCTGTGTACTTCTGAGGATGATGAGAATAGTCCACATCTCAATAAACTGGACCAATGCCTGGATCATTTCCAAGATACAGAACACATAGATTTCTGCTAAAATACGTGAGGGGCCCAGTCTGATAGGTATTCCTAAACCATTCATAAAATACACCTGAAGCTTTGAGGTCCCTATAAATGCGGTAGCAAAGTGGTTTTCTATATTATATCCTATAAGCCAGGACACTCACCTTATCACCTTCAATTTAGAACCACCCCAAACGCCACCTCAGATTGCTTTGTGTTTTACTAAATAATTCCTACACATGAAATTCAAGAATGACGCTTAAAACAGGGATTAGAGACCATGAGATTTTTCTCCTAGAAAAAGGTAGTAAGTAGTAAAATACAAGAGATTCCTGATTCCTCATAGATTATCTTCCAAAGGTTCCTGATTTGTCAGAGATTTTCTTCCTGACCTAATCATCCTTGAATTTTCCTGTATGCTTTCAATGAATGCAATGAAAAATGTTTCCCCTCCTTTCATATTCTCTAGTCTCTGATTAGGATCTTGTTATGGGTGGTGGAAGTTGTGGGTCTGAAAGCCTTTAAGTAGAGAAAGTTACTGACCAAAATCTTGTACTTTCAGAGCAAGTGCTATAAGTAGTAACCTATTTTACAAACGATTGGTACCACCACCTGTTTCTCCAGACATAATGGAATGAGCCCTGCCAAGCTGTTTTTTAACTTAGAGACTGTTTTTTTTAACCCAGAGTTTAGAAATGTTCTCTGAGTTTTGCACCTAAGCAAAGAAGTCATTTTTAAAGTTCAGAGCAGATCACCTCTGGGCTTCAAAAAGGGGAAACATTCAAGATGTGTGTCTACCCTCAGAAGTTTCCTTTCTAGCATTTCCACCATATTGTTAGTTTAAGGCAGCTGCTAGTTGAATTTAGGCAGCCAGATTCTCAAGGTGCTTCAAGTTTTGAATCTCATTTTGATGCACTTAATTCCAGAAATGCTGTAGAAATATCCAGGATACTGATTTGGTGTTCTGAATTCACCAGGAGAAATGGAGTGAAAAAGCTCATGTTGCAGACAGACATAACCTTGGCCATTGCAGATTCTGTGTTCATCAAGGAAATAGCTTAAAACAAGGTTGGTACTACCTCCAGCTCATGAAGTGTCTCAAAGTTCCCTAGATTCAGTAAGCAATCCTTGTAACCTTACTTCCCTCACTGAATTAGCTTCTATGAGCCAGATTTTTTATTTATTTTTTTTATTTTTTTACCATTTTCAAAACCAAGAGTAGCTTTGCTAAGTATGACAAACTTTCTTTTTCTGTCTGACAGCTGTGTTGTGATTGGGAAGAATCTGCTTCACACCAATTTGAAAATCTTCCCAGTACCAATTGTAGTCACAAAGTGGAAAAAAAAATCTCATCTTGTAACACTAGTGAAAGCTATTAGAAAACTGGGGACGTGTATGTTTGGGGATATATATATATATATATATATCACTACATTTTTCTTCAGGGACAGAGTTTGAGTGGAGTTTCTAAAATTTCTCCAATTAGCAGCAGTGTTATCAGTTTGATTCTGTTACTGGTTTATTCACAGGAAATGGCTTTACAGCATAGCAACGCACCACAGACAGGATAATTAGGTACTGTGTTTGGGGCACTCATACTAGGTTTTCCTCTAATATACCAGAAGAGGAATATTTAAAAAAAACATTTCAGAAGCTGTCTACATGTCTTAACATCCGGAATAGTAAACTGTCTTGCTACCTGCACGTAATCTGCTGCTCCCCAGTATCTGCAGGAAATCCACAAGAAAAACCTCACTTACGCAAATATTCACCACAACAAAATCATGTGATCAGCAGGGTGAAAATAACAGCCAAAGCCTGATGCTGCTGGAATACACTTAAAATCTGAAAAGCTCAAACCATCTACTCCTCAGCATTTCTTATACAAACACACGTATATATACACTTGCATTTCATTGTGTTGTATCATATATATAAACAATATCTACACACACAAACATACCATTAAAATATACATCTATACAAAAAGAGAGTACCACTAACTTTTATGTGAACTTTTAAAATTAATATAAAATGGCTGCATACATACTGGGAGGACACACACACAATGTCATCACTCCATGTTATTATAATCCTCTATGTCAATAGAAGTCTTCTGTGCTGGTTCTAACTTGTTTGCTTTGTAACTGTCTGAAATTGATGTCTGACCTTTTGGGTTTGCAACCTACATATACATTAACTTTACCCAGAACTGTAAATTTTATAAAAGTTATCACTAGATAGTTTTCAAGAAAACCAGCAAGGTCCTGTTCTAATTTACTACGTATCTCATTAAGAGATACTAGACAAGTATTCTTAGCCCAAAAACATTACTTCATGGTTAGTTTGTTCAGTGTCATTGCACAATACTTATGTCTTTAAAATGTAAAATGCATACATCAGAGCTTTACAGAAAAAAAAGAACTTTACGAAAGGCATGTGTGTAAATTCAAAAAATGGCATTCAGTCCTTATTTCTGAACAAAAATATATCACAACACTAGGGAAGGGTGAATTGCTGCTGTCAGAACTCAAGCCAAATATGAACATTTTCTGGGGTTTGAAAAGATTACACAAAATTTACTTTGTCTTCTTTCATTTTTATGCACCATGGCACTCCCTGGCTTCAGCCAGAAACACAGATACCATACAGTATGAGAGAAAAGCTCTTCCTCTGCTACTGTATTTCAGCTCCGATGAGAAACAGGAAATACCAGCAGTCTCATGAGAATGCCTGTTTTTTGAAGATCTCCAGCTCAAATTAGGATGATTACACAAATCCATATGAGCCTGAAAATCTTCTGAAATTGGTCTATTTCTAAGCAGAATACCAAAAGCATAGCAGAACGTAGTAGCCTCATCATTTGAAGACACCCATAAATATGAGGTGAAACAATACTGTTTGCCTGATGTCTCTACAAAAAGAATTAACTCTTGATAAATATTGAATAGGAAACCTTACCAACTCTAAGCAGGGATCTCTACATTTAAAACCTCCTTTAACAAACAGATGAAAGTAAACATTTTCAAACAAAGGTTCCTGTCTTTGTGATAGCTTAAATGGACTGGATTTTTACAGGGTGCAGGTCACTTTTTCTGATGAGTATAATCCTTCAAGATTTAACACTAAGTACACAAAACCTCAACCACTCTGAACTGTAGTTTTGAAATTACTGATAAAATGTTTTAAGTGTCAAACCCAAAGGTTTTCAATTTGGATGAACAACAAGTAAGTACACAAGCAGAATGGCTAGACCAGTCCCAAAAGTAATGCTGATGACAGCCAAGAGCAGATGCTTAGAGAAAGAGACAAAAGCAGGACACACAGAGTGTCTTACATGCCTTAGACAGAAGGCATATTTGGGCCATTATGTTCACTGTCAATCTGGCAATGTGAATATATCCTATTTTGTGTTTGTTTGTTTTAACTTCATTTTGAAAACCATCATACTTTTGGCCTCAGGATCCTGGGACAATGAATCCAACAATTTAACTATGCACTGTCTGGAAAGGTACTTCCTTTGTTTTGCTTTTATGCTGCTTTTATAGTTCCCGTGTTATGAAGTGCATAATCATTCCTTACCTGCATAATTTTATTATGCTTTTGACTTTCAATCCATCTCTGCTCTTTTTCCACACCAAAGGGGTCTTCCCTAATCTATTGGTTCCCCCTGTGCCATACTCCTGACCATTTTTTTCTCATACTTCTTCACATCTTAATATTTACTTTCTGGAACTAAGCAACCAGAACTGCACTTAATATTCAAGATGTGGGCATATCCTGGATTATTTAGTGGTGTAATGACACTGTTTATTTTTCTCTCTTCCTTTCTTCATTCTTTTCACATTTTTGACTGGTAATATGTCAGCTGATGTTTTCAGAGGCCTACCCAGAGAGTATAAGATGTCTTTCCTTAAAAGTAACAGGTCATAACTCATTTAAAGTCCATTGCTTTGTAGACATAATTATCATTCCCCCACCCTACCCTCCCTCTACATTATCAGTATTAAGACACAAGACTCTTTTTACCCAGTTAGTAAAGATTACAAAATCCATTTGTAGTTAGCCCCAGTTTTGGCTGTCCTGAACAATTTTTGATTATTGGAAAATTTCTTCATATCCTTGTTCCACCACTTTTTTCCGCCTCCTTATGAATAGCTGAACAGCACATTTCCCAGCACATAACCTCATGAGACTCCATTGGAAACCTCCCACCACTGTGAGAACTTACCCATCTTTTAACCAGTAATTTATCCTTGAAAAGATATTTTTTTCTCTTCTCCAGAAGAAGTTTGGTCTCTTCAGAAATCATTGTGAAGGCCTTTGTGAAAAGTTTTTTTGGAAATTCAAGAATGCATTATTCACTAGACCACCCTCATCCACATGCTGCTGGCTCTTTATAAGAACTGTAATATTTGAGACTGGCTGTAACATGAAGCTACATATATCCTACAGTTTTCCTGTGTAATCCTACGGATACCTGTAATATTCTTCTAGGGAACTGCATTGCTGCCTGACTGCAGCTATGCTAGAGACAGGATTTTTTATAGCAGCTCAGTAAAACTGAATTCCAAGACTGCAAAAAAATGAACATGAAATCACTGAGAAACGCAGCCAGGCTAGTTCTTAAGAGAATTGCATGTATCTGAGAAAAAGACAAAGCTGAGTTTGAATCACTGACTAAAGAAGTTAGCACAGGCTGTGGACAACTACAGGGAAGTAGCAAGTGTCTGCAAAAGCTTCTGTGCTGTCTACATCCCTCTGGAAGCAAAAGAACAGCTAAGGATGTTCAGCCCTGCCAGATACTGATAGTTTTAAAGAAGTATCAAGCTTGAGCTCGGGCAGCTCCTGAAAGATCTTAAGAGCTTTGTCATCGTGCCTAATGTTCAAGCAATTTGATATATATTTTTTTCAGCCATAGAGATGTTCTGGAGGAGGAACATAAAACACAGGAACTGAACAACTGAATCATTATAATGAAGTACAAAATTATATCTGTTCTTAACTTTCTAAATCTCATCTAGTTTGGGGTTGTGTTTTTGGGGGGCAATTCTCTCATCTCATACTGAATCCTCATTATTTCTAGACTCTTCTGTCCTGTGGAAGATCCATTCCACATATTAAATATCAATTGTGTAATTATTTTAATTCTATTTTAAATGTATTATCTTAAAATTCCATTAACATAGCCTAGGGTTTGTATTGTGAGAGAAGATAAGTAAATATATAATTATCTCACTACTCTTTATCTAAACCTGTCTTAAATCTAATGATTTGTCACCCTAAATTTATATCAATTATTATATATTTCATACAATTTTTAATTTCCCTCCACTGTATCTTTCAGTTCTGAATAGAAAAAGCTATGTCAATATAGCAGAAAGGTTGTTCTATAGCAACTTGTATTCCCCAGAAATTCTAACAGGCACAGATTACAAGAAGGCATCTAAACACTTCTACCTTGAGGTTTTAGGGCCCACAGTTTCAGATATTTTTGACCAGATTTACAGAAATATGAGCTCTGGATGACTTACAAATTAGATACCCAAAATATTCACCTCTGTTTCCTTTTAGTACCTTTCCTCTTCTCTGTACCCTCTCACTGGTCCACTTTCATTTCTCTCTTGTTCATTTTCATGTCTGACATTGTTTTCACTCCACAAGCATGCATTCAGATTTTTACAACATACTTTTTTCTCTTATTTTGTAAAAGTACTAGATAAAAATACAACTGTAAAAGCCTTTTTATAACACTGTTACAGGCTCCCATTTTAATAGCCTCATTTGTCATCGTAATACTGACCCTGGTGCAAGACCACAGCAGAGTGCATTGCAGCCTGTAACAAATCCCATCAGACAGTCCTGATAAGGCCTTTCCAGCTAGAGACCATTCAGACTGTATTTAGACATAACCACACTAGGTCTGCAAGCTGTCATATTTTTCCTGGCCCCGGCAGGCTACTGAGCTGTGAGCAGGCTTTCCCTGCCTAATCTAGGGTGTTTCCTGTATATAGATTTTCAATATGGCCCCCAGGTCTGTTTTCCTGGGCCTTCCAGACAAGGGCTGACTCTATACCCATCCTCCCTTCACCCTCTGGGGACTCGGGGATTACAAGTCATCCCTGAAGAACATGAGGGACTGAGGCACTGTTTGCATGCATCTGCCTGGTTTGGATGGGTTTTAAATAAATTTTGGGCCTTCTTTCAGGTGAGGTCATAGGATTCTCAGGAAACAAGAAATCCAGTCCAAACCCATCCCACATTCTGCCAAGGGCTTCTCCTCCAAATCACGAGATCTGTCGTTCGTGCAGCATACTTTCCTCTTTCTTGGCTGGCTCCAAAATGGAACCAGTCCTCATTATAATAAAAATACTGTCTGTTTTTCTGCCTGTCCAAAGCTTCCCGCCTGAGAGCTTCACTGGACAAGTCAACACCAAGTGTTGCTTCTGCAATTATGGCCTAAGGCATGATATGCTCTGCAGCGTGTCTACCTCCTTACACAGGTGCTTGCAGGTGGTCTGTTGGTTGTGCCAGTCAATACAGGAAGACTTCTAGTACCTCCTATACCTCTACTGAATTTAGGATAGTATATGCAGGACTGCCATCCTTAATATGTCTAAACATACTGTCTTGAGGGCAACTGTCAAAAGATAGAACAGATATAACCTTTTAGTCTTCCCTCCACCCAGCTCCTGAAACTTGCTAGAAATGCGTTTTTTAAAACTCAGCATTAGGCTGTCATTTCTTTGTCCTCCTTTCTGGAGGATTTCCACATTCAAACCACCATCTCCAGCAGAGGTGTTGGAGAAAACTGACCTCATGAAGGATGTATCTATCTCATTGTTATAAATAAGGCCCACTCAAGTTTTTTCATCGCTGTAGGCAAAATCAAAACACAGAGGCGGCAGAGCAACTGCCCTGTGCTCCATACCCCATCCATGCACCCCTCTGTTAGTCCACTGGCCACACAACCTCTCCTTTCAGCTGCAAGGAGCGCACATGGGGACTGTGCAGAACAGGGCTGAGACAGCACATAGCAGGGCTGCCAGCACTCATTAATATGGATTTTATTTGAGATGCTCACTGAAAACCTTGTCTACAAGAACCTGTTAATGCGGAGCTGCATTGCAACTGAAGAAGAAAAGGATCCCTCTCAGTCTTATTTAAAGACAAGATTTGCACACCTCTCCGTCTCTCTGCAGGCACCAACACTAGTGTGACCATGCTGATATCCAGATAGCTTCATGGTCCTCCCATCCGCATGAGAGGGACTGAAGCCCAGTGATCCTGTGTTGTCTACATTGGACACAGAAGCTTGACAGCATCTGTCTGACTCCATACACATGGAAATGTTCCCTTGTACATGTATGGTAGTTCCCCAAATTGCAGAAGTATTTCTTTCAGAGAATAAAAGGTATAATCCAGAGCTAAGAGCTCTGGAATTTAAATACATAATCTTCAATACTGAACTTTAATCCCTGGAAACCTTTCCTAAAACTGAAAGGATCTAAGCATAGTGGCCCCAGTTTGTTTGTTCTGTTTTCTTTTAAAGTTAATAACAAAAACAATAAAAGTTGGATGGCAAAGAAAAATATCAGTTTCCCTCTACTGACCTCTCAATATGCCTCTAAAAATACCTATTTATCATCATCTTCTATACTGCATTGAGATGGGGGATGGTAACAACAGAAGACTATAGTCTACTTTATAGTCTACAGTTTAGCAGGCAATATTATCTGTATTTTATTTGGTGGATAAAAGATAATCAGGAAAAATAAAAAAGTCATATGACCTGCAGTTTCCTTATCTTGCATTATCAGCCCACTTTCTGTCAGAAAGCTAGGCTTTGAGGAAAGTGCATTAAAAGCATTTTTGCAAAAGGTCATGATTGCAACAACTGCTAGCATTTCCTAACTAACCTACTCTTCAGTTAATTATAATATCCAGTAGATGACATTTCTCTATTTATAGATACAAAAAATGTCCTGCTCTTCATAACACATACATTTCTTCATACAATGTCACATACATATGGAAGTAATTTCTTGGTATGGTATTATATGGACTATTAAAAAGAAGACATTAGCTTCAAGGTGCCCTGACTCTTCTTGTATTTTCTAGCAGGCCTTTTACATCCTAAAAGCCCCCTAACAGGGCTTTTACATCCTATTTGTTATCTCTGTTATAGAAACAGATTTGTAGCATGATGAGAAGTATGAGCATGGTGATACATGCATTTCCCTAGCAAAAGACAAATACTCTTTTCTACTGCAAATACATGTGTAACAGCTACTGTTTCTACTCCTCAAAAACATTTTTGTTAAGGAAAGTTAGCTACTTGATCTATGTATAGCCTTTAAGTTTTGTAAATACATTTATTCTAGTTTGTAAGCAAAGGTTAATCAAATAAACTGACATGATTTTAAATGGAGTGTCAGTCAGAAATAGATTGGGGATTCTTTATATATCTGATACTGCCATAACTTTACATACTGTCAAGCTTTAGGATCAGGTTGTATCTCGTGTTCTGCTTGTCTTTGAAACACAAACCAAAACCTGTAAATAAGTAAAATAAAAGACCTTTAGAGAATGTGATTATAACCACTTAACCACATAATGGTGAAGAGATGAAGAAAAAAATACAGCACTTCAGTAAAGCATTACAGTGCCTTCTGTCAAGTATTCCTATGAATTAGTAAATGGCAGATAAATAGGAAAATAAGTCAACAGGGCACTTTCAGTGATAAACATGCCAGGTCTAGGATGCACAGTCTCTGTGTCCATGGTACTTAGACTATAAGTGTCATATTTTCTCCTCCCAAAATTGCACATTGCAGAGATAAATTTCAGTTAATTGGGAAGTTGGAGGCAATGACTTGAAATGCAAAAGCATTTCAGTTGCTGAGAAATGTTTCTCCTCATTTAAAAAAAATAATAAGAGAGAGAGGGAAAGAAGAAAAAAATATATAAAAAAAATAAAATAAAATAAAAAAGAAGCATCTCCGGAGGTTCACTGCTAGCTTAGTTTCTGGTTTGTGTCAACTTGTTTATATCAGCTGCTGATTTGCGTCACTGGCTTGGCTTTGTGGTTGTATCTGGGGCCTGATGGACACCCTGGTGCATTAAGAAATTCACCACAACAGTACAGCATGTTAAGATCAGATAGCACAACCTAACGTTGTTTTCTTAAGCGCACACACCACACACAGCCCGACGAAAAAAAATACTGGAGGCAGCTAAGAGAGGCAGATTATCAGTTTGATGCAAAACAGCTTTAAATTCAGATAATGAGGAAAATGTCCATGTAGCACAAAAAAAAGTACGTGCCAAATATTTTCAAGGGTTCCAAAAAGTTGTATATACATTTGTAAAAGTGTTTGTATTTCTAGGAATCAAGATACCTTGCATCCCTTCACTTCCTCTGATTTTTTAGTAAAAGCATCTTGATCCACTGAATATTCCCTGTGGTGTGCAAGAAAATTTTGACTTTAAGATGTAAGAGATTATTTTAGTTATGGCTTTAATTAGCTACTTGGAAACGAAAAAAAAAAAAAAAAAAAAAGTCCAACCTCCTGAATAAGCTTGAGTGTTTGATCTGGTCATTTCCAATACTAAGCACAAGATACTTTAGATGCTCTGTTTAAAGCACACACACTTTATAATATATTTATAGTGGCTGGAGAGCACATACAGCAGAAATCAACATTGCATTTTATTACATACATTGCATACACATACATAACTAGCTAATGAAAATGCCTATCTAATTGAGCACTTCAGAAATGAGGAAAAGGTAGTGCATGAAGCTTCTTGCTATACCTGTTGTTATATACCTGAAAGGGCAAGCAGGAACTACTGCAAATCTGAGGGCGGGCTTCAACAAAACTAATAACACGCGGCACATTTTCTGTCCAAACTTAAACAACCAAGCCTTATGTTTTTTTTTAAATTTTTTTTTTTTTTAGTTTTTTTAGTTTTGTGATGGTTCATAGCAGGCCTAGCAAATAAAAAAAGAGAATAAATGACAGAAATCTTAAAAGGGATATAAGAGGAAATAGTATGCTTTCAAAATCACATTTGCTTTAAGTGAACTTCCTTTAAGAAATAATGAAAATAGTTCCAATGGCTTTTAACATTAATATGTTCATGAAATGAAACATAGATTATCTTTTTGTTGTTTAGAAATTATAAATTTGACCAAGTTTGAGTTAAGACATTAAAATGTCACTCAAGGTAAACGTTACAGCTAAAATGTTTTGATCAATCTATTTTACTTTTTTTTTTTTTTTCTGATAATTTTAAAAATATTTGTCTGTTGCCCAATTTGAAATGAAATCAGATTTTGAAATCTTAAATTCTTTAATAAAGTAGAATGATTATCCCTGAGGTTGTTCTGATAATATGCCATATTTTAGAAGTGGGAGCTGAAATTCTAGAGATCATACAATGAGTCCAGGAACGCCTATCAAAGCAAAAACTGGCAAAGAACAATAATCCAACTTCTAAGTAACATGTCCATCCAGCAAAAAGCATGTTACAGTCATATACTCTAGATCTATATTTTCAAAGTACGTGGTCCCTTCCAGCTGAATGTGATAACTGTTTACCTGCATCTTCTTTATCTTCCCTTGTTCCTCATGAGGACAAACAGATACGTTGCTGTTGCCTGCACAGAAAATGGAAGGGAAGGTCAAGAGAGCTGCAGTATTGACTTGACACATCCAAAAAGATACAGGAGTGACTCCTTTAGTAGTGAGCATAACATAATGGGGGGTATGCAGTATCACCCCAGTGATACCCCAGTATAAAAAAACCGACCTCCCTACCTGTCCAAACATACAATGCTCCTTCTCTTCCCAAGAGCCTTCCTTCCTTTTACCCTCTCCCATGTGTTAGTATTAACACAAAGCATTGTATGTCAACTTGATGGAAAGGTATACTTTCAAGAGGATATAAGGCTGGTTTCAAGAGGATATAAGACTGGTTCCATTGGATCTTGTGGATCAAAGAGAAACATAGCACTTGACTCAGTTTACTATGTTTGATCTGCATTTTAACGTAAAACATCAGATTCTATGCAGGGAGGTTATGTTTTAATCTTTCAGAAGTGCAAAAGTTTAAGTTTAAGTTTAATAAAAATAAAAAGTTTAATAAAAATATTAGACTATCTTTATTATAATTTTAATCCCTGTTAAAGCATAATTGTGAAAAACAAAGGAGTCTTGATTTTGGTCAACACCTATTGTAGAAGTTTCCATCTCTCTCACTCTCTCAGGACTCCTCAGCCCTGGAACTGGGAGCTTCTGAAAACATCATAAAGTGTTAACACAGCTGGTGTGGTCTGCCACACAGCTGGAAGAGGCACATTGAGGATCTGGTGAGTACAAGTGAGCCAGAAAACCGAGCTGGAGTAGCTCTGTGGTTTCAGGGCTGTGGCACATACCCTGAGCTTTAAGGTATCCTGACTCTGCTAGCTCAAGCGTTAGGAGGGAAGGACTGAGGTACAGAGGAACACTAAAGAGCAGTTTGACCATAGTTCAAGCCATGCAGACTGTACCAGGTGGATACCTGGGTATCCACCTCCGGCATGGGGAAGATGGGAAAAAGAATAGAGGAAGGATGAGCAGTGGTATCCAGTGGCATTTCCATTGGATCTATGTGCCAAAGAGCACCCTTGTCTCATCCAAGTGGGAGCTACATCTCTAGGGAGATCCTCTTTTCTCCACTGCTACACTGAGTAAGGAGTTGTAAAGTTCCTATTTTGTCAGCTCCCTTTTGTACCTCATTAAGCCATCTCAGAGAGTTTCTCTGGTTCACAAATTCTGTCCTTTCAGGCCTCCTTAAAAATAGCTGAAGGGCCCTGAAGTATGCCATTATGACAGTCAGAGAAACTTGGAAAGGAGTGTTTGCAAAAATATTTACTATGTGAACTCCCTTCTGCCTGTTTTCATAGAAACTGAACTAAGTGACCAAGGGAGAAACTTGAAACCAAAGCTTCTAAGTCAATCCACAATGAAACAGAAAATCAGCATGCCCTGAAATGACAACTAAAAAGTTATGTCAAAAGCACAAGTCTTCACTGTCTTTATAGCTTTGCAATCCTTTTTTCTTCCCCAGTTTGTTTAAGCATGTACTAATTGGATAAAAAATACAGGAAGATGACTCTGGTGCTTTGCTGACAGCATGAACTACTTCAGTTTAGTGCAGAGGTTTGACTAACTGCCTTTTGTCAATTCTGACTGTTAGTCACTTTGATGTAAGCAAAGTTGGAAAATAAGTAAAGTCAGTCCTTTAGTCCAACAATACTCTCTAGCTGAGATCATAAGAATGTGTAATTTTGGCTGTAATACTTACATTTTATTTCTTAAGCCATTTCAGTATTGGGAGATTATTGTTTTATTGTATGTAGAAAGTGAATATGATTTGTTTAAATTAAAGAAGAAACCACTTTTGAAATTAACAGTTGTGAATTGAAAAGTACATAACACTGTGAGTATTTTCACTTTGTCTTTCACACTCCGACTTAATTTTGTGTAACTGACATGACAAGAATAATGCCATGGGTGAGACAGAGTTACTGGAGCTAGATAAAGTGATAGACATGGTATCAAACTGAAATTATTCCTCTTAAAAATACCTTGCTCAGTTACAGATTTGTACATCAATTAATATACCCGTTTGTTTCCTAGGTCAGATTTTTTTCCTCAACACTGTTCATAAGGTGTGCAGACAACCTGACCTTCCCAGCATGCTGTAGGAGCTGGTATAAACAGAAGAGGTACCTGCTGTGCCTCTCAGCCTCAGAAGTAGAAAAATTCCAAAGAAACAAAGGGAGAAGGGTATTTGTGAATGTACACATAAACAAAATATCTTAAAGAAGAACCATAGATGACCATCTTTCTCCCTTGAGTACTTGTTTATATGCATTTTCACACAGTACTACTTTCATGACTACGTGAAAGACACCTAAAAAATTATTGACCTGGAGAATGATCCTGGACTCTAAAGCTGAACAGTATGTCTTCCAAAGACAGAGAGTTGAAAAGGACTTCTGTAAAGCAACCAATGCTCAGAAGGTGCCGATGCAAAACTCAGGGATGGAGGCATTTTGCAGAAAGGTCACTGATGTCACTTCAAGTCTAAGTCACTTCAAGTGACTGGTGGTCACTGATGAGGTCACTGATGTCACTTCAAGTCCAAGGCCTTGATATCTGCAGGCATACTATAATGCAATTAACTACTCACCTGTATGTTTTTGTTGATACACCTATCCTGTCTTTTTGTCACTGAAAAGAGGTGAGATACTTTGTAAAAGTCTTGGCCTATCAACAAAAAACATTGACAGCCTGCCTATCAACCAAATTATAGAGGAAAATCTTGCTGATGACAATCTGTGGCTTAGAAAATAATTACTGTGATTAAAGTTCTGACTTAAGTGGAATTGAACACAACCTCAGGAAGAAACTCAGAATGGGTCTGAACTGCACCTTTGTCCTGAAAAATCTATCAATAGAGATTTGCTTGAGGGACAGCATACCTTATTGAGGCCTTTGACAGTTGTCCTCATCAACAGTTGAAAGAAGGAATAAGAAACTGCTCTCACAGTGAGGTCTCTCCCCTCATAGTGAAGCTTCCTGGACCTGTCCAGGAAAGTCCAAAGTTTGGAGCCAAGAGACACTTCCAAACATCACTTCAAACACTTCACTGAAATGTTCAATGAAGTTCTAAGTGTTGAGGGGGACAGCCTTTGCCAACAGCAAAATAATATCTTGGTGAAATTTGTACAGCTGCATCCCCATAAACAATGCCAGATGATAAAGCATAGGTACACCAATGCCAGCAAGAAGAATCAGGACTATTAGACTGATGCCAACAAGTGCATTGCCAAGACTGAGTTCTTTGGTGATGTTTCTGTAATGTAAATCATGCTCAGGCAAGAGTATTTCAGACTCAGGAAGCACAGTTTCTGTGGAGCTTTGCCCTACCATGACGAATGGAAGCACAGAGCCAGCAACACAGGAGAAAGTCATTCTGGGCCCAAGAAAATCTGGGCTTGGCACTAGTGAAAGCTTCTCCGACAATACCTGAAAGCCACTTCATTGGATACAGACATGTGGGTTGTCCATAACAAAGAATATTAGGTACTGTTCAGAAGAGATTGTTGAGGCCAGATAGTAGGAGGGGAATCAGGAAACTTGAAAAAGGACTCTCAAAATTTTCAACTATAACAATGCAGATTTAAAAGGTTTAGGGGAGTGAAAAATATGGAGTATTTGCACCTTCACGTCAGAGTGGAAAGCGGGGAACAGCTTGAGAGCATGACTTATCAAACAGTAAGCTTTCTCGTAGCAAATGTTTGGCCATATATACAGAGACAGTATGAATGTAGATGTGTGAGGGAGACTATGGAGGAAAGTATGGTTTTGTAAAATGGCCTGCCAAAGACCTGGTTTTCTTTAGGGATATTTGTCCAAAATTTCATTATTTTTTTAAGCTGTTGTATATCAGGGAGAATACAGTTATGTGAGAAATATGTAAACAAGTCAGTATGACACTCATCATATGAATGGATAACTCATTTTAAGACAAAGTATAAAGCCATAATGTAGTTATTGCTCAACTTACATGTTTAACTCATGCCAGTATCAGAAAATGAAAACAGCTTAATATATTACAGTATCCAACTACTGGCTTTGTGACCACTTCAGGTCAAAGATTCAGTCTAATTTTCCCTACAGTTTAACAGAACACACGTTTTGGGCTCAGGAGAGCAGAATTCTTTTCCAGTCTGCCAAGTGACCTTCAACAAATCACTTCACTGTGCCACAATTTTCTACAAATTAAATACAGCATAATACTTGTAACTCCTAGCAAATCACTTTTGAAGCAACTGATCAAAGCACTAGAAATTATTCAAGTGTCATTACCTGTGTATGTTCATTTGAATGTACTGCTTTGCATATGAATATTATTAACCTCATTATTTTTTTGTAAACATATACATATTTTAACCCAATTTCTTAATTTAATGAATAGATTCTTGTAAGTTACCACAGTTGACTTTCTGGTAACCTTTTTAAACACCTGAATGATGCCAAGTGAGGCTGCTCTCCCCTTTCATTATTTTTCAAGTGTTATGGATTTCTCAATTTAATCCTTTAAAGTAGTTTCCCTCACACAGAAGGAAGGGGTCTAACAGAAAAATACTGATGCAGTTAGAACAGGCCATTAAGACGCTAACCCCTTTATCCACCCCTGCTGGAAACCTAGCAGAATTGGTAAACTGGAACAGGCATGCACTTTTCAACTACTACAGTGTGCAATTCACCAGATCAGAGCAAGTTCCCTTTCCCTGTTGTTAAAGGAAGCCTTTATGTCTTGTTTCGTGAATCTGGAAACAAGAAGTTCAGGGAAAACAGGCAGTACAGCTAAGGCACAACATCTAAATACTCTGGTACTCATGAGTGAGTTTAATGGTTCATCATTTTTTAAATTAATTGGATCATACGATATTCATTCTATCACAGGATAATGCAGGCCAGAATTGACCACTGGAGATTTCTGCTCCAACCGTCTGCTCAAAGCAGGGTCACCTGTGGGGTCAGACAAGGTTGCTCAGGGCTTTATCTATCCACGTCACAAAAACCTACAAATATGGAGAATATACAGACCCACTGGGCAAATTTTTCCTGTGGTTGATTGTCCCCATGATAAAAAAAGTTTTTCCTTATGGACAGTCAGGTATAAGATATATACATATGTATATCTTGTTTCATACCTGCTGTCTCTTGTCCTCTACCATACAGTGTTCTGAAAAGTCTGGTTCCATTTTCTTGTTAACTTCCTCATGGCTAGGACAAGACTGCTGTTAAGTCTCCCCAAAGCTTTCTTTCTGGGCTGTACAAGCCCAGTTCCTTCAGCCTTCCCTCACAAAACGAGTACTCCAGGCCCTGACCATCTTGGTTGCCCCCTGTGGAACTGACCCAGGTTTATCAATGTCTCTCTGGAGACTGGAGGGGCTTGACTCTGGATACAGCATTCCTGATACTGTTTCATGAGTAGGGATCTTCTGAGTGCTTAGCAAAGAGGGATAATTCCTTCCCTTCACCTACTGGCCGTGCTCCTGTTAGTATAGATCAGGATGCTCTTGGCTTTCTTTGCTGCCAGGGCATGCTGCTGGCTCATGTTCAGCTTGCTGCCTGCCAGGACTCCCTTGCCCTTTTCTGCAGGGCCCTTTCACCATCTCTCTCTAACAGTCCCTAACGCACAAAATGAATCCTGTGCTCATAAAAGCCAAATTCCTGTCAACAACCTCAGCCATGCATCCAGATGTTTATCCACAGAATCTGTCTCCTCTCCTCTCCTGTCTGCCTTTCCTCTGCACCAACAAGATCGAAGAGAACACAACCTGGGCCCCTGGGCCTCTGACCCTTACTCCCAAAACTGTCTAGTCACTCTTGATATGCTCAAGGTCCTCCCAGAAGTATTAATGCTGCCAATGTAATTCAGCAGCAAGAAAAATAGTACAAAGGCCAGACAAGCCTTGGCAGTTTCCTTGCAACATGCTAGATCTGAGTTCCCAGCAAGCAACAGATCTCCCTAGACAGGAAGTCAGGTCAGCAGACTGGGGCATCTGTACCTTGCAGAAGAGAATCCCCCAATGCTATCAGTCTGGACCACTTCTTGGTAGTAATGTGTGGTTCATAAAGTAGCTCTGATGCATCTCTAGGGATGGCTTTCTTCCTTTCTTTTGCTACCAGTAATGCTATCATTGAACCAGTACTGCAACTGCAGATCCGCAGGTGGATAAGTCATCCTCCTCTTGCCAGAAGCTTCCTGCCCTTCCCAGCCTGAAGCCCTCCATTTAATACACAGCTGACCACAGTCTCTGGCTGCCCTGCCCTCTGTGCAGTTTGAGGTTCAGGCTCTTGCTCCTGCAGTGTCTCCTGTTATGCCATGCAGTGTTTTCTCTTGTTCTCACAGCTCCTTACCTTGGCAAAATAGCTCTATCACACACTTTCTGCAGGCAAGGACACTGTTTTCCCCTGCTCCAGACTTTGAGAGAGACACTCTATGCAGCCTAAAATCTGGGGTGCTTCCTTTTCCCACTGGAGCCATGACTTGAGTAGAGGCCTCTGCTGCACCTGGGGTAGTTGCTCCATTTGGTGCTGGGAACTATGCCCAGTGGCGCAACACTATTGTTAATGAGTCCCATATGGTCTTCAGCTAATTTCTGGCTCCCTTCTATGTGCCCCTCTGGGCAAAGAGCTGCTTCTGAGAGCTGTACCTTGGGACGTATGCTCTGGGACTACCAGTTATGTGTCTGTCTCCTAACACTAGCTGAATCCCCTAACACTAGCTGAACTAGTGTGGACTCTCCTTAACAAGGTTTCTCCTTTCCTGACAGCAAAGGTTGAGTCTGGGAATGACAGAAAAGCTTTCAGAAGATCTAGAAGCAAAGCCCAGAACTGCTCAGCAAATGGCAAGCACTGACAGGGAACATCAGCCCGACGAGCACTGCTGTTCCCCTGCATGGGCCTGACCCCATGAATGACCACTCTGATTGCCAAGTCCCTCTTTGCATCTCCTAATGATTGTGTTCCATAAGGGCCAGTAGCTGAAAGCCCATCACAGGCACCTCTCCTGCTCCAGGATTAGGCAGACTCTTCCACCACCACTGGGCTCCTTCTCATGAGACTACAAACCCACCTGAAAACCTCCTGACAGTGATTCAGTTTGCTGAAACCACTGCCTGTATTACCATCACAGCAGCTGGAAGCCTGGCACAGTTGATGGCTGCTCCAGGATGAGAGTCTCCTCTCAATCCCAACAGCTGCTTTCCTTCTTGCAGGACTATGAACCTGCCAGAACACCCCTAAAGCACTTGTCACTTGTGAAGGCCATCACCACACAGCTGCATCACCTCCACAGCAACTGGAAACACACCACAGGCATCTTCTGCACCCTGTCAAGATCTCCCCATAACAATCTCTTTTCAGGAGACTATGAGACTGCCCCAATGCCCTCTGAGTGGGACTCATTTAGCTCATGACTGTGGTTACCACCATGTGCTGCTGCCACAGATGTTGCCAACAAGATTCATGGAGAAGTTATCACCTGATTTTGGGAACAGATTAACATTTTCTACCTTCCAATAGCAGTTGGTTTTGAACAAACTACCTGGTTTTGTTAGCATCTCAGACACTTAATTGTTAAATTCTTCAGAAACCTTGGGTAGAGAGTTTTAGGGCTTACATATTGCTCCTTTTTAACAACTGTTTGATTCCAGTATTTCTTGGATGCTTCAGTTGTTGAAAAGTGCTTTATCTTACTTAGAGAAAAAGTGGATAGAAAGTTCCTTAAAATGTCAATTGTATTTTGGAAATGTTAAGAGTTGGTTGAACTGCTTGCCCAAATCAGTAGATAAGTCTTGGGGAACATCAACTCTCAGGCATTACAAGAAAAAATTATTTTCAGCCATGTTCTAAATCTGACTTTTTAGACATGGTTTCCAGTGACACTCAGGACTGAAGAACAAGACCTTCTATTAGATATTGTAAGGCCTGCAAAGCAAGGAAGGAGGCTGGGCCCGACAAATGGTATTTGTCTCATAGTTCATTTGGCCAATGCTGGGGTTGTTGGCCTAAAGTTAAGGCCAGGGTTCAGGTCTGATTGTGTCAGATTTTGAATTTAGGACAGTCAAGACTGAAGACTTATGTTTATCCTGGAAACTGCCAAGACGGTTGCTGGTGCAAGCAGCACAGAAAGATTCATGGCAGATGACTGGATATCTGGTGGTCACTGGGCTGTAGTTAGCTAAGATTAGTGTCATGCTTAGGACTTATGACACCAGGGCTGTAAGATTTTGCTTTGCTGCTGCACTTAACAGACGTAGTATAAGAACTAATAGTGGCAAGGGTGAATGGGACCAGCTAAGTGTTGCATCAGAGTCACTTGGCAGTGACTATAACTGCTTTGAAATAGGTTTAAGGTTACAGCTTGGTAGAATATGGGCTGAAAGTTAGTTTTCAGGATGGATCCTATATGGCCTAGGGTGAGATCTGATGCTGGGAATGTTGGAAATGCTGAGTTGCTTATGGAGGCTTCTAGGGAAGTGTGGATCTCGCAGCTGTGGTCAATTCTAAAATTGGAATTGAAGTTTAAACAGTGTTGTGTACTGGGGTCTCATTCCTGTCTCACAGGGAGATGTCATTTGTGTGCACTTATGTTGGGAAAGTATTCAGCTTTAGTGCTGATTCTGTGAAACTTAAAGCGGTAGAAAATAGCTAATGCTGGGTGAAACAATAGTTTATGTTAGGGCAATTATGGACTACTTGGCTATTACTAACTAGGAAAAATGTCTTAAGGGATTCTAGCATAAAAATATGTTACAGTAATCATGTTTGACACACATATTTGGTCTGGTGATGACAATTAATTATAAATTTTTCCACTTAAATGTTGGTATAAAGCACACAGTAATTGTGCCATCACTGTCCTCTTCCTCCTCCTCAACTTCCTACTCTTTATCTCATAAGGTGAATGGCTTCAAGAAGTCAGTTAACATCTGTGAGATAATACAGAAGGACATTTTTCTATGGCAGTGAGCTTTGAATGGTAAAACACTATGGTACTTGTTAATCCCATTTAGATCGTTTCATGTCTTTAATCAGTGTGTCCAGATATTAATATTGTCATCTAATTATTAATGTCTTTGTTCTTGTAGTATCTAACACCCTGGGGGAAAAAGTGCTTGATGAAGCCAGACAAATATTATGGCATCACTTCCCTATTTTTCTAATTTAGAACACCTGACTGCTATTGCAAGATGATGTTTCAGAGGGCAGTTTTCTGTTTGCATGCAAGAGGTGCAGTATTATTGATCTATGAAAATACTAAATATTTCATATCTTAATCAAAAAATGATTTTAAGTCTCTGTAGTTCTCCTGTTTCCTTTGAATAAAGAAAAAAAAAATGGAGTTTTAGTCTTTTAGTCAGTAGGACTCTTAAGTTGTATTTGCTCCCGTGGTCTTCAAGCTTGGGCATCATTAATACATCTGAGGATGTACTCTTTAACAATCTACCATTAATTTAACTTAGATATCTAGTTGTATAGCAAGGCAATTATTAGTGAATTTATTAGTCTGCCAAGAGTACTTTTCACTGCAATGTGGAAAATTTCAGCATTAAATTGAAACTTTAATTTTTTTAATAAACCCTGTAAGATACTTAACAGGGATTGCAAACTTCAAATGTTCTTTATATAATAATTACCTCTGTTAAATAAGTAAACTTACAGAAAGTTTAGATTCCTCAACAGCTTCTCATAAGCTATGACCTTGCATGTGACCTCTTTAAAAAAAAAAAAACTAACAAGGTGACAAAACTGATATAAATCCAATGAATATTTGCAGCAGGTAGGATGATATTGGATTGATTCGACACTGCTCATTAGTCTTCAGTATCAGTTAAGACACAATGCCACTTCATATTCAAAATGTGCAGAAACAGTCGTGACTATTTTTAAGCTGAAAATATTTGATCCGTTTTAAAAAATAAAAATAAAAAAAAAAAATGCATTGCTTTCCCCAACTTGCTAGTTTCATTGGGTTTCCCCAGGAAAAAGAAAAAAAGCAAAAACACAGAGTGGAGTGGGAACCAGAAAATCAGCTGGCTTTCATCTCCTTGTAATGTCTCTGCTAACTTCTTTTTTTAAGCTTTGCTTATACAGAACTCTAGGTACACATGAGAGGCAGAGTTGTTTTCTTAACATAGACCATTCTATACTCCTTTTGAAAAGGAACCTTACTTTTGAGACTTTTAGCCTCCATTTAGAGTATAAAATAAGATAATCTGTTTGTTTTAAAATAGATATGCTATTTTACCAGTGCATCACTTATTTCAGGACTGGATAGAGCTGTACAAATCTGTCAAAGTAAAAATAAAACTGTATTTGGCTTCAGTCCCCTGAGGAAAATAGTACACAGACAAGACAAAGTATAGGTGAGAAAAAAGCTTTACAAACAGTAAATATAAGCATATTTCATTCTGTTTCTGTTCAAAACTATTAGTTTTGAATGCAAATGACATAAATATTGGCTTTGTGTTCTTCTCACCCAAGAGGGAACTTGGCATCTTTATGTCTTTAATATTTTCTGTGAATGTGCAAGCCAGATTACATCCCTATGTTTGCTTTGTGCCAAATCTGAAAAGCAAGGTTTCTGCAAAACAGGTGAAAGATTTAAGTCTGAGTGATCCTCATGTACAGAGGGACAGTGAACTATCAGCAAAATATCCTTCAGAATAGAAAAAACACCATCTTAAATAAGGAGATATTATGAGGGTTCAGGAAGAAACTCCCTTTCTCTTCAGTTCCAGGTGGACATTGAAACTAGTGCCAGATGAAAATTACTCTTCCTCATACTAGTCCTCTCTTAGATCTTAAGGAGATCCTGAGATTCTCAATCAATTCTAATGCAGCCATAACACACACAGCTAATTTCTAGACCTTTCCTAGTCTCAAATCTACAAACCCTTCCAGAAAGTAATGATTCCTTCCCTGTTTGCTTGGGAAAGTCTCTTTTCCACTCTCCAAACTGTCATCTTTCCCATGAAAAAGCATGTATATACTTTCTATCAGGTAAGCAGTCTCAATCTTTTATATATGTTTTCCAGATACATAAATGGTTCTTAACTTGATGATATGACCATGATCATTATTTTCACCAAGAATGTTTTCAAAAGCTTATTTAAAGTAGAAATGTTACAATATTCTAAGAATTTTTTTTTCTTTAATATATAAAACATCTAGTGTTCTGAATTTTGGATCTGTCTTTGATTATTATTTTTTCTCAGTTCTCTCATCCCTGAAGAATGTATGCATGTAACAGTTTGTTAACTTGCCAGCTTTGCCTGGAGTATGAACAGGACAGTTCAAGGCAATCCCCGACCATCAGATCCTCTCCCCATAGAGAAAGGCTCATTAAAAGAGGCTTCTTTCTTTCCCCAAATCTGGCATCCAAGCTGCAAGCCAAAGCCATTTCAATTTAGTTGAGATGTTCCCACCAGACTCTTTGGTACTTCCCAATCTATAATGGCATGACACTCCAAGAGGAGTCAGGAAGGGGAATGGAACATCTATTATTTGCCTCCATGAAATTGAACTTCCTAGCAGAAAAGACGTAGGAGAAAAGTAAAAATAAGTTTGTTTCAATATAGTACAAAAGTTACATTACAAAGAACATATTACTACATCTGGAGAAAAATAGAAATGTCAAAAAAACATACATACTGTCTGTTGGATACTTTGTTTGGAATGTCTCTTCTTTTGCATGGTTGGCAGAACTAAGAATTGAAAATAGTGGAAAATTTTTGCAATGGCTAGAAGTGTGACCCAGTTCTTGGATGGACTGCTCCCCCAGGCACAGCCTCCTAGAGTTAAGAACTACCATTTGGAGTAGGAGTAAGGAAACCTCACGGAGTATAAACATACCCTTGCATATTTCCTGTGATCTTTAATCTTGGCAGTTATTTCAATAGAGATAACAAATTTTAACTTCTCTGCTAATGAAATGCAGTTTGTTGCCTAAAAAGTAGTCACTTGCTGGATGGATCTAGAGAGCTTCATTTTTCAACAAAAACCCGTTTTTATACTGGCTTTTAAGTGTAAACTTAGTGTGGTAGATAATTTTATTTATTTATTTATTTATTTATTTGGACTTGTGAACAAAAGCTCATCTGACTACTTAATTTTTCTATAAAATATACATTTGAGGGCCAATTATTATATAATTGCATGATAATTTATGCAGTTTTCTGTCAGCTCTTTGTAACAATGACATATGATCATTAATGAGAAAATGACGGAGATAATGGTATGCTTTTATCAGGTGCATCTGAATCACAGCTAGTCTCCGTTGAAACATGTCACCATAGCAAAGAAGAGAACTTCAACTTCTGCTACGAGAGTTCACAATTCTGCATTTATCAGATCCCCGGCCTCCAAACCGAACTTGTCCCATGAGACTGAGAAGAACAAAATGAACTCATCTGTTTTCTCTAAGCCACCAGCTCAGAGCACTTCCAACTCCTACACAAAGATGCAAAATAAAGGAAGATGAAGAAAATTACTCTGACAGTCACAAGATAAAAAAAAAAAAAAAAAAAAAAAAGGCAGAATTCCCTCAAGCAGCTGGACTTTCTACTTCTCCCTTTCTGGAACTAAGTATGGTCTTTCAAGCAGCCCTGGAAGACTGTAATTGTAACTACAGTTCCAGCTAATATCTACTAATTCATGAAAGCATCATGACAATTGTCAGTGTAGATGACTTTAGGCTAAAGTGCTATCTCTGTCTAGCCTTCTATCAGTGTGAAGCTTGAATCATCAAGCTCAACAGCCTCAGAACTGCCTGACCAAATGCAAGATTACCAATTAAAGCAGTCTGAAACAAGGATACAAGATATCAATGTCTTTGTTATCAAATTGCCTTATACTGTAGTTGAGTAAAACTTGAAAAGCATAAGACAGACATTTTTAGTCTTAAGTGAAAAGATCTTAATATGTAACCATACAAAGTCTATAAGAAGAAGGTAATTCTCAGTGCCAGAAAAAATACTTACTACTCAATATTTTTTGTGTTACTAAAAAAGTAGGCAGTGCATTTACTCGAGTCTTTATTTTTTTTTTCTTTTAATCAAAAACTTAATCCTGAAACAAGCAAATGTCACCTGTGAGCAACATGAGTGATGAAAAACTTCTACTGCTTATGTGGCTCATGGGAACAATGGTACACAGAGGACAACTTGGTCCTACTTTCTGGCTGAGACACATAGCGATATTTTAAGTATGCACTGATTCATTTTTTTTTTTTTTTTTAATAGAGAGAAGACAGAAAATATAAAACTAATTCTCTAAAACAAACAAGAAAGTCTCTCAGTTTACTTGAAGCAGCAGAAGTCAATCTAAATTATTTGCCTTTAACATGGGTCTTGTTATCTGAAAGTGTTCATATCACAGCTGTGGATGCCCCATCCCTGGAAGTGTTCACGGCCAGGCTGGATGGGGCTTTGAGCAACAGGGTCTAGCAGTAAGTGTCCCTGCCCATGGCAGGGGGTTTGGAACTCTTGTAAAATGTTTCTGTTCCTAGAAGATTAAGCTATATGACCCAAGCAAAGACAATGGTTTGGCTCTCAACAGTTATGACACTGGCTAAGCTGAGATGAATATTAGCAAGTAAACCATACCTGAAGCTACTGAAAAAATAAAAAGATCTGCCAAACAAGCGAGAGAAAATGTTCCCACCTCCAAAGACAAGGACTAATGAGCCTGAGAAAAGGAACAAAACCTCTGATTTAGCAGGAAAAAAAAAATAAAAAATAAAAAAAAAAAAAAAAAATCTGCTCCACCTCAAAGCTATTCTGATGTCTAGTAATGCTTAAGTCTGATACTTCACAGGCAGATTGGAGGAAAAAATATAATATTTTGTTGAGTACTGATCTTTGTATTCTGAACTCTGCAGGCACTGTCAACTATCATCGGCATAATAACTGAAGTGGAATAACTGGTGATGCTGTGTTGCAAGTATTAAGAGTGTGCTGCAGATAATGTAATTACAATTTTCTCCCTAGAATATCCAAGAAGGATGAACAAATGGATTTTCAGAGGCAAATTTTCCATAGTGACCATGACCTGTCATAGCCCCCTAGTTTCTCTCCCTTTCAGATGCACCTTCCGTTCCTAAGTACCTCAAGACAGTCACCTAAATTGAGTCGCCTCACTTTTCATTCTAATAAAGAGAATTAGTCCTACATTGTAATATTTTTACAAATCTGGTTTTGTAATCCTTCTCTGGACTGTCTCTAAGAACTTCAAAAGCTGGATAATGGCACCTATTGAAGAGCAGAGAAAAGATTAAAGGTTATACAGAAAAAATCAGATAACAGTAAGTTTAGCAGTAATTCCTAATAATAATAATAAAGTAATGAAATGAATAGTCAACCCTCTAAATGACTGAAGTAACAACCATCATGGCTGTGTAGAAAATAAATTGTTTCAGATCATACAAAACTTTCTGTGAGAGGGTGAAAAGCTTTGGGTGTTAGGTAAAGACTACAGATGGCATACGTCCATCTCTTGTAAATTTTGGGTAGCCTCACATAAGACTTGCATAAGGATGTCATAAGATACCTAGCATTGAGAAAATAAGCATATGGATGGTATAACAATGGCTGAAAAACAATTCAGAAGTAGCTATCATTAATTCACTGTCAACATGGAAGGCTGCATCAATGAGATTTGCAGGAGTCTGCCCTGGGTCTGATACTGTTTGAGGTACTAGCTATTAACTGGATGGTATAATAAAGAGGAAGATTTTTAAACCGGCAGTTACACCAGTCTGTGAGGAACTTCAAGCATTTTAGACAAGAGTGCTATAATTCAAAGTAATCTTGACAAAGAGAAAATAAATCTGAAAAAAGAGAATGCAATTCAGTAAGGACATGTGCAAGACGGCATGCAAAACAATAAGCATGTATACAGCTTGGCAAATGTTTAACTAGCAGTTCTGCTGAACAGGATCCAAAACTGCAGGGATCAAGAGTTGTAAGTGAGTCAATAATACCAATGTCATTGGAAAAAAGCATTTATAAATACGATCCAAAAGACCTGTAAAGCAGTTATTTTGCATTTTCAACACTAAGACACTAGCTGTAGTATTGCATTTCATGTAGGCACCACACTTTAAAAAATGTTTGGACCAGTATCAGTCTCTTTTCTCCCCAACTCATTTGATCAGTACTGGTCATTGCAACTAAAACTAGGAAGTAGAGCTAATTCAGTGAACTAGCCTGGGATAGACAGGCTCTATCAAGTCATAAAATATTCGAGTTCAGACAACGCAAACAAAAAGTGAGAGCTATGTGACATGAAAAATGCATAGTAACACAAAGTACACCAAAAGCATAGTGAGTAATGAAAACAATTTCATATCCATTCACTAGTAGCTGAACTTATATAGCTTACATAGGAATGAGGACTGAAATGTTTTTTGGCTTTATCTAATAATGCAGAGAAATATTGGGCTGTACTGTGGAAATGGAAAATCAAAACCATTTAGACAAGAGAAGGTAATTCAATAAGCACTATGTGAAATCTTCAGGGAGTTGGTGTAGTTCAAAAGTAATCTTTTAATCCTATGGGGATCTGCAGGCCCAAGTCAGAGAAATGATAAAGAGACCAGAGACATGTAAAAGCAAAGTGATTGAAACCAGAGGTATAATTCTGAAATGGAGAATGATGAAAAATTACTGTATCTGATAAGCAGAATCTGAGTATCTAAAATCTTAGGAAAAGACTGTTAGTACAAAATGACTGCGGGCAAGAAACAGAGTTTGCAAAATCGTAAAAATGCATAGTGAGAAATTTTGCCGATCAAAACACCAAGGAGATGCAAGTAGTAAACATATCTAAAAAAATATTTCAGGAGGAAACAAATGAACAGGGATACTGCTACATTGGTTTTATACAAGGTAGGTTTTCCATTTGATCTGTGTATGTGTGTGTGATGGCTTTGCTTCCGATGTGGTCAGGCTCCTACGTCCTTCTTTTACAAGACTTGAAACCAGTGGCAAAACACATGGGTATTCTACTTCCTGAAGAATAAGAGGACTTACCACTATCCTCTTGCAGCAAGAAGAAACAGTTTATCTATTTTATTAGAAAGAGGATACAGAAAGACTATAACAGAAGAAGCTGTATTAGTCAAGGAAAAAAATGGCACAAGCACAGAAAGAGGTGGCAATACCATGTTAAGCACAAACAGCATTATAAAAGACAAAATAAATAAATAACTAAATAAAAAGCTTGTAGAAAGATAAGAGAGAGAAGAGAGAGGATCAAGTGCAATTCCTAGATTTCTGTATTTAGAAGCAAAAGTTAGGAACTGAGTTAATAAAAGTGTATTGAAATCAGATACAGGGAAAATAAAAAAAAAACTTTTTGATAATAACTTCAGTTTAAATAAAGTTATGCCTGTGCTCAGGAGCTAACAGAATAAAGATAGGCATATAAGTGGGATGTAAAAAATGCAGAATTGCTAATATGTACATATTAGCTAAATAGATAATGGCTAAAATATATACTCATTATGAGTTGTAACAGGATAAAGATATATAAAGAAGCCTGCCAAGGGCAGATTCTTAAAGATCTCTAGAGATGGGGAAAGAACAACGTAGACCTAGTCAACACTGAAAAGTGAAAAGATAGAAAAGCATCTTCAATCAGTTCTTAGTTTCTAGCTCAACAGAAAATGCAGAAATGGGAGAACAGAGGTTTAGATCATGTCTGTGTCGAGTATCTGAATTACTTACTGATTTTTTTTAAACTATAAGCATCTTTACAATAATTTTCTGTTATTGCTTTGCACATTATTTAAGGAGGAATATTCCATGAAAAAAAAAAAAAAAAAAAGCGTTCATTTTTTACAGTCTATCATCAAGCCACTTGGATGTTCAATTAGTCATTTGCTTCACCAAGTTTCATTCTGAAATCCTTTTAATTCAAAATAAATTTGAAATGTCAACTTAGACTGATTTCTAAAGTATCTTTATCCTCATATATGACTTGGACAGAATGGTGTCTTTAAGAAAGACAAATTAAAGGTAAAGTTTTCACTTTTTCTGTGCAGATACCAAAATCTGACTATACCATAGTATCAATGCACCACCATAATAAGGGCAAAGTTACCTAGTTACTAGTCCATCACTGCAGAAATAAACTGCACATTTGGCTGAATGCAGAATTTCAGTACAAAGTTACGAGACTTCTCATCTGATTTGGTCCCAGATCACTGCACAACAAAGTAAAACCCAGTCAAAACCTATGCAATCTTTCCTGAAGTTGGATTAAGTTGAAAAGACACTGCAAGAAATCTCACTTGTGACTGCTATTTAGACATGATCAAGCCCCACCTGCTCTCTACCAAAAGCAGGTCTTTCATGTGTATTGGCCATGTGCAACAGGCAACAGCATTGGAGCCTGGGTAGACTAGGTCTCGTAGAAGTTCAGACTTCAGTAAATTCAGAATTTTGTTATCATAACAAAAGGGTGAAAAGTTTTACTGGATTTGATATAAAAGCCAGAAAGTGCAGGCAACAATAGTGTTTTTGATAAATAAGTCTTGCAAAACAGCAGCAAAGGCAGTTTTACTAAAATAAAAATTAAAAAAAAAAAAAAAAAAAGAAAAAGATATCAGATGAAACAAATCAAGCAATACATTTTAAAGAATAAATCACTTTTCTCAAAAAGAATGGTGACAAGTAGTATACAAATAGAAAACTATTAATCATAGGGATAATAGGGAAATTCAGGAGAGCCAAGCTCTCATAATCATTCTTAATTAAAGCATATTGTATGGCTAAAAACAGCCCCCCAAAAAAAACAATGTAATTAAAATGTGTGCAAAGATGCAGTAACCATACAAAGGGAACAATGACATATCGAAAAGTTAAAAAGAAATAATGCTTCACTTAGTTGCAGGCAAATTTTAGCTCCAATGACCAGTGTTTTCAAAATACTTTGGAAAAATTAGATTTAATGACACATGCTGTTATACTGCCATCCTCTGGCAAGGTACCTGCAGCTTTATGTGAACATAAAACAGTGTTCCTGATATAAGACAGGGCTATCTAAACATTCTTATTCTGAAGATGTGAACAAAATCAGTAGAGATTTAGCTATAATTCAGGAGATATTGCTGGAGAAACCTTAACCCTACTGAAACTGGTATCGAAATTTTGCTGCAGAAGTCTCATGACCTCCTTCTCTGGAAAGACAATTTGAATATGTGGCTTCTGAATCCTAGTTTTCTGGTTCCTAAACAAAATGAGTTTATTTCATTCTTTTCCTCCTGTTATAACAATAAATCTTACATTTCCCTTTAATACCAGATCCTAAGACCATGCTACCTTTTAGTTTCAGCCTTGGTCCAAGTCTCTCTATTCATATGACAATTGAGGTTGGATTTTCTTACAATATTTAAAATATTCCTAAACTGAAGACATCTTCAAATAGACAAAAGTAGATTTATTTAGATGTTTCTCTGAACATTTATATATGAATTTCCTTTTATCAATCTACAAGTAAAAAGTGTAGTAAACTGTGAAATAAATCTCCTGCATTACAGAAATCTGAGCTTTGGGAGATCTTCAAAACTGAGATGAAAACATTTCACCTCAAAGAGCTGATGCTCTGAGAAAAGGCCATAGACATTTACACTGTCAAATAAGCACGTACAGACATTTGTGTGCCGGTATCTGCATATTTAGTGAAAATCAGATTTCCAAAATAGTTACGACCTTATGAATTGCTTTCAAGGCACAAGAAATTTGGCATATAAGATACACTGAGCTCAGAATACTAAGCATCTTGCACGACTGGTTTCTAAGTTTATTAAAGAAGTTGGTAATTAACATTAGTCATTTTTGTGACATTTCTTTTTCTTATCAATATCATTAAAATTCTGCTATGAGTTGCCCCGTAAATTACACTAGCTTCAATTTATGTGAAACCGTCAGATCGTTTGCTCAGAATACCCAATAATAGAAACTAATTTACATTTCACTATCAAGAGAAAATAATCCACTAATCAGTTAAACAACACGTGCTAAAATACCACCGCATCTTTAGAGCTGTGTGAATTACCCAACCCAAATCCCGTTTCTATTTTATACCTTCAAGTGACACCTAGTGGTTCTTCCCTGAATGTGACCAATTTTACTTTTTTTTTTTTTTTTTTTCCTTTTTTTCTTTTGAGTTAGGCTCTAACAAGAAGCTTGCTCCATTCTATATCATCCTAGAATTGCTGCAAGATTTCCTGAATACCCATGATACCTGCAAACTTTATTGTAGACTACAATACATCGTCATTGTGCATGTTCCTTTCTATTTTCCCACACACAGCAAATGTAAGGTAAGTAATGTGAAGCTCTCTAAATACAAGTCCCTTCACCTAAAAGGTGAATAAAGTGAGCACAGGTTTTACAGTTCATTGAAGAATAAAATTCCATACAGCCTTTGTTTTTCAAGAGTCTTCTTTTCCTCTGTACAGCAGAACAAGATTTATTTACATGTGTATGCTTTTGGGCAGGACGCATTTTGTTTGGAATATATGTACTTTTCTTTGGTGTGGTCATCAAAGTACAGACAAAAATCATCCCATGATCTTTTGGGCTGATGAACTTCCCAGGCTGGATCTCTTAGACGTTGCTCCTGATTTTCATTGCCTTTGCAATGTTTTCCAAACACATTTCACTGTCAGGAAATGGAAAAAGGATATTTGTGACCCTGTCTTTGGAAAACACATTGCAACATTCTGAGCTGTGGTGTAAGTGTCACTTGTAACCTTAAGAACTACTTAATATCAGCAGATCGTGCTATGCACTATGAGAAGTACATAGGAAGAACTACAAGATACAGGACTTCATTGGAGGAAACATGGAAAAAAACCTTATTTAGATCAGCATGTCAAATCTTGGCTTACAGTAGATTTGTATCTGGAATATTCTTAATGCCAGAATAGAGATTTCTAACAATGCCAGGTTGAAGGTACCAAATTTAACATTAACATATACTCTTGGCTTTATCACAGAATACACTACATCTGTTCTTTATCACTGTTACTAAGAACTGCAGTGTTTCTTTCTGCCTATTCCCAAAAAAAATCTGACTAAACAAGTCAACTGAAGAGGTGTGATGGCATTTTCTTCCAACATGGAAAACTGTCTTAACAGCTTTTTGTTTAGAAGACTGCAGACTGCAGAACCACTCAGACTGCAGAAATACTTAGGGTCTTTCACAGATGTAATTCGTACTAGTAATAGGAAAACTTCTTGATGTCTGGTGACAGTTTATTTAGAAGGCCCTGTAGCCCATTTTTTACTGCTGACAAGCCAAATATTTAACATCAAATCTGGCTTCAATGTCAAAGATTAAAAATGACTGTTCTTGAATTAAGCATAACCAAGACTCCTAACTTTCATATGTCAATCATTCTGCCAGGCCCAGCTTTCTTCTAAGCCCTGGGGCTTTGCACGATCTTACTATTCAACAGATTTGAAAAGAAAGATCTTTCTTCAGTCTTGCTGTAAGAAGATCTGTCTGACAAAAGCTCCAGCAGCTACCATTCTACGAATTACACCCCTGCATATCCTGGAAGGGACTTTACATGATAGGCACCAATCCTCACCTTAGTCCTCTGAGCCACTCAGGCTCTCATTTAACCTAAACCTTAATCTTTACAGGAAGCATAAATTCAAGACTGACAGCACCCTTCAGTGTTCACCGTAAAAGATTAATCACTTTTCATTTCAACCTGTCTCAATTTCCACAGGCCTGTTGGTTTGCCAAATCCAGAAATATATAGTATAGTTTTTTCCATTCCAACTATTAGGAGAACTTTAATCATGATCTAAAAGCTTTAATAGAGTGAAGAGAACTCCATCACCCTTTTAATTAGCTATGAGTCTTCCCCAAAGAGCTCTACATGCAGAAAGTGAAACTTTCATGACAGTACCAAAGACACAAGGATGCCAATAAACTAAATGGGGTCAGGGCCTGAGTCTGACATCTGTTATATTAACAGCCCAGATAGCATGGTTCTTGACGCAGTTTTGAACTGTGCCAAGAAGCACTCACGTAACAACACTGTGGTTAGCCAGGGGTTAGTGAAAGTCACAGATTATTCCAAGCAGGCAATAGTGGGTAATAGAGTTTGTCTTTATGGAAGCAGTGCCATGCCAGTTGGCCTCCGGGCCAAAAAAATGGATTTCAGGGTGTTTTACTTAGTACTGTCTACAAAAATAGTCTATAAATCAGTAGTTACTGTCAAATGTGAAGGGACAGAATGTTCCGTTGACCTTGGTAATACATCCTAGTTTACCTTTCAGTCCTACAGATTCTCAGTGACTTAAGTTTGTGTAGCCTTTTACCAGAGGAATATCCCTACCACAGGCATGTTCTCCTATAATTGAAGGTCCCTGGGGAAGCCGTTCAGATAAGAACACAAGTAAACATTCTCCCCTGCCATCAAGAATCCCATGATATAACGTGCAAATAGGGTAGCAGACTCAACTTGGGGAATTTAACTTTATTTCTTGGCAATTAACATAAATATTTAATGACTGATTCATGTCTTGGGAAACAAAACAAAACGAAATAACAGACAAACATTTAGAATATCTGTCCTCCACCTTTCCCAGGCTCATCTTCACTCTCAAACATCTCTCTGTGGTGGTTTTACTCAGGTAGGCAGCCGAGCTCCACCACAACCACTCTCTCACTCCCCCTCCTCAAAGGGAAAGGGGAGAAAATATGATGAAAAGGGCTCAAGGGTGGAGATAGGACAGGGAGATCACTTAACAATTATTGTCATGGGCAAAACAGACTCAGCTTAGGGAGATTAATTAAGTTTATTGCCTATTACTAACAAAATAGAGAAGTGAGAAACAAAGAAAGCAAACTAAAACCACCTTTCCCCCACCTACCATCTTCCACCTACTCCCCTCAAGCAGCACAGGGGAATGGGGAATGGGGGCTGCGGTCAGTCTATAGCACTTTCCCTATGCCGCTCCTTCATGGTCACTCTCTGCCCCTGCTTCAGTGTGGGGGATACTGGGGAGGCTGCCCACAGGCAGCAGCTCCTCAAGCACTGCTCCCACACAGCTCCGTACCACGGGGTCCATCCCCCAGGAGCAAACTGCTCCAGCACGGGTCCCCCACGGGCGGCAGCTCCCCCCAGACCCCTGCTCCTGCGGGGGCTCCTCTCCATGGGCTGCAGCTCTGGCCCGGGGCCTGCTCCTGCGGGGGCTCTCCATGGGCCGCAGCCTCCTCCAGGCCACATCCACCTGCTCCCCGTGGGCTCCTCCACGGGCTGCAGCGTGGAGATCTGCTCCGTGTGGGACCCATGGGCTGCAGGGGGACAGCCTGCTCCACCAGGGGCCTCTCCACAGGCCGCAGGGGAACTGCTGCTGCCTGCCTGGAGCCCCTCCTGCCCTCCTCTGCAATTACCTTGGTGCCTGCAGGGCTGGTTCTCATTCCTTGCTCTCCCAGCCGCTGTGTAGCATATTTTCCCTTTCTTAAATATGTTCTCACAGAGGCGCAAACATCATCGCTTATTGACTCTACTCTGGCCAGCAGCGGGTCCCTTTGTAGGCATCAGATTCTGGCCCTTATCTAACATGGGGCAACTTCTGGATTCTTCTCTCAGAAGCCACCCTTGCAGCCCCTTGCTACCAAAACTTGCCCACTACACTCTCCTCTTTCCTCATTATTGCCACAGGTTATGCTCAGTCCCTTCGATGAGGCAGTGATCAGTACAGGGATTTGAGGCCAATACATAAAGGTTTCTCTCTGCTGTTCCTTCCTTTTCACTCTTTTAGTATGCTCCAGTGTGGGTCCTCTGCAGACTGTAGTCCTTTTTGGGGTGTACATGATCCAATGTCGGCTCACCCACAGCTGCAGCCCCTTCAGGCAATTACCTGCTGTGGCATGGGCTTACCCATAGTCCCTTCAGAGGTGTATCTGTGTTGGCATGGGTACCCCAGTGGCTGCAGTCCCTTCAGGGAAGTGCTTGCTCCACAGGCTTACCCACAGGCCACAAACCCTGCAGGGAAGTAACTGCTCTGGCATGGGCTGTTCATGGGTCACAGTCCCTTTGGGGATTTGCCTTACCTTAGCCCGGGAGCAATAGCTTCTGCAAACATAAACCCTAACCTAAACCCAATCATAGCTCATCTGGAGCTCAATCTGGCCACTGCTGTTAAGGACAACAAAAAATGTTTTTATAAATACATCAATACCAAAAGGAGGACTAAGGAGAATCTCCACCCTCTACTGGATGTGGGAGGAAACTTAGTAATCAGAGATGAGGAAAAAGCTGAGGTGCTTAATGCCTTCTTTGCCTCAGTCTTTAGCAGCAAAACCAGTTGTTCTCTGGACGCCCAGTACCCTGAGCTGGTGGAAGGGGATGGGGAGCAGAATGTCGCCCCCACAATCCATGAGGAAATGGTTGGTGACCTGCTACAGCATTTGGATGTACGCAAGTCGATGGGGCCGGATGGGATCCACCCAAGGGTACTGAGGGAACTGGCGGAGGAGCTGGCCAAGCCGCTTTCCATCATTTATCGGCAGTCCTGGCTATCGGGGGAGGTCCCACTTGACTGGCGGCTAGCAAACGTGACGCCCATCTACAAGAAGGGCCAGACGGTAGACCCGGGGAACTATAGGCCGGTTAGTTTAACATCAGTGCCAGGGAAGCTCATGGAGCAGATTATCTTGGGTGTCATCATGTGGCAGTTGCAGGGCAAGCAGGCGATCAGGCCCAGTCAGCATGGGTTTATGAAGGGCAGGTCCTGCTTGACGAACCTGATCTCCTTCTATGACAAGGTGACACGCTTAGTGGATGAGGGAAAGGCTGTGGACGTGGTCTACCTTGATTTCAGTAAGGCATTTGACACCGTACCCCACAGCATTCTCCTCAGGAAACTGGCTGCTCATGGCTTGGACTGGCGTACACTTTGTTGGGTTAAGAGCTGGCTGGATGGCCAGGCCCAGAGAGTTGTGGTGAATGGAGTCAAATCTGGTTGGAGTCCGGTCACTAGTGGAGACCCCCAGGGCTCGGTACTGGGACCAGTCCTCTTTAACATCTTCATCGATGATCTGGATGAGGGGATCGAGTGCACCCTCAGCAAGTTTGCAGACGACACCAAGTTAGGTGCATGTGTCGATCTGCTCGAGGGTAGGAAGGCTCTGCAGGAGGATCTGGATAGGCTGGACCGATGGGCCGAGGCCAACGGTATGAAGTTCAACAAGGCCAAGTGCCGGGTCCTGCACCTGGGGCACAAGAACCCCAAACAGCGCTACAGGCTGGGAGATGAGTGGTTAGAAAGGTGCCTGGCAGAGAAGGACCTGGGAGTGATGGTTGACAGTCAGCTGAATATGAGCCAGCAGTGTGCTCAGGCAGCCAAGAAGGCCAGCAGCATCCTGGCTTGTATAAGAAACAGTGTGGCCAGCAGGGCCAGGGAAGTGATTGTCCCCCTGTACTCGGCTCTGGTGAGGCCGCACCTCAAGTACTGCGTTCAGTTTTGGGCCCCTCGCTACAAGAAGGACATGGAGGTGCTCGAGAGAGTCCAGAGAAGGGCTACGAAGCTGGTGAAGGGTCTGGAGAACAAGTCTTACGAGGAGCGGCTGAGGGAGCTGGGACTGTTGAGCCTGGAGAAGAGGAGGCTCAGGGGTGACCTTATTGCACTCTACAGGTACCTTAAAGGAGGCTGTAGCGAGGTGGGGGTTGGTCTATTCTCCCACGTGCCTGGTGACAGGACGAGGGGGAATGGGCTTAAGTTGCGCCAGGGGAGGTTTAGTTTGGATATTAGGAAGAACTTCTTTACTGAACGGGTTGTTAGTCACTGGAATAGGCTGCCCAGGGAAGTGGTTGAGTCACCATCCCTGGAGGTCTTTAAAAGACGTTTAGATGTAGAGCTTAGGGATATGGTTTAGTGGTTGACTTGTTAGCGTTAGGTCAGAGGTTGGACTCGGTGATCTTGGAGGTCTCTTCCAACCTAGACTATTCTGTGATTCTGTGATAGCTACACCCAGAAAACTCCTAAATATGAAGGAACAATGCGTAAAGTATCTCCAGTTGACACACTGCAGACTTTGCAAATTTGAGTGAAGATAAACGCTTTTCTACTCAGACTAGTCTAGATTTGAAATTCTCATATGTCTGGCACCAAATTTACTTTAGAAATGCAGAACATTGTCATGGACGACAACCCTAAGCATCTTTTGGTGGAAATGTTTTGCATACATTCCCACGCAAATTCTCATTCTTTGTATTTAGAGATGATCATATTAAGAGTAATGCATGAAAATACAGAGTGAGGGGAACAAAAATATACTTGTAAACTTGGGACTGACCTTAAATGAAACTGTTAACGATTCAGTAGTTCTAGTTAGCTTTATGTATTTTTCTCTAAATATCTCAACATAATCTTTCACTGTTCACTAAAACTACTCGCTTAAGGACTACAGTATACTACAACTGAACTTAGCTCCTCTGACAATTAAGTTTCTGTAAGTGAACATTTCTTACTAGAAACATAAAGTTACATTTGCAGATGCCATGCATGAACATTTTTTCACCTCATCATACTTGCATAACCATATATAGCTAACAGTTGCTAGGAAAAAAAAAATAAAAAGAATTTCAAAGAACCAGTTTCTCACAACTCTAGATATAAAAAGCATAGCTTCCATATTTGGACTTCTAATTCAGTAGGGTTTGCAGCATTTTAACTTTAACCATGAGGAAAACTGCAATACATTGTCAGCAGGAAGCCTGGTATTGCAAAGATTCCTGCACATTAGTAATTAGGAACATGAAAAATGCACTTAATTGTTTACAGGCTATTGTTTTTCCACTAGTATCTCATTTCCCCTACCAATCAGTTAGGTGCACATAAGCATCTGAGGACAGGCAGAGCATGTAATTAGTGGGAGAAGAAAACAGCATCTGACATAATACTTGAGAAACAATGAAATGATTTCAGTATGTGTATTCTGACAGGTCTAACTCTCTGACAGAATTCTAGGCATAGTGCTCTTGGGAACTGTATGTCATTACCATGGTAAGGTTGGACTGGTGCTTAGGGACATTGGTTTAGTGGGAGACATTGGTAGCACGGTGATGGTTGGACTCGATGATGTTGAAGGTCTTTTCCAACCTTAATGACTCTATGATTCTATGGTATTTATCCAAAGCATTAACCCACCTCTAGGTTGTACCAATGGCACATGGGCAGCTGAACGCTCATTTTTCTTGACTTCACTTCTGAACAGATATGGCCACGTTCATTCAAAACCTACATGCGTTTCTGGGTCTAAAAAGCGACCCTCCCAGTATTTGAAACAACTTGGACATCAACAATTTATTTACTTTTTAAATAAATTGCAAATGAACAAACAGTTCTTCCTTGACAATAACAACGAATCGTTTCTTACTGCTGGAGAACGAACCATTGCCTAAGTTACCCACATAATCAAGACAGGAAATTAAAGTTTCTGCAGTATCTGCATAGCTTCAGAACATCTATTTGTACTGCTATTTTCAAAAGCTGATGTCTGTACCATACGGCTCATAGAAAACCTCCTGAGCTCAACAAAGAGCGTCACCCAGGTGTGTCGTTCTTCTGTGAGCAGCCTTCATCGTCAGGCAGAGCTCAGCAGAGCTACCTCTTACATTTTTGAAGTAGATGATGTAAACGGCTTTTGTTACTAAAGCTTTTCACAAGTTTTGTTTCCAAACTTTCAATTTAAAAAAGGGCAAATTCCAAAAAACGGCCACTCCTCGGAGCTCCTCCCCGGGCCCCGCCACCCCTCAGCCTGCTGCGGGCAAACAAGACCGGCACCGCCGAAGGGGAGCGCCCCCGCAGGGAGGGAGGCATTGCGCATGCGCGCGGGCACGCCTTTCCCCACCCCCCTTCCGCCGCCACGGCTTAACGCGCATGCGCGCCTTTTTGGCGGGAAACCACCCGCGGGTGCCTTGTGTAAGCGGGGCCGTGAGGGGCGCGCGCGGCGCATGCGCCGCGGGCGGGACGCTGGGCGCACGCGCCCCGTTTCCTTGGCAGCTGGGATTGTTTTCGGCCGAACCACCTGCGTGGCGCTGCGGTGGGGGGGGCGAGGGCGAGACCATTGGCGGGTGAGACGGGGGCGGCCGCCGCCGCAGCAGCAGCCGCACCACTGCTGGTACTAGCGGCAGCAGCAGCACGTGAGTCGGGGCGCGGGGGGCGGGGGGAGCGGAGCGCCCCGGCGGCCGTTGCGTCCGGACCCGCCTGGGGCGGGTGGCAGCGCGCGGCGGCGCCCAGCGCCGTGCCCGGCCTGCGAGGTCCCTGCCTCACAGCCCCTGCCTGCGCCTCGGGCGCCGTGCGTCCGCTGGGTGCTTACGTGGTGGTTGTAACCGGTACCTTTAAAGACAGCGCAAATGCCCGATTCTTAAAAAAAAAATGTTGTAAGGCACGTCAAAAAAATGCCTGATTCTGAAATCCAAGGCGTCCCGCTGCCAGACGGTTGATTTTTATCTAAAAGACGAAAAGTAAACAAAGCCTGGTACTCCTCTGGTTTCCAGCCACGCTAGGTGGCACTTGCCCGTTGCAAGAGAAAAAAAAAAAAATGTTTTTAGTTCATGGAAATCCTGAAGTGCGCAGTTATATTCTGTCAGCTCAGCTTCCAGAGTGGCCCAAGTGGGGTAGGGGGCTTCTCAGTTCCCGCTGTTCGTACAAATGATGTATGTTCTGCTTCACTGGAAGGTACATTGCTTTTGGGATTGTCCTGTTATTATTATGGTGATTAACTGGAGTCTTTTTTTTGCCGAATGGTGCATCTCATGGCGTGCCTTAGGACACTGAGAATGCCCGTTGTACAGATGCGGAACATAGCTACTTACTCTGTTGTAAAATACTGTGAAAACAGCAAAACTTGATGGAGAATTGTTTAGAAGCACAGGTGAAATATTAGAGAAGAACAAGTTAAGTCTGTTAAGTTAAGCCAGCCTGTTGGCTGGAATATACCACTGTTCCCAAATGCATGTTTTTGTCATTCCTGGATTGCTTTATGTTAGCTAACATGGAAAAGATCGAATATGGCCAGGCAAAAGTGCATCTTGCCAGATTAATCTTGACGATAGCTGAGTTGATACAGATTGGGGCGCTGTGGTTGCTGAACTCCAATGTAAGATTAAATCTCTCCTATTTTAAGGTGAGATTATACTGAGCAAACACTCTTGTTCTTACCCTGTTGATTAATGATCTATATATACACAAGGCTAATAGTTGCTTTAATGCACCATGTCAAATGTCACGTAATTCTAAACTGCAAGTGTGTATGAAATAAAAGGACTATCATTATTATTTTTATTGTTGCAAGAGGATAGATTATTTACCAAATACATAGAGGTAAATAGAAAATGATGCAGTCACTGCTGAACTTGGTAATCTATGCATTTTACAGAGAACACTGGTACATATAAGATGAGCCAAGCCTTTGGAAAAGTGTTTGTTCCATTATAAGCAAAAGGATCTTCAAAATTAATTCAGCTGCAGGTTTGTTGTTTGTTTGTTTTTGTGGTATGGTTCATTTATCCTTTGGCTAGAAAATTATTTCAATAGTTGAAACAGGTATGTGCTTTAGTTGTTGTGCAGTTTTGTTATGTATTACCTCTTTTTTTTTTTTTTTTTTTTTTTTAAACTTGAGAGCACTTAATCATTTCATTTGTTGTTTATAATCAGTTTTTTGGAGAGGTGGTTGAAGTCACTAAACTGATCATAACAGAACCTTGCGTGTTCTTGTCATTCACTGTGAATGATTAAAGTGATTAAATGTGCTGTATTTTATCTTTGGTTTTCAACTCCTTCAAATTATAAATATTTGCTAGCTGATTGTGAATCAACTACTTGAAAAGCAGCAGTTAATGACTATTACTTTTAAAATGGTCCTTTTGTATAACATTTTAGATTTCAAGTGTAGTACTTTCAGTAATATTTTCTGTTTTTCATTTCCTGTAAGAATTAGGCATTTGTGTTATTTTTAACAGTTATTGTTCAGTTGTGACAGTAAAGCCTTGCTTTACCAGTCAAAACATTTTTTAGTAAGGGAAAATATTCCTACCCTGTGGGTGAAAGCATGAAATTACACAACAAAGCATTTCCTGTGAAGTCACTTCTGGTCATCCTTGTAAATTTCAAACATCCTTAGGCGCTGTTGGATACTTAGTATAAGTGCTTTGCTTAGTACACAAAATAAACTAATGACACCTGGCAACTGACTAAGCAGCACTTTTTTAATCCCAAACCAACCATTGTGCTATGCCTTTTTTTTTTTTTTTTTAATTTGGTTTTGCAAGCAGGCAGGCCAAACTACTGTAAGTAAGAAATATGAAATGACCTGAGAGTTTGTAGCCTGTGGGGGACAAGGAGGAAGCAAATAACACTGTGAAAGAGAAATGAGAGGGATCTGAGGGTACTGTAGTGCAGACGCTGGCGCACATAAGCGTGTACTTGTAAAACACATTTGCCTGGGAGTGATTTGTAGTGTTGAGGCCAAGTGGTACGCATGGCCTGCTTTTGTGTTGTCAACCTTTCTTAGCTCCATATCAGTGTCCACATGCAAACTGCCTGTTAATAACAATTTATCATCCATACTAACTCCTAAACCGTATTGCAGGAGTTGTAGAAAGAGTGCTCTATGGGTTGTGCCAAAGTGCTGCCAAGGCTGATTTAACAATATTTACTGGTATGTCTTAATTTACTAGGACTGGTGTAGTCTGGGTGTCCGGTGACGTCTAACAGAAGGTGTTCCGCAGCGAGGACTTGGAGCTGCTGCCTGATGTGCTGTTGGAAGGGCAGGTGGGTATGGCAGTGTGCTGCATGGAAGGCTCAGGGGAACATAACATATTCATAGAAAGCTAGGTTTCATTAGTTCCACTGTTTACAAAACAGCTTTTTGTATTAAAGTTTTTTGTGAAACATTATGATTTTTTTTTGATGAAAAGATAAAGCCATGTAATAGTTTTATTTGCCTTCCAGCTTTGGTTTGAATTACATTTGTAAGCTTTTCTTCACAACCGGGAGGGCCTAACATTTTTTCTTTAAATAAATGAGTTTCATGTGATTGCTTGTCTGCTTTATGTAAAATACAACTGCTTTATGTAAATGTAAATATTTAGGGATTTGCAATAAAGTTAGATTTGCTGGCAGCTATGAATCTTTTCATTGTAGGCTATCAGTTGGCTAAAATGCGACTTCGTTTATGATGCTATCAGACAGGAAACTGATTAGAAAAACTGCAGTCTAAATGGCTTCATGGTTCATTATTTACATACACTGTACAGTTGTTATTGTTTTTGTGTTTGTGGTGTTGCTGTTTGATTGTTTCTGTTTTAAGATTGGAGAACTGCAGTACTGAAATATTGGCTATTATCTAGAAAAATACCTATTTTTATTGCCACAGCAGTATTTTTATTTGCTCTCAGGTAACTAAGTATCTCATATGCTGAGAATTCTGAGCTGAGATCTGAGAGAACTTGTCATAATTTGGATAAATACTTTCTTATATATATAAATACTTTTTCTAGACCATTTGTCTAAAAGGCCTGTACTCATTCTTGATGTTAATTAGCATGCATTCAATTTGTAGCTTCAAGTCTATGGACCAGTTATGTTAATTAAAGTTGTTAATTATTTTAAACAGAATGGTGAATTCTCAGGAAGAAGCAGCTGGTGTGCTGAGCTGCTTTTAACTGAGGACTGAAAATGCCAGCAGGTAAGAACCCTTTGTGTTTCATTTCTAATGTGTATTTTATAGTCAGAATTATATGATATGAGTTCCTTCTGTCCATAAATTTTTCATCCTGTGTTGTTTCTATTTTGAGCCCATGCTTACAGCTGATTTTCAAAGTATTATTTTTGTTATTATTTTTTGTTTTAAATTTGGGGGCTTCTGTAAATGTTTTTGTTACAATGACAAATGTGCTATAGCTGAGGATTCAGTAGCCTTTTTTAGTGGTGTGACACAATGCATTTTTAATACCTTCACCGCAAGTTAAGCGTTACTTAGGTGGGGGGACAGGGGGGCTAGAACCTACTGCTTCAAGGATTGAAAAGCTGCTGATAGCACTATCATGAAAGTCAGGGGCTCTCAGGGCTATACCTGATTTCAAATCCATGGGCACTCCTGCCTCTTGCAGATCTGCTCATGGTGGTGCTCTTTTGGCTTCCAGGCTCAGTAAGAACACAGAGCTGCCCCTTGTCCTGGGGACAGTTTGTCATCTCCATTGTCAGTGTGCTACTGCTCATAAACAATGAAGGGAATAATCTGTCGTCTGCTTTGGCTGACCCAAGGTTTGCTTGCTGCTTGATCTTGATGGGTGTGCTGTTCAAAAATCTCCTTTCTTCATGAAACAGTAAACAGTGCTAGTTTCAGCAACAAGTAGCAGTGTGGCATGTTTGTACAATGTTGCTGAGTTATCCTCCTGAAGTTTCTAGTCAGTGGAAATTCTTAATTGAATACTAAGCAAATTTCTTGGTAATTTTTTCCTAATTAAAATAATTCTTCTCTACTGAAATTGTAAAGCACGATTAGGCAGTCTTATAGCAATGGTGATTATTGAATCATAATCCAATTTTCTTTTTTTTTCAGTTGAAAGTGAGGCAAAGGCAAAAACCAAAGTTCGCTTTGAGGAAATCTTCAGACGTCATGCTGGCCTAACAGACGACAAGAAATCAAAGGAAAAGAAGTTCCACTCTCAAGAGAATATTGTGGTAAGTTTGAATACAGCAAAGCTTTGTTTGGTTGCCTTCCTTAGTGGAAAAAGACCACAAAAATGTATTGTAGAAAGGATATATATATATATATATATATATATATATATATATATATATATATAATTTAAATATAAAGAGTATTTCTGCCTGTGTCTTTTGGTTTTGTTGTGGCTATCATTTATTGTTTATATACCATAAATTGATCCTTGTAATTCAGACGTATGCGAAAATTATTTGGAGTGTAACATTGGTAAAGAGTAAGTGGTATGTGTACACAGGTATGGACTCATTTAAAGTCTGTCATACTTTTTTTCCATTCCATTTTTTTCAGAAAAGATTTAAGGTTTTTAAATTCAGTATTGACTTCAGTGGGAGTTTGAATGATGGACTTGTAGGATCATGGCCATAACAGTATTTGGTCTTGAGAGTAATAATACATCTGTGAATTGAGACTCAATGAGAGTTTAGATAATCAACAACTTCATTACATTCCCTAAAGTTACTGGTATAAGTATTTAGAAACAATATTAAATAACATTAGAAATGTTCTATTTTCATTTTGATCGCTGTTATCAGCATATTTCTACATGTGCTGAACTTTCTTTACGTGTATCATTGCGTGGGTATTAAACTGTCCACCTGTTTTTAAGATATTTGCCTTAGCTTGTGACTTGAAGGTTAGGAGTGCTTTTATCAACCAGTCTTTATGGTTAGATTACATCTTTGTTTGTGGCATATCTTCCATTAAAAGAACCTGTGAGATTCCTCTAAGTTATGGTTCATATTGTAATTTTTTTTTGAGCAGAAAAATAAATGTTTGTGTCCTATATATCCTAATTATTGACTTCTAATGTTTGGAATTTCAAAAGAAAGAAAATTGATTAAAAGGCAAATGTTCTTTTTTTATATTTTTTTCCTGTTGGCCTTCATGCTGTCCATCTTTTTTCTTACAATTGCATCCATACCACATGTTAGAAGTGAATGTTCATTCTTTTATAACTTAGTTAAGACAAAGAAATGGTATTTTCTAAAATATAAAATTTCTATGTGTATTTATTATGTAAGTATTCTGAATATACTTTTATATAAAACTTAGAGTTGTCATACAGAATGCAACTATAAATTACTCACAAATATTCTAAGCTTACTTTGGTTTTAAAATTGGTTTTAATTCCTGAAGATTCTCATGTAAAATACTACTATTTTGGAGCTGGCTAGAAACACTTGAAGTATAATGGTGGTGAACAGAAGCAAAAGCTAATGGTACACAAGCAAATTAAGAAGCATTTTTAGTATCAGTGTGAAAGCCTAACTTTTGTTGGGCTTTTGTTGGTTTTGGTGAAGCTGTAAACTTAAGCCTAAGTACTAAAGAACTAAGAACTTGAGAATAACATGTACTGAAATATTGCAAAGACCATTTTGAGTATTCCCTTAATATCTGGCAAAGGTGTAAGAGGTCAGGTTGATATTTTCCATGCTGGTTGCATTCTGGTAGAAATTTCTGTAAAAGCTTCAGCTTTCTCTTCTTAGTAAGTAATAAATGTGTGTGATAGAAGAGGAGATGGAGGGGGTTGTTTGGTTCTATTACAGTTTTGTTAACTTCATATAACTTACCTATGTAGTGTTTTGTGTGTCTTGAATTAACATGGAATTTGTCAGCAGTGGTTGACTTTGTGTTACATAATTGCCATAAATGGTTTCTCAGGTTTGATCAGAAACAGGTGATGGCTGAGAGCATGTTTCCAATGGAAATGTTCCAGGCTGTTGGCTTTTGTCCTTACTGAACCTTGCTTTCCTTGAGGTAATAAGACCTTTCCTGTCATAGGCCACTGTTTCATTGAAACCTGAGTTTGGAACTGTAGGAGGCTGCTGTGATTTTAAATCTCAGAAGTGAGGGTAAAGAGACTTCTTGTCTGCTATGCTCTCTGCGCCTACTGTCTGGAGAGAAGAGAAGCAGAATGACTGGAAGGGGAAAGGCCATGACAGGAGGGCAGGATGAGTTCCAAGCCACAACTGACAGGAATTAAGGGATAGTAATGGAGATAGAGATGTTGGCTATGGCATGTGAAAAGTCTGCTTTGTCATTCAGCTTTTGCAGCTGAACTGTTTTTTCTAACTCAGTTCAAGTGTGTTACATACAGGTGATTGCTTTTAGTTCTTTTGTCCTTCATTTCAGATGGAGGATCTATACCAGTATCCATGTCTCTGCCTAAGACCTAATCTGATGCAAATCATGTTTTAATTATTTTATTTAATTAAATGGTATACATAGAAAACGTGGCCTGAATTAGGATCACATAGGCTGTGTCTGAAAGATCTGTTTCAACTACAGTCCTGAAACAGCTTTGTGTTGCTTGCAGTATCTCTTAATGTTCCTGGAATTTGCTGCAGTTTGTGATTTCGTTTTACTTCATTATGGGTTTGTTTTTTTTTTTCTCTCTGAAGAGTAGAAGAGTAAATTTCCTATAATCAAGTGACTGTGTACTGTATTTTTGTGGAAAAATGTTTTTGTTTGTAGGCATAATATATAACAGGTTTTAGTAAATATTTCAAGCAGGATTTTGCAACACCTAGGTTTGTTTTAGGAAATGACTCTTGCATGCCAAAGTTATTTTAGAAGCTCTCAAACAGGTGAGATATGAGTTTTTGTTATTGTTTGGGGTTTCTCAAAGAATTCCACTTCACATGCTTGTGATTTAACACCAATAGGTAGCCAATCACCACACAGCTCTCTCACTCCCCCTCCTCAACAGGGCAGGGAGAAAAATACAATAGGAAAAAAAAAAGCTTGTGGTTTCAGATGAGGACAAGGAGTTAATTGATGAATTACTGCCATGGACAAAACAGACTCAGCTTGTGAGATTAATGTAATTTATTGCTAACTGATAACAGACTAGAACAGTGAGAACCAAAAGCAAACTACAAACAACTTCCACCCTCTCCTACTTCCCACCCACCAAGAGGCACAGGGAAATGGGGGCTCCCTAACGCTTTGTCTGTGCTGCTCCTTCATGGTTACTCTCTGTCCCCACATGGGATGCCATCTTTCCCCACCTGAGCCTGAGGGGGCTGCCCACAGGCAGCAGCTCCTCAAGCACTGCTCCCACACGGCTCCGTACCACGGGGTCCATCCCCCAGGAGCAAACTGCTCCAGCACGGGTCCCCCACGGGTGGCAGCTCCCTCCAGACCCCTGCTCCTGCGGGGGCTCCTCTCCACGGGCTGCAGCTCCGGCCCGGGGCCTGCTCCTGCGGGGGCTCGCCATGGGCCGCAGCCTCCTCCAGGCCACATCTACCTGCTCCTCCATGGGCTGCAGCGTGGAGATCTGCTCCGTGTGGGACCCATGGGCTGCAGGGGGACAGCCTGCTCCACCAGGGGCCTCTCCACAGGCCACAGGGGAACTGCTGCTGCCTGTCTGGAGCACCTCCTGCCCTCCTGCTGCACTGACCTGGGGGGCTGCAGGTAGGGCAGGTTCTCCCACATTTTCTCACTCCTCTCTCCTAGCTGCTGTTGTGCAGCAGTTTTTTCCCGTTCTTTAATCTGCTCTCCCAGAGGTCCACCCAGCATTGCTCCCTGGCTATGCTCTGGCCACCAGCAGGTCCCTTTTGGAGCCAGCTGGAGCTGGCTCTGATCTGACATGGAGCAGCTACTGGGCTCTGCTCACAGAGCCCACCTGTGCAGAGCCCCCCCCTTCAGAGACCTCCTGCTACCAAAACCTTGCCATGTAAGCCCAGTGCAGGGCTTAAGGCATTAATGATCAAAAATTAGCATAACCTTAGTTATGGTCACTGATATGTCTTAACTGTTGGTGTGTTTTAACCTAGATTCCATATGCTCTGCAGTTAAAGCCTATTAGAAGAGAACGTGGATAATCTATTAGTGTTTATTTATTTATTTTCAGTTTTTGCAGACCTCATTGCTTTAAATACTATTTTCTTTCCCTTACTTTATTCTCTATTTCAAGTTATTTATATGTGTCCTTCCACATAAATCATTGACTTATGAATAAAAAAGATGTTAGTGGTCTATTTAAGCAAAAAAGCTGACAGTACAAGACAGGCCTTTTCATGATTTCATGTTGAGATAATTTGAACTATTTTTAGACGTGGGGAGCTAAAAATAAAGACACCTACTGAAAAGTTACGTGAATGGCTTTTGATTTTTCTGATGTATTTGATACGTATGCTTAATTTAGGTTCTAGACACTTACTCATTTCACAAAATCAGCAAATGGTTGAGGTTGGAAGGGATCTCTGAAGATCATCTAGTCCAACCCCCTGCAGAGCAGGATCACCTTGCCTCCTGGGCACATTGCCCAGGATCGCACTCAGGCAGGTTTTGAATATCTCCAGAGAAGGAGACTCCACAACCTCTCTGGGCAATCTGTTCCAGTGCTCTGTCACCCTCTCAGTAAAAAAATGTTTCCCCATACTCAGCTGGAACTTCCCATGTTTCAGTTTGTGCCCGTTGTCTCTTTATATTTTATTAGGATAGTGTTGTTTAATATGTAGAGTGAGTAATTCTAGTTAGTGTGTTTTACAACTTTCTAGTTTCAGACTTAACTTTTTTTTGTAGCACTGCTTTTATTTGATGATTTTGCTATACAATTAATAAACTGTGATTTTTCCCTCCTGTGTTTTTACTCATGTAATTCCAACTTTTTCTTCTTCTGCCTACTCATTTGTCAATGGTTATACTTTCCTTGCTCCCCATGCTAGCTCTTTGAATGTCAGATGTGAGTAAAACAAGATAGTGATGAAGGTTTGCAGGCTCACGTAATTCTGGCCCTACAGGGTGGAGGCAGTTGACTCGCATAATGAGTATACTCTTCCTAGTCATGGAATATTATTATTCTCACAGGCTATTATTTTAAAGTCACAATCCTCCAAAATGTGTTTGCCACTGCAACTTCACTCTGTCCATGTCAAGTATTTTCTTCTCTTCTTAAGCTTGTACATTTTGGTGATCATACATTCTTTTACACATACATTTTTAGAAAGGGACAGTTTGAGACAGATGTGATTTTGTAACTGAGAGAAGAATCCTAGCTAGAAGCGGAAGCTGGCTATGTTTATTGAGGGAGGAAGGTCTCAGCAAAGAAAAGAATGTATGCATTCTATGTGTATGTATGCACATTCTTTGTGTTTTAAAGTCCTTTTGTAATGTTTCATATGGAAACTCCAGACTTTTATTTAAGAAGACAGAGTGACTTTGTAGAAGCTCCATTGAGGAATAGATCTGTGTGTCGAGCTTCTTACAGAACTGGGCATAAGTTACCTGCTGCGTTGTTTGTAGTTATGCTGGTTACTAAACCAAGAAAAGATACCTGAAGGAGGAAGGAAAGTTTACTACCTGTTCTCTAAAAAACACTAAAAGTGGTCAGAAGGAGCACTAAGACAAATGTATTAACTGAGATTAATCTCTGCTAGTTTTACCAGGCTAGTCTTTATATTAATTATTTATTTAACTAAGAATAATGTTTTTTTGTTGTTGTTGTTGTTGTTGTTTATCTTTATGTATACTTTTGGAATAAGATTTTGGAACCAGTTTTTCAGTTTTAGCACTTTCTAATATAATTTCATTATCAAAAAAGCTTGTCTCTAGCTTGTATTTTAAACATTCTTAAACATTTAAACAAATGTTTTCATGCTACACGTTTTCTTCAAGTGTTTCACAGTGTAAAGCATTCACATATACTTATGGAGTGGGCTTGCTGACTTTTTTCCTGGATATAAATAAGAGTCATTTAAAAACATAGTGAAAATAAACTGAAGATGAAGTGCCCAACATAATGTTGTTTGTTTTCAATGCAAATTATCTGTTGTCTTTCAATCTGTCACTTCTTAATTTTAAGAAAGAAAACTATTAGATCCTTGATTTCATTTTGCTTTGTGTAATGTTGCTTAAAAAAATAACGAAGTAACATGTTCATCCTTAGAATGTAATTTTTATTACAAGTATGTTTTATATTCTTTTCCTTTATAGCTTGACACCTTTAGAACTAATATTGATCTAACTAAAGAAAGTGAGAATGATGAAGCAATTATAAACAACACGTATAAACCTGAAGAAGAGAGTCCCCGATTTACAAAAAATAAACTCAGAGAGAAAGCATCAATTGCAGAGAAGATAAATAATGATATTGTTAGTGGAGAGGCAAACATGCAACCGAAGTCTAACAAGAAGAAAAAGAAATCACTGTTACAAGAACAATTTAATGAGGAGGAAAATTTATATGAAGCTAAACTGGAGAGTTTTGAAAAAAAGATAAATGATTTTCCAAAGAAAAAAACGAAAAGTAAATCACAAACAGATGTACCTCATCAAGAAGGTGATAGGAAGATTAAAAATTCCTTGACTGAAGTGAGAAATGTAACTGATTTAGAAGAGGAAGAAGAACTAATTCAAGCCTATCAGCTGCATGTGGCTGAGGAAGAGGTAAATGCAATTAAAAAGAAAATAAGAATGAAACTTAAAGAACAGATGTCTGAATTTACCTCCACTGTTCAAAGCCATGAAGTTGCACTGAATGATGAAATGGGAAAAAAGAAGAAAAAGAAGAAAGAAAGCACAGTTTTTTGTGAAGCTGAAACAAGGTACTGTGATAAACTACCTTAAAGCAATATGAAAACCTTTGCTGAAAATTCGTACACACGTAGTATAGTTTATCAGAGAGCTTTTGCCTGTACATTTTTCCTAAGTGATGAACAAATGGATAATTCTCTTATGGAAATAATTAACTAAATAGTGTTTCATAATAATGAGATTAATATTAAATTTCTAGATTCTGTATAACTCTAAAAAAAATCATTTGATGTCTGTTTTATGTGGAACTCACTCTTAACCATTTAGTATGTTCTTTTAGTAATGAGTGATGGCCCTAGCAAAAAACTATGTACTTAGCTTTATTCAAATGAATGGTTCTGCACACACACACAGGAAAGTGTTTGGAATGGAAAAAGGAAAGATGAATTCCAGGAAGCCCGGGGATGTGGGGGGGAGAATGTTGTATTTTCAAGATCCACAGATGATATGTTAGAGAACTGAAGGTTAAGTTTCAGGTGGATTAATGATGTTAACAAACAGTTGTATTCATATTTGCAATAGAATGCGCTTGCTGACAGTAATCCATTACATTTCAGTGCAATGTCCCTTTCTGAGCTACAGCATCACCCAGCAGAAGATAGCAATGAAAATCATTCATTGGAAAGGCAATTTGTATCAGAAGAACAGAACCTGGAGGAAAGCATGGAAAAACAGAAACCAAAAGCAAAGAAAGTTAAAAAGAAAACCAAAAAAGGTACACCAGCAAAATGTTAGAATGGTGTGCTGCTTTATCTAAGCCCCTGTTTTGTTTTGTTTTTTAAATATTTTGCCTGTAGTACTAATGAAAGTGACCGAGACTGATGTTGAAGTTATTGAAGTTTTAGTTTTTTGTTTGTTTGTTTGCTTCTAATTCTAATACTTTAATTAAAGGAAGTTAATGTGATGTATTTAACCAAAATCTTGAGAATTCTTTTACTGGAGACAGCTTTAGAATTGTGAAGTAGTTAACAAGTGTCTTTTAAGAATAATATTTTATATATCTACCAACTTTACAGTTCATTACTTAGGTGCATATTCTAATTGCTTTTTTGTTATTTCATCACTTCTCATTTAACTTCTTATTTACATTGTAAAGGCTGTATCATCACTCTTTTAATGTGGTGCTCAATTTAAACATAAGAAATACTTTTTCACACAATGTATACTAGTGAATTGGAGAACTCATTTCTTCAGATGTTGCAGAGACCAAAATAAGAAATGACTTTTTTTAAAAGGGACGTTACAGAAATTCACGAGGAATGGGTCTTTTGATATATTGCCATTAAGCATGGCAGTTTAACTTTTAAATCAGGATGTTCTTTAGCCAATGTTTGATAGATTCACGCTTTTTTTTCTCTTTAAAAAAAGCCATAGCCAAAGGCTGTAGTCCAGAGCAGGATACTGAACTGCATGAATTTTAAGTCCTTGTGGCAAAGAACTTCTGTCAATTAAGAGAAAGACCTCTGCCTTTAAATAAACATGTTTGTTAACAGGAATAGATTGTATGAGTTTATATGTACTATGCATTCAATCATTCAAATTTTAAGATTTTATTTTAACCTATTACAAAAAGAACATACGAAATACTGTTGCTTTACCATTAATTGCTAAAGGAATACAAAATATTTTTGTTCATTTAAACTGCCACTAGCAGAACATACTAACTTCTGGTTGTTGTGTTGTTGTTTGTTACTATTTCTAGAAGATAACTCAGGAGTTACTGCAGAAAATGATGAGGAAATGAAGGATTCAGAAGTTTCATTTCAGTCTAAATTTGGTTTTGATGATGATCTTGTTTTGGGAGTTTACATCCATCGATCTGATCGACTTAAAACTGATCTCCTGGTATCTCATCCTATGGTTAAAATCCATATTGTTGATCAAAGAAGTGGCTTATATGTCAAGAAGGATCACAGGTGGCTTTTTTTTTTTAATAAGCTATCTGTTGTCTGTGATTGTTATAAATACTTTTTTTTTAATCCCTAGAAAATGTAATATGGAAATAACCATAGAATAGCTTGGATTGGAAGGAATCATGTAGTTGCAAGCCCACTGTCAGAGGCAGGGATGCCACCCACTAGATCAGGTTGCCCAGGGCCTCATTCAACCTGATCTTGAACACCTCCAGGGATGGGGCATCCACAACCTCTCTGGGCAACCTGTTCCAGTGCCTCACCATTCTGAGTGAAGAATTTCCTCCTAACCTCTCATCTAAATCTCCCCTTCTTTAGTTTAAAATTCTCCCCCTTTGTCCTGTCACTATCTGATCGAGTAAAGTATCTGATTGAGTAAAACCCCATATTTTGATACGTCCTCTTTAAGTACTGAAAAGCTGCAATGAGGCCACCCTGGAGCATGAAGCTTGCAAGGTCATTTGTTAGCTTCTACATCTCTGATAATGCAGATACGCATACTGTAAGTTTGGGTGGTATTCCTTTCTTTTTGAGTTTTAAACACTCTGCACTATTTCTAATGCTGTCAAGGTTCATGCATTTACAGCATGGTTTATTCTATATTCTTTCCAGAGAGGAAAAATTCGCAAATCTCAAAAATATATAGAAACCAAGATTAGAATAAGTAAGCAAAATTCATGTAGCATAAGTAGCACTTGCATTTTCATTTTCATAAAAGGACTTTTAAAATCCTGAAATGAAGTTTAGTTCTTTGTATTTCTAATCACTTCAGTTGCCTCTTTCTACTGTCATTATAGATATGTATCCCAAAAAGCATATTTCAACCCTGCTTATGCATAGTGATTCTGGAAGAGTCTATGGAATACAGTTGGTCATAGTAATTTGATTGCTAGGGTTTTGCAGTTCAGCCTGTTGCATTTCTACATACATTGTCAATTGCCTTAAGCTTTGTGTGGCTTTAGATTCTTATTTTTTTTTTCTAAAATCAAATAAATGGTATCTCGTATTTGCTTTCACTAACTTAAATTACTGTTTTGTTTGAGATTCATTTTTTTTAAGGCATTATAACAATTATAACTGTTTGGAAATTTTCAAACAGCGAGAGGAAAGTTTCATCTTACTATGAAGAAGAACAAATAGAGCATGTTCTTCCTATTATGACGCAACCATATGACTTCAGACGGTTTAAATCAACAGTTCCAGAATGGGAGGAACAAGTAATATTTAATGAGCGCTTTAATTATTTTATTCAAAATACTGAAGAAAGCCCTCGAGTAATTCTGTTTTTTGAGGTAAGATTAAATATTTAAAATTTTTGCTTGTTATGATTTTGTTACATTTGTGTTTCTTCAATGGTATAAATTTGGCTTATTCAGATGTCTTATTTCAGTTATACTGAATTAATAGCAAAGCTTCAAGATACAGCATGAAGTGGAGATATCAAAAAACAGTAGTGGTGATTGCTAATGTTATTATTTATAAGCTAAAAAAACCTGTTTTGTAAGCAGGAAGGGGAAGAAAGAAAGCTTTCTTATGAACTCATGAAACTCATGAACTTGAAAAGATTTGTAAGATTGTTCTAGATTAGGAGGGATGACATATAAAGAGGATATCAATTTATTTCCCAGGTTCTTGAAATACGAAACAAAGTTTAAGCATCAGAAACTCTAAGACGGAGTCTGTCTGCTTGTAGTAACACCTCTTTTCTCTTGTACCAATGAACAAGCTGTTGCCTTGTTTTCCATTGATTTTTTTAGACATATGCTTCTCCCTCATTCTTCATAAAGTAATTATTAGTTTAGCCCCCAATATGGTTGTGTTTATAGGAAAAAAAAATGGAGTATATATTCAACATAATTTCCGGCTCAAGTATTTCTTATAAATAATGTATGTATATATATGAAATTCTGCACTATTAAGTAGAAAAAGTTAATGCAATAAATATTTTTTTCATTTTTAAAAATATTTCATATTCATTGTATATACAATATCACTGTATGTTTCTTTGTGTTCTGTGATGCTCATAAATGAACACGTTTATAAAATTAAGAGTCCCTGGTTATTTAGCACAAAAGTAAATACAGTTCAGTGTAAAGGTTCTTCATGGGAATTACATTAACAATGGAGAGACAAAGTATGACTACACTGAAAGCCTGCTGTTTGATTTCAATGCAGTTTTTGAAGTAAAAATTTCAAGATAGAATGATATACTGGAAGAATTACAGGAGTTGCTAAATATGAGAAGATTCTGGTCTGACCAGAAAAATGAAGAATCTTGTGGGCATAACTGATGAAGTTAGGAAAGGACCTAACCATTTTTGACCAACCATTTCCAGCTAGATTAATTCACAGCTGGTTTTGGCTGAAGGATTTATTATCTATATGTATGATTTGTGAACTGTATAGGATTTACGAAAATTACACATGAACTTTTTCATTTTCTAATGAGACAGAAAGTAAGAAAATATTTTTTTTAAGGTCAGATTTATGTTATTTTTTAAAATACATCATGTGTAGTCATCTGGCAAATGCAAAAGATTCTATTACTTCTAATGGCCTACTTGTGTGGAAGAAGTACTGTTTTTGTACCTGCCTAAAATTGAAATCTCTTTAATGAATCACCTCTAGCATATTTTCAGCATTATTTTCTATTAATACTAAGTATATATTAATAAGAAGTACACTTATATTCCTACTAATGCTTGCAGATCCTTGATTTTCTAAGTATGGATGAAGTGAGAGCCAACTCTGATGCACAAATTCAGGAATGTGGTTTCCGAAAAATCTGTTGGGCATTTCTAAAGGTATTGTAAATATTTCAAGGAAGAAGCAAAAATTATAAACATTTTTTAAAATTAAATTAACTAAAAGAAACCAGCTTTTTATGAAGTGGTGAAACATTTCTGAATATTTCCAGACAGCAGAGATGAAAACCATATCTTTTCTTGCCTGTCTGTTCCCTCCTTTCCCTCTCCTTTCCCCACATAAAATTCATAGGAATCCATTTGTCAGTGAAAAAAATATTTATTTATTTATTTTCCAAAAAAAGTATAGGATATGTAAGAATTTGGCTTATTTATCAAGAGTAGTTTTATTTTTTTTTAATTTTCATGAGATTGTCTTTTTAAAGGAAAGAAATCTGCTGATTTATGTACCTCGGCTGTGCTGTATTTTAATTGCATTTTTAGTTTTCTTGTCTTTGGAAAGACTCCCTAGCCTGATAATAAAATACCTGTCATTTTTAGATGTAAATCCTGAAATGAGATATAGGTAGTTTACCCCACACGTCATGTACCTTTTTCTCCTTTAGAGAGACTTGAGTGTGCCAACTTGGACTTCTGAGAGCTAACAAGGTATTATGCGCTCTAACTTGCCTGAGGATTGTACATTTTGACCTACCCCTTTGGATGGTAGATCTTGACAGCCATTGAGCAGTCCACAGCATGTGACATACAGGAGAGGATAAATGGACTGCAAGCTCGGGGAAAGCACAGGGACCTCCAGGTCATTCTGTACTGATTCTCTTTTCGACACTTCCCAACATGAATCTGCAGAAATCAGGGGTGTGGTGTAGCCTGTCTGGGTGTACGTCTGGGCATTCAACACAGCCTACTTCTGAGTAAATGGATGAATTTCAAGCTCATAAATACAAATAAAATTACGACCTGATCTTCATTACTTATTCTTTATTACATCTATCCTTTCATCTATCAATCGAAGTAGAAGTGTCTGGATAAACAGTGGTCAAGGTTAATGGCAGTAGGTACACATAAAGAAAAACACAAGCATTAATTTCTGACTTGTTCTAACAGCAGGTACTGATTTTTAATCAGTAATAGGAATTCATTTTTTAACTCTATTTAAATCAATAAAGAGAACTCTTCTCTCAGAAACTGGAAGAGTTAATGCTTTCATGTACCTTCTGCTCTGAGTCAATGAGACAGAATGAGAAGAAAGTCTGCTCTGAGTCAAAGCCTTACCTATGCCCTTTGCTGTAGCATTCAAACTTACATAGGTGAGGAGGCAGGAAGAGGCTTTTTGTGGATTTACAGTCATTTGAGATTTGGGTGATTCTAGCAAGTGGTGGTGTTTGTGATTTTTTTTTTTTTTTTAAAAAAAAAGGTCAGTGGGACTGCAGAGGGCATCTCACCTACTGGATATTGTCACTGTGCACGTGAAGTATATTTAAGAACTAGACTGCCATCTAAGCTTTAATCTTAGTGATTTGATGAAGGGGTTATTTAATACATGCTTATTTCATTACAGCTTTTAGGAATAAACTTCCCTGATGGGAAGTGGATTTTAGGGTTTATTCTGTAGTTGTTTACGATATTAGAAATAATCTAAGACTTCTATTAATTTTGTGTTAATGTAACACTTCTTCTCTTTCTAATTGCTCTCCCAGCTTGTTGGTGCAAATGGAATTCTAAACGTTGACGGAAAACTCCGTCTGCAATTGTATTACCCACCTCCAAAGACCAGGTCACATTCAAATGTTGTTGAGGTTTATGACTGGTGGGCAAGATGTCCTAGAAATCGTTACCCATCAACTTTATATGTAACCATAAGAGGCATAAAACTTCCAGATCATGTGAGTTAAATTAAATATATTTACCGATACACAAACTTGTGTAGGAGTTAGTAACTAACTGGAGTGTATGTATGATGTATCAGTATGCATGCATATAAAAGCTGTACTTATATGTAGGATATAAAATGGTTAGTACGTAACTAATTATAGTAAGAACTTTGCATCTTAAGATTCATGTTCCAAACTCAGCACTTCACAGCTATCTTTAAAAAATAGACATTCTGTCACATGTGCAACTTGGCATATTCTGCCATTGACAGTCAGAAAACTTTCAGGGCATGTTCTGGAAAACAGGTATTCCTTCTCATTAGGAGAAACACTATTTTAAGTCATGGGGCTTATGCAGGTGTGTAAATTCTGTAAGTGAGAGGGACAGTAAGTCACTTAACCCTGAATTGCTTTAAATTTTTGCTATTCGATGTTCATGTATGAGGCTTCTTCCAGTCTCTTAATGTTTCAGATGTAAAAATATAATGCATTTAAAGTTAAAAGTACTTTTTAATCTGTTCCGATATCACACTGTTCATTTTAAAACATTTTTCCTGATAATTAATTTGTTTGCCTTAAGGTTGCTCCTTCTTTCCGTTCTATGGTGGCTGTTCAGCAGGAACAAAGTAGTGCAACACTGTGTGAGCTCCAGAGGGAGGGATCAAAAAAAACATGTGAAATCACTTCTCCAGAGGAGAAAAAGGAGCAACTTAAATGGACAAGATTGCCTGGACAGGTGAAGTATTTTTCTTTGCTTTCTGAAGAAAAATAGTTTAAAGCTCTACTACCTTTTAATAGCTTTATTTTTATGATGTGTTATGAAGCAAGTCATTCATTGAAACATTAAAACAATAACAAGAAAACTACTAAACAAAATACAAAACACAAGGAACTCTTAGAAATAGTAGCGGAGGCATAGCATCTAACCAAATACGGTTGATATAATCATTTTTTTCCTAGAACAGTCAAGTGTTCTTAATCTCCAGAATTTTCAAGGATCTGAAAAAGTAGGGCTATTCAGGTAGTGGAAGTAAGACAGTTTCTAGATTTCAGCTCAATTGTACAAGTCCTTTCAAAGAGAACACTTAAATATACCCGAACTTCATTTTATTTCCCAATAATGTTTGCTAATTATAATAGTAAAGAATAGTCAAGTCTGTTTTACAATGCAAATTTTCTTACTACAAATAGCAGGATACATAAAACGCATATTTATGTTAATGTTAATTGCAGAAAAATTGCAATTCTGCAAATAAGTGTGTATTCAAAACCAAGTGAAATATAATTCTAAGAATATTTGCTTGACATCCAAAACCAAACAAGGTAGCTCTTTTATTCTTAGACCAGTCCATATACATAATGAAGAATCCTTATTAGCAGTGATCATCTCTTTTATGATGTGGTGTCTTGTGAAAGAGTTTCAGTAAGATTATCATGATGTTGCGTGTCTTTGTTCCAAAGAATATTAAAGCAGATATTTCTTTTAAAAGAAATAATAATCATTCCAAATTACTATTTCCTTTATATACATTAAAATGACTCTTTTCTCTTTAAAGCTAAATTGCCTTTTAAAGAATCACAGTATATTTGTATCTGTCTCCAGAGATATAGATTGATAGGTGATGTTATTTTTAAAAATGCTTCGTATAATTATGAATTACTTACAAAATAAATTGTATGTGAATTGCAGCTTCGTGAACTCTAAGAAGTTTGTGCTAAGCTGAAATTAATAGATTAAACATTGTAATGATTTATTTTAGAGAGGTTAAAAAGCATAAAAACACATGTTTAGTTTCTAAAAAATGTGTTCACCTTTATTCTCAAGTGAAGAGTGAATATATAATTATTTAATAACCAGATCTATTTGTATGTTTGAAATGCTTAGGAATCTGTCCATACACATTTGTTACTCTTAAAAATCAAGTTTAGGTTAAATATTCATATAACTTCTCTAGATATTTTAATTTCCCTTAAATTTTCAATTTAGTTCTGGAGGAAAAGCCCATAGATAAAATTGAGGAAATATTTTAAGAGAGAAAGAGATGCTATACTACCTGTATAATTTTTTGAAATTTCATCTCCAGTTAGGCTCTGAAAAAATAAAAATAAAAAATGGAAAATTGAAATACAGATGAGGAATGATGAGGGTGATTTGGTAGTTACTTTTGAGTTCCTGTAGTTACTCTTACGAGTTCATGCCATAACTGTTAAGTTAGTGTAAGCTGTGCTTAGACTCCTTAAACAAGTTTGACTTACTAATTTCATAGCTTATATTACTGAGGATAGTCATGATTAAGCATATTTTAAAATGAAGGAAATGTTAATTTTAGATTTTCTTGGGTTTTAAGGACTTTTTATGTGTCTGTTATAATGTGCAGAAATGAACACACAAAGTAAACTTGATCTAAGTTATGCTGCAAAACTGTGTCTCTTTGTAAGGTTGCATTTTTCTTTTAAATTCACTTTGGATATTAATAGCTTTTGAAGACTTATGCATGACATAGTTGAGTTTTTTTTTTTTTTTTTTAAGCATTGATTAGTTGATATTTATAACTCTGTAATCCCACTTCTTGCCTGAAAAGCTAGGCTTGTCGCATACCGAACAAACATCTGTTTTCACTGCGAGGTGGAGATATGGGCTGTTTCTGTATTCGTTTCTCGCATGATGGGAAAACCCTGGCAGCAGCATGTGCTGGAAGGAATGGATACCCCATTGCTTGTAAGTTAATTTTTTTCCCTATAATCGAATTAGTTTGGCATTAAAGGAAAAAGTGCCTTTTAAATTTTTTTAAGTGGTTTTGTTTTATAGTGTATCTTGTAAATTTTCTATTCATTGAAGACTTGAGGTAATTATCTGTCTGAGCTAATAGGGCTGGAACTGGCTTTTCATACATGGTAATATATATATAAGTCAATGACATGAAATAACAGTATCTCTGCATAGAATCCTAATGGAAGTACTATATCAGTTTACATAAAGAACATGTTATCTAAGGTTTTAAGTGAAATAACTTTTTGAACCCTCACCTCCTGTTTTTTTTTTTCCTCTCATCTATCATCACATCTGGAAAATTGTCATCTCCAGACTGGAGGCTGCGGTCTTCCATAGTCCAGTTCAGCTGGAACTACAAATATTCCTTATTACTCACTTAGGGCTGCTTGTTCACAAGCATCAACTGCGTAGTATTGCTCTGCATAAGAATTTTTAGATTTACAGAGAGTAGTATTTTAATTGTACAAAGTAAATGTTTAAGTGCCAGGAACTGTAAGTCTAGATTCCTTTATTGTACATCTGCAGAAAATGATCTCTATCTTAATATTTATCTAATGTTGGTCATCTGCAATCACAGTTTCAGAAATTAAAATAATAATAATAATCCTAATGTGGTTCTAATAATTTAAACCTGGCCGGACCAATCTCTTAAGCATTAAGGCATTTGTGACATCCATAAGCCACTAGATGGAAGTATATGCTTGCTGTCCATGTATACCTAACAACTATTTGATACTGTTTTCTAAAAATGAGAAGGTAAAGAGAATGAATGGACTGATGCTAGCAAAAACTCAGCATGAGACTACACTAAACTTTGCATTAGTAACTGTGTATAATGGATTGTAAACACTTACAAAAATTTTATTTCCCTATTTGAACTTCCATTAGTGTATGAAATTCCTTCTGGACAGTTCCTGAGAGAATTTTATGGTCACCTTAACATTGTGTATGATCTTTGTTGGTCAAAGGACAATCAATACCTTCTTACTGCATCCTCTGATGGTACTGTCAGGTACGTGTGATAGAAATGTTCTGGCAGACAGCTTCAGAAATGTGAGAGAGAGCGGTGCAATTTTGTGTATATAAATTTGAGAGCAAAGCTTTTGCAAAAAAATGTAGTATCTAAATGTACAGCAGGAAAAAAAAAAGGCATTATATTTCAAGAAAGCACTGAGATAATTGGAGTACTCTATTAGAGAATTGTCATATTCAGAATGCAGTATTAAGCTTGAAAATTTGAATTTGAGGCAGGAAATTTACATTTGCCATGTTGCACTTATAAACTTTTGAGTTTTTGGAGATATAGTTTAATACTTCAATTTTAATTACTATAATTATAATTTGATATTATTTCTAAGTCTGAAGGTGAAAACATTTTCCTCAACAATTAAAAAGTGTGCTTCAATGCAGTGTTAACGTTAAAATTGTAGTATGTTTGAGGTTTCAAAGCAAAACTCTCAAAACTACAGAAAAAACTTGAAAATGTGGCTATGACACTGCAGAATTTTACTACAAGCAACTTCATAGGTTTTCATAGACCTTTTTTTGGGTTTTTAAGCTCTTCAGATTCCTATCTGTTGTCTCTGTTGTGCAACTTGGTAATGCTACAGGGAGTTGCATAATTAAAATGCCAGAAGAATTGTTAAACAATGCATTGTATATGTGGAGCCTTTTTGCCCCCTCCCAACCCACCCACTTGCCCCTTTTCCATGTAGGAATAAAGAGAATAATTTGAGTACTTGTTCCATCTTTTTCTTTCCTTTTTTTTGTTTGTTTGGATGCAGATTAAAGAATTTTTGATATTAAAGTAAATATCGATTTCAGTCATTTATATTTAAACAGTCCAGCTGTTCCTCAATTCTTGAATTTGTGGCAGCATGATGAAACTAGTAATCTGCCTCCTTTTCTGTGTACTACACATAGTCACTGTATGAGTTATTTCCTGTATTTATTGTCCGTTGCTGTAGGCTCCTTAAAAGTGCCTCAGTTTAGGAAAGGAGTTTCTTCTTTTTTACTTTCATGTTGGGAACTTTTGGCCTGAGAAACATGGTAGAATTAAAGGATGAGGACCAAAAGATACCCTGTTATTGTAAAGTCATATCCATTTATTGCCTGGATCATCTCTCAGACCGAGTTCTAAGGCACCTTAAAGGGAAGTTTGAAAACTTAGGTGAATCCTTCTTTATATAGTGTTTCATATTGGCAGTGCTGCTCCTGAGGATACCCAGGCTTTAGTCTCTCATTATTTCTGAGCAATAAATAAACTTTTCTGTTGTTAGAGTAAAGCCATTCTAAAAGATAGGTTTGTGACCTTTGCAAGGTAAGTTGCAAGTTAAACGGTGTACTCTTAAAGATTGTAATTTTGTAATGGACTTACCTCAGAGTAAGCTTAGAATTCTTCAGCAGCCACCAGAAACAAAACCTGAAAGGACAGGGATAGCAGTCAAACAATTAAATACTGTTGTAACTGTGCTTTCTGAAGATGCTACCCACCTGTATTTTATGGTCAAGGTACTATATTCCATTCTTTAACCTCATCTTGGGAGAAGACTTAATATAGGTGCACACACAAAAAAAAAATCCTAAGAAAGATTTGATCTTACAGCTGTGGGTGGTGAAGGATAGGAAATAAAGCCATACTAAAAACTGAGTTTATGTGAAGAAAATGTCCTTGAGAATCATGATCATCATGGTGTGGTAGGTAATTGTTGTTTTTTTTAAAATTTTCTAGAGTTCTAGTTATATTTTGTGGTCCTGAATGTTTTTTTTTTTTTTTTTTGGTTGCTTTTTTTTGTCATTCTACTTTTTTCCCATTAATGCTAGAACATCTAAAATAATATGTTTATAATTCCTGAAAGAAAAAGAAACCAAACCATTCTATGCATTGCTTTATGTATTCAAAAATGTGCAAAATATCCATTAAATGAGTATGTAGTTACCTGGTAGACGGAGTACTTTGTGAGGTAATAAACATACCTTGTTTGAGAAAATGATATTGAAGGATTAAATATAGGTGGAACAAATTAGTAAGATAAACAAATGCTGTTAAGTATTTGCAAGCGTTTGCCTTTAGAACCACTAACACAAAATACGTTAATTATACGTGTCTGTGATTGCTTTATTCAGTAGATATCCTTTCCTTTTAGAATGTGGAAAATTGAAACACAGGCTGCATCTGCAGTGAGAGTTTTCCCTCATCCTTCATTTGTTTACACTGCAAAGTACCACCCAGTTGCTGACTCTTTGGTGGTGACAGGATGTTATGACTCTGTGATCAGAATCTGGAATGCAAATGTGAAAGAAATCCATGGGCAACTGCTACAGGAGCTTGATGGTCACAAAAGTTTCATCAACACGCTTTGTTTTGATGCAGAAGGTATATACATAGTATTACTTCCTCAAACATTACTCGTTTCAATCAAAGATCAGTTTGAGTGTTACTTGCGCTTCGTTTCATAGCAGCAATATGAAATGCTATAATAGAATCATTTTAGATGTGTTAGCAATTAATATATCAGTACTGTGCATTATTTGGTACTATTTTGGGCACACACAAAGGGATGTGTAGTCCCTGATACCATTGGAGAGTAATCAGGAAAGGTAAGCATAGAAAAGACAAACAAACAAATACACAGTGATCTAGCAATCATGACTGGGCAAATTTTTATAGTAGTTTAGTTTGCTTTGTTCCTGTAGCTAGCTATTGTTAGCTAATGTTTTGTATGCATTGCAGCAAAAATTAGCAGAAAATAGAGCACAGAAGCTGCTATTCAGAGGATGCAAATGCATCAGGATGCAGGTGGAAAGCCTAATAGCTAATGTAGTGAGGTAAGTTTGAAAAAAATAAGTTGGGATAAAGAAGTAAGTGGAAGAAATATGCAGTAATTTAAAAGCAGAAGTAGGTATTTGAAACCAGTTTCTAGAGAACTATCCTAGCACTTCAGAAGATTTCATGATCAGAACAGTAGTGAAGACAGCTCCTCTATATTGTTCAAAGCTGTCAACTAAATACAAAGATAGGGGAAAATAAGGTAGCAATAATTTGATTGTGAGAATTTTAATGCTACACTGAAGAAGTGGGAAGGTGATGAACTTTTCCGCTGTCTCTGCTAATGCTGAAAAGTGAGAGAAAAGGACAGAGATGGGAGGAAAGTTAATGGGTAGATTAATAGCTGAAAGTGGGTGTGAGAGATGTACTGACGTACTACTGGATGATGGGAAGAGTTGAAGATAGATGAATGAATAAGATACTTGAAAGCATTTGACTTCTGGTATTAGTGACATCATTAGTAGTGGTGTTTTATTTTTGGAGATGTTCATGGGAGTAGGTACTAAGAAGAGGAAAGATACATTTTTGTAAAAATAAATAAATAAAAATTGTGCTTAAGAACAACTACTGGAATTAGTTCAAGGCGTATCCAGAGAATGTACAGGTAAGCAGTAGATGATCATTAAGCTATAAATGTTCTTTTTGATGGCTCCCTGGAATATGAGTAGAAAATGAATACATTTAATAACATTTTCAGTATCCTTGTGTCTGACTTATTTGCTAAATGCATATTTGTGGTTTCAGCTTTCAGCATGCAAGTTTGAGAAGAATCATGGAATCCTTTAGGATGGAAAAGGCCTCTAAGATGATCTAGTTTAACCTTTAACCTACCACTGCCAAGTCCACCATTATACTATGTCAATGTATTTGCACTGAGTATATAATAGCAAAAGAGAGGGAACCATTGGCGTTTGCCTATTCACAAAAATAATAGAAAAAGTTGTTTATTGTTCATAAATCCTCTTCCTTATTTGTTCTTTTGCATGGTATTCTTATATGAAGCCTTTATTTAACAGGGCTCCACATGTTCTCGGGAGATAGTTCAGGACTGATAATAGTTTGGGATACATCTGTGAAAGGAAGTTCTCAACACCTATTTCAACAATGGAGAATTAATAAGGTATACAGATATCTTAAACTAGCAATGTAATATTTATGTGAACTGCCCAAATCCAGTCATTTGATTTGAATTCATTTTTTTGATACATTAACTTTTTTTTAACTGGAAAGGTATATTTTCTTTAAACAACTTGTTAACAGTACGAAGCAGCTGATAGAACATACTATGTTTCATTGACTTAGCTCTTCTGAATTACTTTCCATTTTTATTTTTATATGTATAAAACATGAAAACGCTTGAGGTTTAATAATGTTATTAACAGATAGATGCTAATTCATTGAACTTACTCTAGAGGCAACAATAAAATAGACCACAGGTTTTATAAAACAACTTTGTTCATACTTTTGAGGTGTAGTGTTCAATCAGCATTTCTGTCATCAGCTGTGTTTCAGAAGTTTAGTCACAATAGAATCTTTTTTTTTTGGTTGTGAAAAGCTGATTGCTTGGGATACAGTGCCTTAATCTAGGAACAGACATTTTCAGTACTTGAATAGAGTGAAGAAAGCACGAAAAGAGTAATGCAAGAGAAAAATGAATAATAATGTTTACAAACATGAGTTTTAAAACATCTTTTTTCTGTAGGAAATAAAAGAAAATGATATTAGAGGAACTCCAATAAATCATTTGGAGGTGCATCCAAATGGAAGGCGTTTATTAATACATGCCAAAGACAGTACCCTGAGAGTTATGGATCTCAGAATGTAAGTAGTTTTTGGTATTAGTGCATATTTCCCTTTGTTTTTAAAACTTATTTAGCAGGGAAATAAGGTGCCATAAAGCTACTAAATATATTATAGCTGTGAAGAAGAATAGATGTCCTAATAATTAAGGATAGCAATATTAGGGTTAGGAAATGGTTTCAAAACACTGTTGTGTTGCATACCTTTTGTGTGATGTTGGGTAAGCTTTTAGAACAGAATATTTAAAAATTACTGGATTACTTGGGAGCTGAAGGCAGCATGAAAGAAAACACCCTAATCTCCTAAAGATTACATTCACTTTTAAAAATGAAATCTAGGCCTGAGAATAACTTTGAAATTATAACATTAATATATACTTTGAAATTATAACATTAATATATTTGTGCTTTAGTTTTACATTAGAAGGACTGTGGAAGAGTGTTTCCATGATAAAAATGGAATGGAGATCATCATCATATGTACAGAATAATTCAATGATGTACATAATGGTTATATTGAGCAAGTGGTAAAATATTTTTACCCAATTTTTTATTTTCTTACTTTTACTAGTTGTGAACATCATGCTTTAATATAATGAATTACAGTAGAAAACAAGGGGTTGACAGAATCACTCAAGTTGTTGTGGTTGAATGCAACCTCTGGAGAGCGTCTTGTCCTTCCCCCTCTAATCAAATGGCGAGAGTAGATTGCTCAGAGCTTTGTCCAGTTGAATGTCTCCAAGGATGAAGACTCCACAACTTCTGTGAGCAATATGGTCTATTGTTTGTTCACCCTCAAAGTAAAAGAAGCTTCTTCATAGGTTTATTTGGAGTATCCTGTATTTCAGTTGGCTCCCATTGCTTCTTATCCTTTAACTATGCAAAACTGAGAAGAGTCTCACTCTCTTCAGTTGCACATATTGATAAGATGCACCTGAACATTCTCTTCTAGAAAGTCGCATTACAGATATGAATGCTCTTTGTAAATGATTTATTCCATCTTTAATTTAATGGGCTCCCTTTCCATGAAAGCAGCCAAAGGGTGACCCTCACCATGCAGAAAATCAAAGGTCTCTGGTGTTCTACGTGAGATTACCTGAGGGAAGTACCCTCCCCACCCCCTGGAAATCTCACTCTTTAATAATAATGGATTGAGTGTTTGAGCTAGCTGTAGACTTTCCAGTTTTAAAGTGTTTCTCTTAGTTTATCATTTACAGTTACAAATTATATTGACCATGCTAGAAGGCTAAACTATCCATGTAACGAAAGCATGAAATCAGTAGATTAACCGAGGTAACTTGTAGAGTTTATTTAAAGCTGGTGATGATCTCCTATCAATACCATTCCAGAAAAGTGCAGAGAGTTGTAGTTTAAGAAAGAAAATTGGATGTGCATATTAAATCCCTTAGAAAGGGTTAACATGGTATGCAATTGCATGATTATTTGAAGTCAATTTATCAGTAGGATACAGCATCTCCCCGTCTCCCACACCTTTGGCTGTGTATTCCTGGCATTTTCTCTGTATCAGCTCTACAGATCTTTGGATGCAGGCTAAGTCAGATCAATGAACTGATCCGACTAAAAATCAGCCTACAAAAAAACAAATGATTAATTTTCATTTTAATCAACTATGTGATCTAACTCATCTGATAGCTGCCAAAACACTAGAGAAGTGAGGGAGAGCCTGGGAAAATAAGGGTGGAGAGAGTAGCAGCAGGACTGCCGCTTTGACCACAACCCAAAGTTACATTGGCTTAAGTCTATCAATAAACCACAGGGTCAGATACCCAGTAGTGATAATTTTACACGTCATCATTAACTGTTCATTCCCAGTATGAGAAAAGAGGGGGTGGAGGTCACAGATCAACACAATTCACTTTGACAGATAGTTTTTCTGAACTGTCCTCTTTAAACTTTTTTTTTTGATCTTATTGGATTATGTTACTGTCCTGTCACTCAGGTATGTGATCAGGGTTTTGGTTTAGACCTTGGGGTTTCTTCTGCAGGTTAATTTCACATTTTGCAGAGCTATTCCACATGACATCTCAGAGAGATTGTCTTTCTGTTCACACACCCGAACCTCTTGTTTGGGCAAATATGGGTCTTGCACTGTGGTCATTATAGTATACTTTTCCCCTTCTTGTCAAATAGAATTGTATCTCAGGTGTATTTATCCAGAATACTGTTAAAAGTAATTCTACCATCTGGTCATATTAATTGCATTACGCTTTTCCCAGCATATGACCATTGTCTCTACAGTAACAGGTTTTAAATATTAATGTCCTCATTCTTTGAGGGCTGTCATAGTCTACTGCTGTTCTTGCCTCAAAATCTGCATCACAGTATTACTCATATATTAGTCTCCACTTTGGACTTCTATACCTCTTTCCCAGCTCTACCTCATGTTTGAGATGGCCTCTTACAAGCTGGGTTATGCTTTTTTAAACCCTTTTGCAAATTCTCTGTTACATGATGTTAAATAGTTTGTTAACAGTAGTTAATTAGTAGGTCATTATAACTATGCTGACCAGCAGCGTCTCACTGGAAAAAGATGGATACCTAAATAGTAAAACAGTATTAAAACTATTCATAGTAATTAATGTTGATGTTTGAAATTTGTTGATTCTACTGCTGTTTTTGTAGCCAGTGAGACATTAGCCTGAAAAGAGAGCTGCTGGATAAATACAAGCACTACTGGGATGTAATCAAACACAGGAAACATAATGAAAATATTGGTGGAGCTTGGAATAAATAGTGCTAATTCCCCCATTTTCTTTGAATCCCAGAATCAAGAAAACTCAAATAGATATAGCTATATTCATTCTATAGATCTGAGTATATGCTTTTTGTAATGAAAGACAAAGACGTACTACTAAATTATCTATAATTTCAGGTTAATTAAAAAAACAGGGAAAATGAAGGGTAAACACTACACTCAGCAGGAAGTGGGTTTACTAATGTGGAAGTATCTACTATGTTTACAAACTATTCTTTATCTTCAGTTTGGCTACAAAGAAATACATAGGTGCCACAAATTACAGAGAAAAGATTCACAGCACCTTAACACCATGTGGCACGTTCCTTTTTTCTGGAAGTGAAGATGGGAAGGCATATGTTTGGAATCCAGAGACAGGTAATTTTATGTTTTTTAACTCAGTGTGTCAAGATTGCGAGGAAAGGGTTCTTTAAGCTTTATTGAAACACCCTTTTGGTATGAAATAAAACTTCAGTTAGATGTTCTTAAATCTTGAAGCCTTAACTATACTCTTTAAATAGCTGTTACTGACTTTCAAGATCTAATCTTCTAGAGGAAATAAATAGGCAGAGGTTGCATGTGTGGTATTTAGCAGGAATGGAGCACCTTAAACTCAGCTGCAATTCCACAATATGCAGATGAACATCTTAAAACAAAATGCACAACAGTGTTTTAAGTCAACTTTCTTCTGTGTATCTTTGTGTTTTGGTCAACTTTCACTCCCACTGTCAATATTAAATAATTGAGATCCACAACTAAGATAGCTATCTCTGGTGAAACGCAAGCACAAACAAATACTGTGGAACACCACCTTTCCAGAACTTGCTTATCAGAAAAACACAACTCAGCTAACCTGATGCACCCTCTGAGGTTTCCTGTTTCTACACAGTGGTAGCTGTTTTCCAACTTCTTGAATAACATAAAAACTTTTTTTTAAAAAAAAAAAAAGTCTTATGCCAAGTAATATTTTTCAATAAGGGAAATGCTCGAAGAATATTTACAGTGGCAGTCACTACATTGCAGTAATACAGGCTTTAAACACCTCAAACAGTGATATGCGAAGTACTTGCATTTGCCATACTACAGTAATATATCATTTAAGTTGTTAAGCTGTGTGCTTAAGCTTTTTAAGATGAGAACCTCTTTATCTTAATAGTATAAAAATGAATTAGTTTATAGCTTCAGAATCATTGACTACTTCAGAAAGCTAAACAAAGACTTACAGTGCTTTGGCACCTTACAAAATACTGCAGTTAGTCAGCTGTATCAAATAAGTTTCCATGGTACCAATAACCATATTTCACTTTTGTAGGAGATCAGGTGGCAATATATTCTGAACTCTCCTTCACATCTCCACTTCGTGATGTTGCCTTTCATCCACATGAACACATGGTTTCATTTTGTGCCTTTGGTCAAAACCAACCCATACTTGTATATATTTATGATTATAAAGGTACAGTACAAAATCTCTTCATACATATGCTTGTAAATATTTTATTTTTAAAAGTGATTTGCTAGTGTTTGTGCTTTTGAAGGAAAAAGAAAACCGTATTTGGTGACAGTATGTATCTATATCCTGGGAGATACCAAGAGGCTTCAGGGACACCTTATTTGCAGCCTAGCCATCCGGTACCAAAAGGGCCCTACAAGAAAGCAGGAGAGGGACTCTTTGTCAGGGAGTGTAGTGAGAGGACAAGGAGTGATGGCTTTAAACTAAAAAAGGGTAGTAGATTTAGATTAGATATAAGTAAGAAATTCTACACTCAGAGGGTTCTGAGGTGCTGGAATAGGTTGCCCAGAGAAGCTGTGGATGCCCCATCCCTGGAGGTGTTCAACACCGGGCTGGATGGGGCTTTGGGCAAGCTGGTCTGGTGGGATGTGTCCCTGCCAATGGCAGGAGGGTTGGAATTAGGTGGTCTTTAAGGTCCCTTCCAATCCAAACCATTCTATGAAAACCTGCCTGTACTTTACTCTGAACAGGGTGGTTGAACTAGGCAATAACTAGAGGTCTTTGCTGCTTCAGTTTTAGATGTGTTACTGTGTTCTGTGTGATTCTGTCAGTCCTGTATGGCATATATGAAGCATCATGTAAATATTTAGAATCCTCATTTCAGAATCAGGGTGGATTATGAAGCCAGAAAATACTATCTTTCTGAAAATTATTGAATAGCTTAAAAAAAAAAAACTATCTTTCTGAAAATTATTGGAATAGCATAAAAAAAAAACTATCTTTCTGAAAATTATTGAATAGCTTAAAAAAAAAATCTCAGAATTTTTTGTTGATTATGTTAAAAAGTAATGTTGAAGAGCTCTACAGAAATTAATTCATATGAGAGTGTGTAGATTGTCTTATTAATGGGTGTAAAGTATCTGTGGCAGATATGTTTATTCTCCATGTTATTTGCATGTTAAAGAGAATTTGGTGAGAAATGCTAGCTTTGGATTTGTGATCTGCAAAAACAAAATCCAGACTGCCTTTTGCAGTCTTCTCTGGTTTTGTGTTTTTGTGGTTAGCTTTAGCAGTGTCATTGTTTCAGTTAAGCACATCGTTTCAGATGTCATGTTACATCTTGACAGTAGATAATGTTAATGCGAATTATGCATTAATTTTTGCATATCTTTTACAGATTTCTGTTTGAATTATATTTGCAGTGAACATAGGTTTATAAAGCTAATCCTGTCTCTATACATTTACTTTTTAAATAGCATGTACTAATGAGATTACTCATATCAAATCTCACAGCTCAGGTTATTTGTCTATTGAACTGGTTGACTTTTACAGGAAAATAAAGTGGAATGACTTTACAATCAGTATTCAGTACTGAACTTCAACCCAGTAAGATATCTGCATTCTAGAGAACAATGGAAAATTAGTCAGTTGAAAAAAAAATGGACTGTTTAGTAGACAGTCTTTAAAAAGCTAATAAGGTAGTTTAATGTGTATATATTTAGAGATCACACTGATATCACACTGGTAGTTATTTGTATCATCTGACTGTTTAACTAAGTCACTGGTGACAGTAAGATTTTGCATAGGTTGTGGTATTTTCTATATTGTCTGTTAGTAACTTTTTGTTCCTTTTTTGGTTGAAAGCATTCAGTTTGCTTTCAGAAGATAGTCTTACTGCTTTACTATTGAAAGAGTTAATCATATAGTAATACTAATTTTAGTCACTGACACAGTTTTTCAGACTCCAACAGTAGGTGTTTTACATGCACAAGAACTTTTATAAATATCCTGGACAGAAGTTACATGAAGAATTTTGTTAACCTTTGTTGGCTTGAGATCTCAGTATAAAAATGACAAAAGTCAAATGATGTGTTTAAATGAATGAGCATAATTTTAATGAAAGTGTCCTGTTCTAGAAGAGTCTGCTACCTCCTAAGAATGACTCCTATGCCCATATACGTGTCTGTCAGCTTCTGAATTTTTCCTCAAGTATAATAAGCTCATTTGAACTAGTTTGAAAAAGCCTTGAAGAGATACACACAGTAAAATAGCTGACTTGAACTCATGGCAAGCTATATGCTTCCTAGCCTTTGAAAATCTTTCCTCCCCTTCCGCCCCCCCCTCCCCCATTTCTTCATGGAGAACACCTCTCTGTCATCAATACCATAATACCAGCTCAGTGTGAGAGGCTAGTGAACACAAATAACAGAAGGGAAGCCATTGTGATCAGGAGGCTTTAGGGAGAAATAGGGGACTATGGGGAAAACTTCATTTCTTTTTGAGGTTTTCCGCATTGCACTATTTACAAATTGTTATGGTGTTTTACTGAGGACATGGCTGGTGAAATTTTTTCTCCCATGATAATGTAAGGCTTCACCTGACATATAAATATTGGCTATTTCTACAGTTGCACAACAGGAAGCTGAACTTGTAAAAGATCTCAGCTCGTCACTTACCTCAGCTGCACCAAGAGGACCACAAATTTTTAGCAGTTTTTCTGAAATTCCTATGCAAAAAAGTTCAGTGATGTCTCCAGCAGATCATTTTGTTAGTGTTGCAAGAACATCAATGAGAATGCAAAAGCTGAAACAAAAACTTGATTCTGTTACGGTAAGTCAACTTTCATTACTTTCCAGGAATATAGTTTCCTCAGGCAAAGTTCATATTCTGTGAATGGTGCATGGAACAAAACATACTTGTGTAGTCTTTGAATCCCATCAGAAATGAATATATATCAGTGATATTAATGCATCTATAAGTAACTCCTCAGAAGAGATTAATCATGTAAAGCTTGGTTACTCTTGTTTATCAAGCATTGATGACAAGGAATGCTTAATGTTAATGCCTATGGCCATTCGTACAATTTACTCCCTGGATCAATATGATCATTATGGCTGAGCTTTAGGAAGGTTGTTAGAGGTGGTTGAAGTTGTTTATTCACCTCTAGAATTGTATTTGGCAGAAGTGGCAGAAGTTTCATAGTGGGGGGCTGCAGGGATGGCCTGTGTGACAGGAGATGAACTGCCCTGTGCTGGGCACAGACATTTCCAGCAAGCTCTGCAAAGGACAGTATTGACCCACTGCACGCTGAACCTGGAAATAATCAGAAGAGCACATGGTACCTCTGCAAAAACATACTTAAGGAAGGATATGTCTGCAAGGGACAGGAGACACCAGAGTGGAGGGGAGGCAAAGGGAATCACATGAGGAGACATACGGGGGGAGGATTTGAGAAGACATGGAGGAGACACAGAACTATACAAATGGAGATAGAGGGGAAGATAATGGAAAAGGCACAAAAGGAAACATGGGAGGAGATGTGTGAGGGCACACAAAGGAAAAGACGGGAGGAGGTATGCCTCTGAAGCAACTGCAACCCATGGAGGAATCCATGCTGGAGAAGATACAGCCCCTGAGGGGGACTTCAGTCTATGGAGGACTCACACTAAAGCAGCTGAAAAGAGTAAGAAACCAGGAGAGTCCGAAAGAAGAAACCACTGTGTGCTAATCCCAGTCTCCTGCACCACCCATTGTTTTACGAAAGGGACGATGTATAATGCAGTAGCAAAAACAAAGGGACTAGAGACTTGGAAGGGGAAAGGAGAGGTGTTTGGAGTAAAGTTGAGGCCGTCAAAGAGGGAGGAAGTGTATTTCTGAGTGTTTTTTGTCTGTTTGTCTTGCTTATTTCTCAGTATTTGAATCAGTAATTATTGACAATTACAAAAGGTTTTTAAATTAAGAATTTAAACTATTTTGCTTGTGACAAGAATGCAGAATAATCCAGAACTGTGCAGTTATGATTGCTGTTCACAATAACATGATCTGTATTTGGTTTTGCATGTTATTTTTCATTTTAAGTATTTTTTGAGTGCATATTGATTTTATGTAGCTTTCAGCTTTGTCTTCATTAATTAGTGAAGCACAAAAGATGCAGGTGATTGGGTGAAAGTACTTATTGCTGAGGGTACTGTAACTACTCTCCTCAAGTTTTAGGGGTTTTTAATTTGGTTTAGATGTAGTCTGGTTCCTTACATTCCCATTATGCCTGTACTTTGAAACTATCCAAAGAAAAGCTATCCCACAACCTTGTGCCTTCTGGACTGTGAGCTGCTAGTGGACCCCTTTATAAAATACCATACTATAGCTTGCATGGATAATTGTAGAATCTTAAAATGGCCTGGGTTGAAAGGGAATTCAGAGATCGTTTAGTTCCAACCCGCCTGCCATTGGCATGGATGCCATCCACTAGATCAGGTTGGTCAAGGCTCCATCCAGCCTGGCCTTAAACACCTCCAGGGATGGGGCATCCACAATTTCTCTGGGCAACCTGTTTGAGTGCCTCACCACTCTCTGAGTGAACCGGTAGGGTGTTGCTGCTGCCTGTACCATTATGTGTGGCTCACATGAGGAAGGAAGGCTTTTTTTTTTTTTTTTTTAATGTTTTTTACATTAAAGGCCCTGGTGCCTTGAAGTTGATTATGAGCCAAAGAGATGCACGTAGTATGGAGGGAATGGAGCATGTAACCTTGTATCTGGGACTATTTTTTGTATCTGGGACTATTTTTTTTGTTCTAGAATAAATTATTCTTTCTCTTCTGGATGTCTTTTTGTTTAAAGAAGAAGACTGGGATAACAAATTTATGTGAGTTTTTACTATTCCAACTGCTTGGTCCCTGATTAGCCAAGGATTCTGGGTTCTGGGAGACAAATCTGGTTTAGCAGAACCATGTAATGCCTAGGCTATAGGATGGCAGCAGTGGGCATTCATTTTTTGTCATTGTAGAGTACACTGAGGCCTCTTGACAAGAATTTGCACAATGTTTCTGTAGTTAGATGAGATGGCGTAAGCCTATGGTGTCAGCCTGGAGAAGTGAAGACTTTAGGGAGACCTTATACCAGCCTTACAGTACCCACAGGAAAGCTTCCTTTTCTATAGGAAAGCTGGAAAGGGACTCTTTGTCAGGGAGTGTATTGATAGGACAAGGTGTAAAGGTTTTAAGCTAAAAGAAGATAGATTAGGTAAAAGGAAGAACTTCTTTACTCTGAGGATGGTGAGGCACTGGACAGAGAAGCTGTGGATGTCCCATCCCTGGAAGTGCTCAAGGCCAGGCTGGATGGGGCTTTGAGCAACCTGGTCTGGGGGGAGGTGTCCCTACCTGTGGCCCTGGCGTTGGAATTGGGTGGTCCTTAAGGTCCTTTCCAACCCAGAGCATTCTATGATTTTGTAACAGTGTTTAAGAGAATGACTTTCAGACACTGAAGTTTTGTATCCCCAAACTCCCACTGTTCAGGACTGACCAGTTTGGGATGGGCAAGTCCACTATAAGCAGAACCATGATCAAGGTCTTGGACAGCGTCCTCCAAAACCTCTACCCTTGAACCACATATAATGGAGATGTTGGAAAGGTCATCTGAGCCTTTTGGCTGTATGGATTTCCAAACAGTTCAGGATCGCAGTTGAAAGAGTCCATATTCAGTCTGATGTCTGTCCCAGAGCGGTGATGATTATAAAAACTTCAAAAACTTCCTTGCAGAGCTTTATGAACCACTGAGGTCTTGTGTGGAGATTTCTTTTCATTGACAGGACTTGTGATACTCAATTTCAGCAATCAAATGTGAGAATCAATGGGATCTCCTTTCCAGAGAGGTACAGGATCATTTCTTGTATGTGGGTGCAGTGCCTGTCTGCCTTATCAGAAATTCTAGGCTGCTGGGTCAGGAAGCTCTACCTGGTCAAAAGCAGAACTTAAACCAGTGTTTCGTTTTGTTTGTTTCCTTCCCTCCATCTGTCTGTCCTTGCTGTAGAATGGCTTTCTGGGCCAGCACTCCTGTAAGTTCTTGACTTGAATAAGAACACAATTCACTGATTTGTTACCTGTGCCCATCCTCCCTAGCCCCAGCTTCCCAAGGTTGTAGGTTTTTTTTGCAAGATATTGGATGTACTGGGGTGCATACTGGTGCTCTAGCTTCTGTGGAAAACAGATGAAATAGAGCTTTGAACAGAGTTACCTCTGTGCCCAACACTGGAAAGCTACCTTATGCCATGACTGGCCATGTGCTCCATGAGGGTCTGCCCTATGATCTGCTGACCTTTGGATGGGGAGAGTAGCGGGAAGGTTGGTGTTACGAAAACAAAAGAGAGCATACAGTGTCTCCCACAGTGATGTCTTATCTCATGCTTTGTTTTTCCAGCATCCACTCAATGGAGTATCTATCTATGTTCTTACCTGACACTGTTCACCATGTGTGCTGTAGACTCATGTCATGCTGACAGATGTACCAGAGCATCCTTTTCCCTCCTCCCTGTGGGGTACGTTGCCCACAGCTAGTACCTCTGTACTACTATCCACTGAAACAAGGAATAAAAGGGATTCTGTACCTCACACCCTTCCTGCAAGACCTTTACTCCCCAAAGCCAAACTGACTGTGATGCTCTGTAGGCTATCAGCAGAGAAAGGTCCGTGACTGAAGGGTTAGGAGTGTGCTATCAGTGTTCACCGACAGTGGCTGATGGCAGGCGGCGAGACCTGTAGCTTCTGCAGCGTTTTGTGCTCAATAGAATGCAGAGGTGGGGAGGTCACCACAGAAACACAGAACCTCTGTGGTGAGGGCACAGCTGTTGTACTGCCACAAACAGCTAGCTGTCCGCCTAAGTCTTCAAAAGACAGCCTCCATCTTTTGAGCATCATTGGTCCCGTTGTATTCAATGACAGTCATGAAATCAGCGGTTTCCCAATACCACTACCATAAGATTGTCCTGCTGCCAGAGAAGCTCTAGCTGCTCAGCATGGTTTGTTGAGTAGTGTTGTTTCCTGCTGGTCTTGGGTAGCATCACACTGGGTGACTGAAGAAATATGTTGCCGCTAGGTGGAACAGCAGTTAGGAAAGAGTAGTACAAGAGGGAATAGCCTTAGCATGCGGGGAGTCAACAGGAGGTAGGACTTGTAAAGAGGGAAAAGAGATACTAAGCAAGACAAATCCTGTTCCTGGAGACCAGAGCCACGCTGCAATGCAGAGCAGTGCACTGTAGGTGAGAATGACTCTGGGAGACACTCAGAAGGTGTGCTACTTCTTCAAGGTAAAAATATTTCTGTGGATGCAGTCTTAGTTTCACATTCCTAGAAAGGGTAATGCCTTGCACCTATGCACATGAATTAGAAGACTGCCCAGTTCTCCTATAGGTGGGAACATTTTGTATGACTTTTCAGTGAATCACAGTTAATGCTTCTGCCCTGCCTTGCAAGCACAAAATAAACATAACGTCTGTCTTTTTCCGTGGATTTTTGTGAGAGGTTTGCTATGTCATTGCAGTAGATGGCTTTACAGTTTCTAGTAATTGATCTTCCACTTACAGTTTAGTTAAAGTAGTCCACTCTGCACAACTTGGAGTAGTTAAGCAAGAATAATGAAATGGTTGATGGATGTTGCTTTTCAAGAGCTGCACAGCTACTGTGGTGGTGTCTTTAGACAGTGGTGCAACAGCACCACTCGGATTATGAAACTGGTATAAGAAACAAGGTAAACCACGTAGTTCCTTGAGTAGCACAACACATGAAGCATGGTTTCCTATGATTTTAATTTGTCTCTTTCCTATGCGGATTTTATAGCATTTGATAATGTTTGGTTTTGCCAGCTTTTGCTAACCTGTTAATGTGTAGGCTTATTTGGGGTTTTATTTTCTGGTCTACCATTTGCTTTAATCAAACTTTAAGGACATCGTATTTCTGAGGCCTTTATTCCTGTGTTCAGTTTGACTGAAAATTGATTGGAGGAGGTTTAAAATTTGCAGTGGATTAAGAAACTGATGGACTGATTATCAATGTAAGTAGATAGGCCAATTTTTGTTAGGAAATCTGGGATGAATGTTAATTGTGAAGTAATTGCAGACAAATAAATAATTATGTTTGTTTATTGCCATCAACATTACTTCCTGGACTAAATAAAGTACTTACTTCAGAATCGATTTTACTAAGCTTTGCAAGTACAGTACTTGGCCTTAATCAGCCTGTTGATAAGTTGCATGTTTGACATGCTCTCTTATTGTTACTTGTCTGTGAAGACACTAGCAGCTTGCATCACAAATACTATTTCAAAATATGTTTGCTGTTTTTAAGAAATAGTTTAATCTTTCATTTTTTTCCAATTAGCCTCTTTAATTTTAAAAATAAGTTATTTTTTTTAATCTACAATAATAGTTCCATATAGAAAGTTTTAATTTCTCTTGACTTATTTCAATTTAGTAATCATCATTCATTTAACTTTGCAGAATTATACATTTGAATATGAAATGATGCTTATTTACCCATGAGCAGCGCTTTTATGTAGTTTTCTGGGCTTTTGTTCTACATGACTTGATAACATCCATGACTGAATGGTAGAATTTATATAAATCCTGATATTATGTTAACGTTTAAACTTAAAGTATCTACTAACTTGTAATCTGGATTTATAGCGTTGGATGTATATACGTATACACATGTGCAGCTCTCTTTCTCATGTGAGAAATGATACTTGTATAAAAGTAAATGTTGGTTTTAGCTGGAGCCTTTATTAAATTGTGTGCTCCCATCAATGCTTTGCTAAATGTTAGAGTAAGTGTAATAAAAGCTGCATCTCAGCTGATAGCATGAGAGAGTACGTCAGAGTGTCTGGGGACAAGATGCTCAGTCAGCCAAAAATGGAGACAGGAGTCTATGAAGCCATACATGTGTTGGCAGGCTGCTGCATGATGGGGCTGGAATGTGAGAATCCAAATGTGAACGCAGGTGTTATCTTGTATGTATTTGATGCTATGTAGGACTGGAAACTGTGCAAACTTTTTACTGGTCTACAGATTGTGTTTGCACACCAGCACCTTGTTGCAGACATGTAGGGAGTACCATGTTGGAAAAAGCATGCTAGTGGCCTATCTTGTAGGCAGTAAACCTGGCCTGAGATCAGGCTTGGGGTTATGCTTATGAGACAGAGGTGTTGGAGTTTCCAGACAGCAGATGTGCCAGCCCAGAGATCTCTGGGTGACACCTGTAAGTGCATAACAACAGTAACTGATGGATATAAAATTAACTTGTAAATGCGGACTTTGGAGGTTTGCAATTTGGAGATGTATTGCGAATATGTGAAAATTCAGTTTAAGCTAGACAGAAATTGAAAAAAATTCTGATCCTGTATGAGCTGTGTTTTTGGTGTTGTGAACAGTGCCTCCTTTCTAGGTCCCTATATGGATCAATGTTTTTGGTTGTTTTTTTTCTTCAGTACCTAAACATGAACCTTAATGAATGATAGAAGTTTTTTTCCTTCTCCTCTACACCATTACCATTCTTGTTAGCCCAGAAAACATGTAATTAGAACCAAGAGTTGAATATTGGACTACAAGGATTTAGGAATTCACAAAAGCTAGATTGTTTTGTTACATTACAGCATGTGTGATAAAAATGTTTCTGTATCATCTTCAATTGGAAATGCAACTATGAATTTCTTTATAAATCCAGAATGCGGAGCTGGCTTCTTTACTTCACAGGGAAATTGCACTGTAGTGAATCTTGGCAGCAATTATTATTTATCTGTGCCTCAGGGAACTAATGCTAATGTATGTTTCTATTCACAGAAGTTTTTTTGATATGAAAACACTTAATCCACCTCTAGTCATTAAAAAAGCTCAAATGTATTTCTTTCAGTGTTACTACTTACGTACTTAATTTCACTTCCATCTAGCAATCAAAATACCCGTTTATAACTTTGCAAAGCAAGAGGGTAATATATGTTATGTAGATATGGAAAGAAGGACTTCTTTTAAAGGTATTATATCCTAGCTGTGAAATTCTGATTTTTTTTAATTTTTTTTAATGTCAAAACTTTTCATGCTATAACTTGAAAGAGGAAAAAAAAACTTAAGGACAGCATCTATTTATGCTCTGCAGATTGCTAGAAAAAAACTATATATTGGCTGCCTTATCTCTTAATATGTGAATAATTATAAATTAATTAAAAATACATAGCTTTTTCCAGTCCTCTTCATGGCATATTTCTAAAACAACAACAACAAAAAGTTATTAAAAGGTTATCAAAGTGATTACCAAAATTCTGTTACTCAGAGCATTTTCAGTATAATGTTACATGAGCAGAGTGTAGAAGAGTTCTTCCCTACACACAGAACTACCTACAGTTGTTAGGGTTTTTTGTTCCTTAAGTGTATTACTACACCAGAATTCATTAAGAGAGTAGGTTCTGGGAGAGCATCCAGAAGCGTTCTACCTCAGATTGCACTGAATGTAGTGAACGTTGATCATTAAGCTGTATGACTACCTTGTCATATATGATACTTTGATACAGTATATGTCAAATCCTATGATATGTAGTTCTCTGTGATGGTCTCCTTTTAGAATTTAGTTGAGAAGCAGAACAGAACTCATCTATAGAATTTAAAGCCACTGCTTTTCAGAAACGATATATAGACTTTGTAGTAAGTACATAAACATGACACTGATGCCATCTAAGCCATCACGTGGAAGAAGCTGGAAACTTGTCATTTTGTCTGCAACAGAGACCTGGAGCCAGATGCTGAAATGGTGTCTCTTTTTATGCTGCCGTTGTCAGAATCTGCCTTCCAGGTTGTCCTATATTTGAAAGATTCCAAGATACCGTGCCTGACTTCTGGGTTTTAGTGTAGGTCAGGAAGAGAAGTACTCTATAGTAACTTAACTTCTACCTGAAGATGGAAAACCAGAAGGTCGCAATATAGTAAGTACTGAGGATTTATTTTAACATATTGCCAGTTATGTGAATGTATCTGGCCGAGTATAGGGAGATACCGTAATGGCTGTGCTGGCTGAAATAGCTTTTTGACTTGATCTTGCCTGCACTACAATATTTCTTTTTCTACAAGTTGTTAGAGGAACTACTGACATTGTGTAATCTTATATATCATATGTATAAGAAATATGCAGTATTTTTAATACCTCTTTTTTACTCTCAGTAAGTTCATAGAACTATTGTAAGTTTGTCCCAAAGAGAACTTGCAAATGGATAGGAAGCCATTTTTTCCCCCCTATTGTGCATCCTATGGTTGGAAAAAAAAAACAGTTTTCGTTCTTATTAGAAGTAAAACTGTGGCTGAATAGTTGGTTGGTTTTTTTATTTTTTTTAGGAAACATTACAAATATAAAAATCTATCCTATTCCAAAGTGAATATGGAGAGGAGGCTTTTTTGTTTTTACTTAAGAAATCTTGGGTGAGGCCATGTATTGTATACTTAAATTTGTTCTGGATACCCCTTCTGTAAAAATATAGAAAAACTAGCAGAAGCTCAAGCAAGAGTAAAACAATTGCCAAGAGGTATGGAAGAGTTTGCATGCAGTGACTAAACTGACTAAAGCTTCTCAGCTTTGCTAGGGGATCAGGTAGAGATGAGTGAGAGGGAAGTTGTGATAGAAATACATAAAATCATGAATAATGTGTGTGTGCATGTGTGTATATATAAATGTAATTTATGCTGTTAAATGTGTGGCACTCTCATGTTACTTGCCAGTGGGTTGTGTGGTAATTTTCCAGAAGAGTTACTAATATTCTTTTCATTAGATTAGTAAATAATTTTAAAAATCCATTGAAGTTTAGTTGAATTTTAAAATGTTTATCAAGGTTACTTTTCTCAAAATTACTTTTATAGCAAACTCAAGTCATATCGGTGTGGCCAGCTGCATGATAGTAGGTCTGGGTTATAGTTGTTTAATTATCATATTCATGAAAAACATGATACTGTAATGTAGGCAGAGGTAATCATTTTTCTGACAACCTGTACAATACACTCCACTGGAATAAGGTCTCTTAAATGAAATAAGAGCTTCTGAAGACCACTATATTCTTTTTATTTCCCTTCCCCCCTCCCCCAATATTCCTTTTCAGAAATGTTTTCTTGTTCTAGGAAATTCTGTTGCAGTTATTACTTTAAATGTAGATACTCCAAGCTGCAGACTTACAAAGATGTATTTTATAAGGCATGGCAAAACCATTTTGGGGTCCGAAATACTATAACATTATACATTCTTAGTTACTGGATACAGACTTCTTTTTCCCATTAGTTAAGCAGATATTGTGGAATGGTTGTGATAGCAAAGCAAGTGTTAACATTAAATGACTCAAGTATTATTAGAGGATTTACATAGGTAAATACTTAATAGCAAATGATTATTTTGCCATAATTTACCTTTGTATATCTTTAAGAAATATTTTATTATAAAACGAGGTTTTGGAAATTGTTGTGAATTATTTTTTCTTGCTAATTCATTAAATCTGTCAGTTTTAATTCTAAGACAGTTGGACACCATTATAAATTGCTTTTAGACTATGTTGCTCATGTTAGGAGAAGTTGAACATAACTTTTCTTCCCTAGTTTTCTTCTGTGAAAATGTTACAAAGCAGGCCAGATCCTTAAAATTTGTATTATTTCCCTATGTTAGAATATTCTTTTCTTAGAAACTTCTTTTTCTAAGCATTCTTTTTTAGTAAATATGAAATGAAATTCAAAATAATGCAGGCAGATGATGTGAAAGAAAGGAACCTATTGATTGTATTTTGTAAATAAAGGAAATTTGGCATGAATGTGATGAGTAGGTACACATACCCTGTCTTCATACTACTTTGTATGGATTTACCAGTTAGTTACTCTGCAGTACTTGCTAGTCTTTCCACACTTATGCAGTAAATAAAAGAAAATTGCTAAAAGCAAGGTGTTTTACCTTTAAATAAATGTCATTGTCTGGGTAGCTACCTTAGAAATGAGTAATTCTTTTTAAATGAGCTTCTTTAAGTGAGCTTCTTCCAAAGTGAGATCTCTAGTAAGATCTCGTACCAGAATTGTGGTTTTCTCCTGAGTTCCCTGAATACCTTAGTTAGTTGTATTGAGGGCTTTTTCCTCTCTCTAAGCTTTTATTTAGCATTAGCAATATGTTTATATCTCTTTACATGGATTTTGCTGATTGGTCCTTTATTTCCAGTTTTGTCACTTTAGTTTTCTTGCCATGAATGTTTGTACAGTATTAAGGAAAAGTTAGTCACTGTTTGTTTTCTCCCTGCTGAACAAAGAAAACGGGGGTATCTGAGCAGTGTTATGTATATTCAAATCATATTTAGAGCAAAGAAAGCTAGGCTCACTCATACTGGTAAAAGAGAATAGATTATATCTGCTCGTGCCAGCTGGCTTATTGTCACCAAGGTGTGGAGAAAGCAGTTCTTGTTAACAAGGACACTTTATGCAAGAAAGTACCGTAAAGATGCATTGATTCAATTCACTTAATTGTTGTCTCTTTTTTTATTAGTTTTTTTTTTGGGGGGGTGGAGATAGTTTCTTGCAACATGTTGGGTGAGAAAGAGCACTACTTGTAGCCCAGATACTGTAAATCAAGAGAAAAAAAAAAAAAAAAAAAAAAAAGTTATAGAAGAATAAGCCTCAAAGGATTTTTAATAAAGTTTCACAAATTCATTTTATATTCTCTTAGCTGGAGTAAGCAATTTGTTTCTCATTCAAACAAAATAGTTTAAAATAACTATAAATTTGCATTCAGAAGTGCTGGTGTATTATGAAGAAATCTGTCAGGTTGCTTTTTTTTTTTTGCTTTCATTATGGTTACATTACAATTAATCTCTGGAATAAGCAAATGAGGGCTTGTCAATTTAAGAAATTAGATTACCTTTTTTTTGTTTAAAATACATAGCTTTAAAAACAATGTAGTGAAATTCAAGCTGGCTTATAGAAAGTTACTTTTTTGTTATTTAGAATAATAGGAATGATAATGATGTTTTCACAGAAAATACACCTTTTGAACATCATCTTGGAAAAACAAATCAGAAAAATCTACCAACAAAGGATTTTATATATGGTTGGGAAAGCCTAGAGTCTACCCAGATGCTTGAGTTGAGGTGAATAAAAGGGGAGGGGGCTTACAAATGTCTGAGTATTTACATGATTACCTGAAACTGTATGCTGTATTTAGAGTTATGTACTAATGTCTTTTTATCACCAGATGCAGAGGAATAGGTTTCTGTATGTATTTGAGCATCTGTGAGTCAGAAGAGTTTCTGGTGTCTATTTTTCTTAGAAGGAAGAGAAATAAAATTGTAACACAATCTTTGGGTGCGTTTTGAATGGGGCACAAGTTAAATCCATCTCCATTTCCAAGAAAATGGTACCTTTTTTTCTTCCTCTAACTAGTAAAGAAAAGTCATAGATTTTTTTCCTGGTCATACTATCTTAGATAGCAAGATTCAAAACCAGCCTTGGAAGAGTCCATAGTTTACATCAGTTTACATACGGCTTTTATTAAGCTAACAAACCTAGTTTATACTGATATTGCTGATGGTATTGGCCAATTCTGCTAACTTGTATATCCAGGCAAGTTCTTATGCTGAAATACCAGTTTTGTCCAATCCAGGAAAGGTCATGCCCTCAGTGCTTCATGACTGAGTAAGTCTATGTAGTGTAACCTATATTTAACTGTTTTGTGCCTTGTACAAAGAATTTGGATTCCTTTGTGGCTTAAGCAATAGTCAAATGTTTAATTCTTAACAAAAATAAATCTTAAAATAAAATAAAATGTTTTTGTGGTAAGCCTGTAATTATGCCCTAATCATTTCTGGGCTTCTATGGGGGGGGGGGGGGGGGGGGAACCACACAAATCACAGGGGAACTGTTATAATCTAGATGAGTTCCTGATCGGAATAATCAGAGTAGGAAGACTGCAGGGAATATCAGGGGAACGAGCTTACTTCTGACAAAGTCAGTGTGTTTCAATTTTACCTATGTGTAAGAGGATGATAACTTATTTCACATTTTTGGTATTTCACATTTAGACTAGAAGCTACTTATGAGCAGAATAGATTTGTCTGAGTGATTGCAAGATGCCTGCCACAACAAAATTCCAGCCTTTGCTGGATACCTTCTAAAACTATTGTGATAGAAATAAATACATTTTTACCTAGATATAAACTTGATTCATGCTTACATTGGAAATTTTAAAGTTGTATTGTACTATTTAAACATTATCACTTATATTCTTCTAGCACTGAGAAAAATACATAATTTGTTTTGGTTTTGTATCGGATTCGGTTAACTCTTATTTAAACCATGATCTTAAGGAATGTAACATTTTTTAAATTGTCTTTAAAAACAGTGTCCTAGAGGCCTGAAGTTTCAAAAGGGAAGACTAAAACTAAAAGAGTAAGAGGCAGTATAGAGCCAGTTTGATTTGACTTGCAAGTATATATGGAAATGTTGATTATATTGGTTGCAAAGGTCATAAAATTCCATTCTCAGGGGGGAAAAAAAAAAAAAAAAGAAATGGTTGTTGTCAGCCTGTCAAGTCTTGCAGTATTCTGTTTTTTTGTCTCATACAGTTCACTTTTAATGTGAAAACTAGTTCCACTGAAAACATATATTTGCATAATTTGCATAGAGCTGCCCTAACAAAAAAGAAAATGCAAATCATGTTTGTTTAAACTTGGCAAAAAATATGTAGATATCTTTTATGTAGATATCTTTTTATTGCTACAAAAACTACATGAATGTTATAACTTAGTTTTACTCAATTCAGGATAGTAAACTGTGTCTTTGATAAAGCTGTGGTTTTTGCATGAAGCAAGCGAAGCCTGTTGTGAAAAATAACTAGATTGATGGTTGGTTATCTTAGCCAACTTTGCTCGTTGTTGTAAAGGTATTTAGCAATGCCTTCCCACAGCATGAATTTCAAAAAAAAAAAAAAAAAAAAAAGAGAGATTGCTTCACTCTATTCTGTAGGTAGCCTGATGCCTGTTGTAGGAAAATTAATTACTCTTCACAGAACTCTGAACTTTACCTGGAAACAATTCTGTTGAATCATTAGTCCTCATTTAATATCTGAATAGTTCCTTCCTCTGCTATAATGGTGGTGGTGGTGTGTTGTTTTTGTTGTCCTTCCCTTGGGCCTTTTAAGGTATTTATGTAGTACTTGGGAGATAGTGGCACAAACGTCTTAAAACTGATTCTACATTTACTTCAGATGGGCAGTCTTGTGTAGCTCACCTGCACTGAGCTTCCCTGCTCTTAAGGGGAGGAATTAATCCCTTTTGGCAGACTTCTTAAATTTATCACTGTCTTTTAAATCTCTCTTTTATAAAAGCATGAGGGTTGTGGATTTGTTGTTTTTGTTTGGTTGTTTTTATTTTGTTTTTATCTTGCTTTTAAGGAATTGCAGAGGAAGAGTTGTAAGATAGAACTGACTGCATTTTTAAATGCCTGACTTTCTTAAATCTTCAGGAGCACATTTACTTCTAATGTATGTGTCTAGTGCACGTGATTTCAAAGCATGCTGTGTGGCATGTTTAATGAAAGTATTTGGGTAACAGCAGGAAAATAAAGAAGCAAATTAAATACTGTACAGGAATATTTACAAACTCTGTTTGCAAATATCTCTCTCATCATTTCATTCGAGCATCATGATCAAAAAAAAAAAAGTTTCTTCTGTTTTTTTGCTCTCCCCTTTTCCCCCCAAAATGTGCCAGAGCAGTGTCTGTAAGTGGTAGTTTTGAATAGTTTGCTCTGCTGTGTTTAGATTTCCATTCGGATACATTCAACATCTCTTTACTCCCTAGTAGGGTTGGAATCCATTTGTTTGCTGTCAAATTTGAAAGAGAATTCCAAACCGTTTCATGAGCATACCTGATTGCGAAACATGCATTTGTGTCATTGGTTGTGAGGAAAAAGCCAGTAGCGTGCACCCAATGCATGCAGAGGGATCTAATTGCAGTCTTCCTGCAGAAGGGCTCCCACTAGAGCGAATAGTCGATAAAAGGAGATGAAGCACCAGGAAACTGGGCTCAACATGTTTGCGTAACAAGATTACTTTTCTGTGTTTGAGTAAACACATAAGTTAATGGCTTTCCGTATTTGTGTGTATCACAGAAAACTTTATATTAATGAAACTTAGTTGCTTCCATATGTAAATGTACCAAAAGCAGATTAATTTTGTTGTTGTTCACAAAACCAGGCCTTGCCTACATGCTTACATTTCACAGTTGGTATTTATTAACATTCAGTCAAAGGCACTAAAGTCTAGATGCCTTAAAGCTTTTATATCATGTTCCCTGGCTGATCTGATTTTATCTTCCTTTTCTTTCTGTTCCCTTTGGGAATAAAGTCATAACAATCACATGTAGTTGCCGAGAGAGTACTCCACTAGTAAAAGGCAGTTTTTAACATATGCTTCTTTCAGTAGATGACTTTACAGTAAGATGAAGGTCTAGTGGAGTAATAAAGAGGAGGTGATAGCAGATACCCTCCATGCCACAGTCAGGTTACTCAACACACATTTTTAGTTCTGTATTGCCTTCATCCCAGGACACCAGCCAATGCCCAAATACTCTGCTTTAATGAAACCTGGTGAATTATTTAATATTCATTATATGACAGAAATAATATTTATGTAAACTATATCATTTCTGGGAAGAAACCTCTCTTTGTTTTAGCTGTCTTTGTTTCTTTAAATAAAGTAAGCCAGTAAATTGAAAATTTGAAAAATGTCATTGTTATGTTTTGGCCCCCAAGTGAAGTTTAAGGGTCTGATTGAACTTTGCTGAAATGCAAGGGAGTGAGAGGAGGCTTTGAGTTAGTTTAAGCGACTGTGCACATTGTTCTACATGGTGTAAGAGGCTTGATTTTTGAATGGGTTAAAAGTTATGTTTTATGTAAATAACTCTCTAGAAAAAAAAATAGCATATCTACTTTGTTTGAATAAATTTACAGATCTTTTATTTAAGGTCTATTTTCCCTCCCTTTTGGTCATTTTACCAAAGGCAGACAGTGAAAACAGCTAAATAGTAAAATTTATGATTTCATTATGTGAAAAACTCATAATTTCATATATTTTGTATGGGCTCTGTGGGATAATATATCAAGAGTAAAGTTTGGGGTATGTTTATGCTTTGTACTAGAAGCATGCATGTATGCCAAGAAACTCCACAGCAAATCAAATTTTAACTACATTATCTATGTTATTACGGAAATTATGACTGCAGGTATTTTTTTGTATAGATTCCATAAAGAAAGTGCCTCGTGTTTTGGACTAAGTGTGCTGTATTAGCTTGCAGAAATAAGTCTGGAGTTAGGACTGGTTTAAGATTTTTATATTTTCTTTCTCTCAGACTAATATTGAGTAATCTCTTCTTAGATTTAGCATGGGTTGAGTATTCAAAAATGGGAAGTTATTTTATGTATCACAGTTTATAACCATATATAAATGACATTTTATCTTTATATACTAAGATGCAACAAGATGCTAATTCAAGCAGTTCTTTACACTTCTCACTGGTTGAGAGTTTGTGCCCATATAAAAACATGCAGTTCAGTTTGTAGCTCAGTCAATAATTCTTCCACAACTCTCTCTACAAATGTTAAAAAGAAAAACAACAAAAACCTGATCATCTGAATTGCTATTTTCCATTCACTTGTCTTAATTTTTTCCTAGAATTTAATAGTTATTTGAAATAAGTAATTATTTCTGTCTTAACTGTTGCATCAGCAAGTAACCCAGGAAATTACACTTCATTTTCTGATTTGTCTTTCCTATTACAGGCAAGCTCAAATCTCTTGCTTCCTGCGCCATCATCACTGTCACCACACTCCAAGCTAAGACTGCCGAGCACTCTGAGCGCTCCACTGAATGCTCTGTATGCTTTCACAGCGAAAAGTGGTATGTTTTTCTTTATTTGATCACTCTCTCTAGCGAATGAGTAATAACTTCTGCTAGGATTTTTCTTCTGTCTGTATAAACTTTGCTTTGTAGCTCTTTCAGGGAGTGGCCAGGTTGTTCTGTGATATTGTTTATAATAAAGTGAAGTGTGATACTGACCCATACTGATATTTGTTCCTTCATAATGTTCATTTTCTTTTATATGTACACTTATTAATGCTGTAAGTTCCCAGAACAGTATGTGATTGCCAATTTTTTGCAATTTAACATTTTGTTTTGAAGTATCTTGAACACAGACACTGCAAAAAAATGAAATCATATTTTAAAAGAGTATGTATTAATAGAGGAAAACAATAATAAGAAAAGCATTTTACTTAGGAGCACTAGTGCTCAGTAGTCTGTTTACAGAATTTATATTTAATTTTTCCTAAAGCATTGTGTTCAAAGATTTTGAGAAAAAGGGTAAGCGATCAACCTCCACGTTTTTGTGATATGTAATTACTTTGATAATATCTTGTTGCATTGCTAATCATAATGTTTAACAACAAAATGGATAATTCCATGTGCTTTTTTCTTTTTGGGTAACCTATGAAGACAGGAAATTGGAACCTTAGTTTCCAAGTGTTTATTTTTTTTGTTTTGTATCCTTCAGAAGAGTAAAAAGAAGTCTAGGGGAAGAAGGGAATATATAGTGAACTAGAAACAGATAATAGAGATTTAAAATGTTGATAGTACAGAAAGGAATAGTCTCTAATTATACAGAATTACCTCATAATGGAACATAATTTTATTTGCAAATCATGTTATGATTACATTTTGTATTTTTTTAAGAATGACCATGACTTAGCATGGACCACTAGATTGACCACTAGTTTCATTGACCACTAGTTTCACAATCACTCTCAGCCACAGCACAAATGGTCAGCTACCAATGAACTTGTGCATTTCTGTTTTTCTACCTTAAGAAAAAATCTGTAATAAGCATAATAAGCATCTGCTGTGAAATAGATATTATTGTTTCCAGCGTATGAAAATCTTACAGAAAGAGAATACGTGTTCTATTTTCTACATGTTTTAAATAGAATAGAATAAGAGGTTAAAATAAGTGGACTAGCCATTTGAAGGACATTAACATTATATCCATTTGACAACTTCGTGTGTAATATTGCTCAAGCCAGTGTCTTGAAGCTTGCAGAAGCACAGATAAATGTGTTGATGGCAACTTCTTAAATAGCATGATCAAACATAGATATGTGCTCTAGATGTTTATGCATGCTTCCAGAATAGTTGTTTCCAAAACTGATAAGTACCTTAACACAATCCTCAGATATAGGGTATTAATTATGGAAGAGAAGTATAGTGAGGTAAAAAAAATAAAAAATAAAAAAAAATAAAATAAAAAAAAGGTAAATTTTAGTGGTCTTTCACCAGTCAGTGAAAACAGTGAGAAAATTAATATTCCTAAGGAAAAAAGACCTTGAAAAGTCTTGTGGAGCACAACTGAAATAAATTTCCTGTAAGAAAATGTTAACAAATCCTAAATGATTTTTTGTCATTTTGGTGTCCTTGAAGTTCTGCTGCTGTGATAGAATTGTTTTTATTGAAATATACGAGAAAGCTTTACTGATTTAGTTCATCTTTCTCCATTTCTTAAGTGTGAAGATAGGTGCTCTTTGCTTGTAGCTGTTAATTGTCAGTTTAGTTTTAGTTTTGATATAAAAGTTTTAGTTTTGAATATAAAAACTATAATATATATATATATATGTAACATATTATAATTTCTATATAATCTGTACTAAAACAGATCTACTCATGTTTGATGTTTGGAGTCTGCTGGAAGCACAAAACTTTTCATATGTTGGTTTTGTTTACACACTGTATATGTTTTTTGTATCATAAAATAATACATCATCATTAACTGCCTCTAATACAAGGATCCTTCATTTTTGTCCAGTGGATGGTTACATTTTACTGAGTGCTACGTAGGCAGTTACTGTCTTCCTTCTCATGCTCCCCTATCAACTTTTTGCTGTGTATCTAATGCTTTTCAAAGCAAAATGCGGAATTTTAATTACAGTGAACTCTATAAAGGTAGCGTGTAATCCTACTAGCAATCTTTTTAACTGTGTAACTGTTCTTGCTCTACAAAATTAACATTGTAGTTGATGTCTTGTGATATGGACAGTGTAGTGGCCTGGATGCATGCAGCACTTTCTTCTTTTAACATGACAGATCTTCCAATAGGTAGAAATAGTGGAAGGACTGAGGATCTACTTTTGTGATTTATTAGTGATAGCAGTAACACTGCAAATCTTTCCTGAGTTTTAAATCTTACTGTATCCAGATATATTTGTAGAAATACTTGTAAATTATTTCATAGGATTTCAAACAAAAGTAACATTCAGTACTGTGTCTTTAAACATGCATGCTTATTTAACAGATGGGTTCTGCGCCCTTTCAAACATGTAGGATATTTTAGCTTTAATTCAAGTGCACACTTTCACTGTATGTAGGCTTTCATGAAGCCTATAGTTCTTGTTTTGTTCTGCTTCTTGCCTTCCTCACTTCCCCAAGATCAGTTATCTCATGGTCACTGAGGTAGGACTGCCTTCGTCTCCAGTCAGTTCTGCTTTATTAATTGTTATCAGGGTCAGAGATGCAGCCCACCTTAGCCTGTCCAGCATCTGTATCAAAAAGTTGTCGCCAGCACATTTACAGAATCAGAATATTCCAAGTTGGAGGGCACCCACAGGGATCACCAAATCCAGCTTTGGTTCCACACAGGACCTCCCAAAAATTCAGACCAGGTGTCTGAGAGTGTTGTGCAAACACTTGTTAAACTCTGATTGGTTCCGTGACTACTCCCCAGGGGAGCCTGTCCCAGTGCCCGACCACCCTCTGGGTGCAGAACCTTTCCCTAACCCCCAGCCTGACCCTCCCCTGTCCCAGCTCCATGCCGTTCCCTCGGGTCCTGTCGCTGTCCCCAGAGAGCAGAGCTCAGCGCCTGCCCCTCTGCTCCCCTTCTGAGGGAGCTACAGGCCGCCATGAGGCCTCCCCTCAGCCTGCTGTGCTCTGGGCTGCTGAAGTGACTTCAGCAGCTCTTCATATATCTTGCCCTCTAGACCCTTCGCCACCTTCATAGCCCTCCTTTGGGCACCTTCTAGTGGTTTTATGTTCTTATACCCTGGCATCTAAAACTGTACACAGCACTTGAGGTGAGGCAGCACCAGAGAAGAGAGGGACAATCTCTTCCCTTGACTGGCTAGCAATGCCATGCCTGATGCACCCCAAGATACAGTTGGCTCATGTTGGCTGTGACCAATGACCACATAGTCTCTCAGGTGTTTTTCAAGAAGTCTGAATTGCTTGTAGCCTATGTTTTTGTCTCTTAAGGTGATATAAAGATGGTTAAAATTTTCTGTGAAAAGCAGGATCTATGATTGTGATCGTTCCTGCTGTATAAAGAAAGCTTTATTTGATTGCTCTTCTTGATCAGGCAGTCTCTAGCAGGTACCCCCAAAACATCCTTCTTCAAGGCCTCAAAATTCTTACCTGTACACTCTTGACAAAGCTGTCACCTACTCCATTAAAAAAAAATCTTTTCTACCAAAGACTAAAAATCTTTGGTATCTGCAATTGAGATTTTACACTCCTTGTGCTGTATAGCTCTGCTTATACTCATGCTTCAGTGCTAATTTTATTATACTTACCTTGTAATGCTACTCTGCAGCACTACAGTGTGCTACTGCAATTCCTGCCTTTTCCTTATGTGTTCATCCTTGTACCTTCTTACAGGATAAGCCATTATCTCGTTGATATTTTCTTAATAAGGAAGTAGCAAAAGCTCCAGCTTTCAATTATCCATTTACTGATTGATATTAAAATCTCCCTTTTTTTTTGTTGTTCGTTTCCTTCCCTCCTTAAGATTTTAAACATCTTTGCACAGAGAAATCACCTTCCTGCACTCAAAGGCATGGTTTTGCAGATCTGTGGCATTCCATGAAAGAAATTAAATGCATTTTTAGGCTTTGTTCAGCAGTGACTCTTCAGTAACTCCCACTATGTTCAGGGTATGTTTTCTAAGGTAATTTTAGGCTATAAGTAATTGTAATTAGCAGTGGCCCTAGTTGTTAACTATGTGGGAGATTGAAATTCAACTATAGATATTACATAGATCTTTTGAGTAAAATTTTGACTTCAATAAAACTAGTTAATTAAACTTGCTTTTAAAAATCAATTATGTTATGTTCTAGAAGCATGATGGTTCTTGTATCTTAAAGTCTCAAAACCAAAAAACATAATGCTTTGGCAGGGTTGAGAACAATTAGAAATTTTCTCTCTATTAACACAACTGACAGTCAAAGGTGTTTTCCACCTGCATAAAGCAAAAGCTTCAAAGAAGTCTTTCTTGCTCTCTGAAGATGTTAGCAAAATTGACTTTGCATTTAGGCCCTCAATTATATTTGATAGCCTATTCAAAACATACCTTTTCTGTCTCAACCAGTCCGTAAAATAAGTTTGTACACCAGTTAACAAAAAATATTTATGCATTATCCAAATGCTCTTAAAATACTTCTCATGTTTTTTTTTTTTTTTTTTTTTTTTTTTTTTTTTTTTTTTAGAAGCAGGTAAAAAAGGGTACATCAAGTAACAAAATTCACATTTTTGCAGAGATGCTGCAGAAATTTTATTGGAAGATACATCCTCATGTGTACCCTAGTGTGCTAGTGCACAAGTCCATGGAACCTGATGTGATGCATCTGTGGGTCCTGTGGGAACTGGTGGATGAAGTTGCTAAGCCACTGTTCATCCTATTAGAGAAGTCATTGCAGTCTGAAATTTCCACTGACTAGAAAAGGGGAAACAACCCATATTTTTAAAAAGGGAAAAAAAAAAGGAAGGACTACAAGCCAGTCAGTCTCACCTCTGTGCCTGGAAGGATCATGAAGCAGATCCTTCTGGAAATTGTGCGAAGGCACATAGAAAGTAAGGAGGTGATTGGTGACAGCCAACATGGCTCCACTAAGGGCAAATCATGCCTGACAAATTTGGTGGCCTTCTATGACAGGGCTACACTGTTGGTGGATAATGGAAGGGCAACTGACATCATCAACCTGGACCTGTGTAAACCATTTGACACTGTCCCACATGACTGCCCTTGTCTCTAAATTGGAGAGACGTGGGTCTGACGGATGGACCAGTCAGTGGATAAGGAATTGTCTGGGTGGTCGCACTCAAAGAGTTGCAGTTAATGGTCTCCAAATGGAGACTAGTGATGAGTGATGTTCCTCAGGGGTCAGTATCGGGACTGGTGCTGTTTAACATCTTTGCCAGTGGCATGAACAGTGGGATTGAGTTCACCCTCAACAAGTCTGCTGACGACACCAATCTGTGTCACATGGTTGGCACACTGGAGGGAAGGGATGCCATCCAGAGGGACCTTGACAGGCTTGAGAGGTGGGCCTGTGCAAACCCAATGAAGTTCAAAAAGACCAAATGCAGGGTCCTGAGCCTGGGTCAGGGCAATTCCAAGCACAAACACAGGCTAGATGGAGAATGGATTGAGAGTAACCCTGATGAGAAGGACCTGGGTCTGTTGGTTGATGAATAGCTCAACATGAGCATTTCTAGGCTGCAAGGTGCACTTGCAGCACAGAAAGCCAACAGTATCCTGTGCTGCATCAAAAGAAACATGACCGACAGGTATAGGGAGGTGATTCTCTCTGTTCTGCTCTTGTGACACCCTACCTGGACTACTGCATTCATCTCTTGGGCCCCCAATGTAAGAAAGACATGGATCTGTTGGAGTGAGTCCAGAGCAGGGCCATGGGGATGATCAGAGGGCTGGAGCACCTCTGCTGTGAAGACAGGCTGCGAGAATTGGGATTGTTCAGCCTGGAGAAGAAAAGGCTTTGTGGAGACCTTATAGCAGCCTTCAAGCACATAAAGGGTGCCTACAGGAAAGCTGGAGAGGGACTTCTTACAAAGGCATGTAGTTATAGGACAAGGGGTAATGGCTTTAAGCTAAAAAAAAAAAAAGGGGGGGGGGGATAGGTTTAGGTTTAGATTAGATATAAGGAGGAATTTTTTTACTTAGAGGGTGGTGAGGCATTGGTACAGGTTGCCAAGAGAAGTTGTAGGTGCCCCTGGAAGCATTCAAGGCCAGGCTGGATGGGGCTTTGAGCAACCTGGTCTAGTGGGAGGTGTCCCAGCCCATGGCAGCGGGGTTAGAACTGGATGGTCTTTAACGTCCTTTCCAACTCGAACCATTCTCTAACGATTCTATGATGATGGGATCCAGCTGCTAGAATTTATTTGTTCTCAAACGAGTACAAGAGAACTGGATAGAGACAAGGTGCAAGCTAAACACACAAACTGGATCTACAGCAAGTGTCAGCTGACGTATCTACAGTGAAGCCAGGTAAAAATATTTTTTCAAAAGCAAAACATTAGGTCTAAAATGTTCATTGTATACGTCTGTGTGTTAATTTGAATGGGAACTCCCCTGGGGAAAATGGTCATTCTGTTTAATGTATTCTTATCTCTAGCCTTTCCCTTAGGGACAATAGTTAAGAGAGCAGAGTAAGAAAATATTTTTATTATTTTTTTAATTATTTTCTCATAGAGGACTAAAAGAACTGAAAGATTTAACCTAAAATATTTTGTCAAAGTTAATTTCCTTCTTTAAATAACAGACATATCTATCACAAGACTCTTCTTATGCCTCTCTTTTTCATTTAAAAGCTATTTTGCTATTTTGCATTTTGAAGGCTAGATACTTGAATATTGTGTCTTAGTTTCTTCAGTGAAAATTGGTTATGAAGACTCGGTTGTCACCTGCAGCCAACCTTTGCACATACTTCCTAGATTTTATTCCTTCTGCTCAGTCACTAGAGCAATTTAAGGATACTTGGCCTTACTTTGTAGCTGACTTTGGCAGTAAACAAAAATAAATAGTACCAGGACACAGCCATGCCTTCACCATAGCTCACAGGCTGCTCAGGAAATTGTGGCGGGGAAGGAACTTCCACAGAGCTCTGCAGCCCCCCCATGCTTTGCTGACAGTATCAGTTGCCAATGTCAGAGTTTTGGCCCAAGGCACAAATACAGGACCTTATTTTAAGGTAGAAGAGCTGAGTGTTTACATTTATAAAATGAATAGTAAAAATGATTTTTTAATTTGAAAACAAAAGATGTATAAATAGATACATCTAACCACAAAAATGTTCCAACAGAATAGCAAAGACATAGAGACAAAACCATTAACATTAATGACAATCTAGTTCTTCAATTTTAAAAGGTTGGTTATCCAGTTTCCTCTATCTGATTGATAAGATGTTATAAATGTCAGAAGAGTTTGTATTTTCTAGTTAAACTTGCAAGAATTGTTTATACTGAGATCAAAGATACATATGTTCCTTTATTATGTGTTCTTTTTCATGTTTCTTCTAGGCAAGTTAATTAAAATATTTTTCTAAAAATTACACTAAATACAGAGCACAATAACAGTAATCTTTGAAGATTCCAAAAACTTTATCAGAAGAACACCATTTATATTTACTTGAAATTGGTGTATGTTAGAGTAATTACTGCTGTGCCTTCAGGGTAAAGGAAGTACTTTCAGCCAAATTATACAAGGGTGTGGATTAAATGAAGCATTACTCTCTGTTTGGCAGTAGTGGGTATAGATTGCAAAATCAGGGTGTGACGTAGTACTGTGGAAAGACTCTGCCAAAAGTGATTTGGCCTGAGTGTGCCCTTACTTTCTCAATTATGTGGATCCTAAATCAACCAAATCTAATTAATTCCTAAGTAGAGACCTCACGTTAACTGTTTTCAGTCTGAGCTTGTCTGTATTTTTTTGAGCTATGGAAATGCAAGACAGTAAATATTAACAAAATGCATGCTTAAGTGGAATTCTAGCTGTTTTTAGAGGTGGAAACACTTCTTATGTCGAAGGGCTGTGCAGTAAAACATCAACTCTCTGTCCAGAAGAACGTTCAGATCAGCAAGGATGCTTTCTGTGTAGCAATAAGCATGCAGGAATAAGGTGAGCAAAATTTGTCCTTACATGTATTGCTCTAGTCCTTCTGTTCCAGTCATTTCCAGAGCAGCTGCAAGGACTGTGCAAAGGACCTTGTGGCAGCCATGGTGTACAGGAGGGAGGCATCTCCCTTTTCTCCCCGAGGGTGCCAAGATCCTTTGATTTCATTCAGTGTTTTGGCAAGCGAGCAAAAAACAAGTACACTTAAGAATTGCCTTATTTTTAAGATACATTTTTGATTCTTTGCATACATACTTCTTCAACTTTTCTAAATATGCTTTGCTAGTTTTGTAGTTGTATCTGCATGAAAGAAATGAACTTTGATGGATTCAGGTGTAACTTCTTTTACTCAAGTTGTTGAAGCACCAAGTTCAGTGAGAGTCATCTTCCCTCACAATTTGTCTTTTTAAAGTAATGCCTTTTAAATTAACTTAGGGAATCTGTGGACCGTACTACAGTCTGCAACTTATTCATCAACTGTGGTACCAAGGTAGCTCATAGTAGGTTAGTTCTGATTACGTTGGTTCTGTAGAAAGTGATCATAGGAGATGGTGGTTAGGAAAGCATTAATAAAATGTACAGATAATCAGAAGAGTCTGTGGGTGCATAACTTACACATTGCCCATTGGTGTTGTCACACAGCTTTGTGACTGGTAATACTTAACAGAGCTGGTCTCAACATGCCACTTTGATCCAGAGTTTCAGCAGGGCCTGCCTGCTCGCTTTTAGCTTGCTCTCTTGCTCACTGGAAGTTTTAAGGAACCGTGACTCATTCGCTTGTTGACTCAACTGAGGTGGTAGAAACTCTTAAAACTCTGCATATCACTTCTTCATTTGGGAGTTTTCTGCAATCTTAAGGCATACTCAAGTAAAAGAACAGATTGCACAGGTTCATTTCTTACCTTCTTTCTCAAACAAACAATTTAGTGTTTCCTGAGTAGACCTCAGGCCTAGCTCCAACATGCAAGGCAATCCTTCTGCAGAAGACTCATATTCAGGTTGTGTAACAGTATTTGAAACATTGCGTATCTCATCTGGAGGCTGGTTGTAGCATATGGCATCCCCATTCCCTATCCTGTCCAGATCTCCTGTTTTGAAAAGAGGGTCACTGTCTCTCCTTCAACTGACTCTACTAGCATTGCTTTTTATTTCTTCTAGATTTGTTGAGGTCTGTTGCAGTGATACATATATTGATACGGGTCTCTCCAGAATCCATGTAGAGCCTGACTAGCCGAAGAAAACAGACTGCTGCAGCTAATGTGCCAAAGAATAAAACAGAAAATTGTAGGTTACTTAATGTATATTGAACATCTTTTGGTGTGATAAGTTGACTATGAGCAGATGTTTAGAGAATTCTTTTACCAAGCTTCTCTTTGTCCCTGTCCACCAGTAGAGCATAAGAAGCAATTCCCCTATTTTCTTTTTCTTTTTTCCTTTTTCTGGCAAGGACTGTAACTGCTTAGGTTCACTTCGTAAGGTGTCATATTTTCTGTTATTTTGCAGGTGAAGAGAGAAAATAGGCTGTGTTTTGCCACTATTTGCATCTTTGAATTTTCATTTTGGATAAGCACATTTAAGCAGAGTTCACCATAATAATAATAATAATACTATGGTCTTGCCCTTGAAGTTTTTTGTTTAAGGATGTCTTGAGCAGTGAGGTCAGTCACCTCTATTTGTTCAAGAGAATCTATCCATAGAATCATTAAGATTGGAAAAGACCTTCAAGATCATCTGGTCCAACCATCCCCCTACTACCAATGTCACCCACTAAACCACATCCCTAAGCACCAAATGCAACCTTTCCTTGAACACCTACAGGGATGGTGACTCCACCACCTACCTGGGCAAAAGAACTTTGCATTGGCCGGGAATTGAACCCGGGCCTCCCGCGTGGCAGGCGAGAATTCTACCACTGAACCACCAATGCTAACTTTTTGATGATGCAGGTTGCTATTGGAAGAATTCCTATTGTGAACCAGATGTAAACTAAAACCAGCTTAGTTTTTATCTCTTAAGAACTCCAAGTCACACCAAGTTCTTGGAATTTTTCATGCTAGAAATCAATTCAGAACCTGTGTTTTAGGCTACATATAGATAAGTTTGTGGTAGCTTTTCACCTTTTGTGTTTATCCACTCAGTCTTAAAAGATTCTACAGCCTAACTGTTGTTGCTTCAGATTTCACTGCTTTTGTATAAGAAACAGAACTAACAGGAGAAGACACATTTGTGCAGCTCTTGGAGAATCTGAAGTGCAGTGCATACCTACAATGCATGCCTACAATATACCACATTATGTGTACCTTGACAGCAGTACTTTATCAGAAAGTTGTTTTCCTTGTGCTGAGGGGCATAAGGGACAGTTCTATCATTTTTATCTACTCATATACATAAAGGATCTTCAGCGATTGAAATTGTGGTTTGAATTAAGGATCTTTCTGTAAATCAGCTTTTCATACCAAAATAAATCCTTTTCAGGGTAAGTTCCAAGAATTCTGTAAAGAGATCAAGGTGTGTCTGGAGTTGTCTGTAGCACCAGTGCTTGAGCTGATAACTTGGCACGTGCAAATGTGCAAAAACGATCTAGGAAGATCTAACAGCTATGTTCTTTTATGTGAAAAAGCTTAAAGTATATGCTTTCAGAGTTCCAAACTTTTCAAACACCAGTAGACAGTGTTTTTGTGTTTTCCATGGTGGTTTGGTCCTTCCAAAGGAACAAATGTTTGTGTATCAGTTAGCAGTGCTAAGTCAGTTTTAAAGAAACCCAGATACCTTTCACAGTGCATTATGTACAAAAATGGGATACTTTTGTAGTAAAGTATGCAGAAGAGTTTCCTGTCCTTGAATATTCAGACCTCAATAATGTATTTTTTCTTACTGATGAATATGAAAACTTAGTAGTTGCTGCTTTTATATGGATTTGGAATTATTGGAGATGCAGTATGAGCCATAGTCAGAAGTTATTTTAACTGATGATATTAGAAAAGAAGCATGTGTGATATAATTAACTGATCATTGCTGAATTTCAGTTGTGAGAGGAACCACGCAAAGTAAATAACTTTTATTTTTCTTGCTTACTTAATTTTCATTAAAGATTTTTTTTTAATCTCTAGTCAAATGTGGTTGGCTCATGACTATCATAACATGTTTTAGGAAAAAGATAAGCATATATCCTGCTATTTCCTCTCATTCCAGGAGAGTAAATTAATATAGCACAACAGAAGCAAAAATGCTACCAAAATCAAAAGTGAAGGTTATTTCTTCAGTGATGTGCATCCACAAGTGTAGGTGCTGCAGTTGCTCTATTCCTTGGATGTGCTTTTCCACAGGGTAACATCACAAGCTCTATTTAATATAATACAAAACAAGTTTCTTTTTCAATTTGATTTTTTTTGTCTTTTTTAAATAGTTCTGATGAGCTTAGCAAAAATAGTAATTACTTTCTCAGGCTATCTGCAGCACTAGAAGAAAAATAACCCTTATTAATACAAAGTATGTGTCACAGTCTGCATTTTCCTTGCATCTTTTTTATCTGCTATCTAGAACTTGTAAATAATATTGCCAATCTGATTTCAGAATACTGATGTTATCTATAGAGGCTTATTGATGTTTGCTGTACAGTCACTTTCCGTTCTCTACACTGTAGAAAGAAACAACCGGGTACTATAACCCCTGTTCATTTTTCAATTGTATCTAATGCCATTATGATGTAAGGTTGTTATAAATTAGCACGTTCCTGATTAGCATGGATTCAATATATGTTCTTTACTTCAAAAGAATGCTCGGGACACGTGCTACTACTTGCATTGTTTATATATGGTACTGTAGAAACTTAACATTTGCAAGAAAAATGTGAGATGATGATTTGATAAGATTACTCAGAAATAATTAGGTGGGTGTGTAGGCTGCTAAATGTATTTGATTTTAATCTCTAATTAAAAAGTTAGATTTTTTTATTGTTTTTGTGATGCAATAGCTTTTACTTCATTATATCTTTTGTAAATAGGGGCCAAATTCGGCCTGTTCATTATGCTAAAGTACAGGATGAATGTATGTGTATGGAAAAACTATTGTTCTCAAAGTCAGTGACAGACTGTCTCTATGGTTCCTTCTGGAGGATTATTCTAAGATGCAGAGCACATTCATGTTTGTATCCATGTACATCTTGAACCAGGAATTAAAATGATGGCTAACCTTGCACGAGTATCTCTGTGCATTCCTTTGGCTGACGGTAGATGTAATTATATTGTGGGATGTGGCGCTGCCAGAAGCGCAGTGTTTTTCATGTTGGTGCTGTCTGATTCTGGGATCTCTTATATGAGGATTGGAATTAGTTGGTGTTGCAGTGAAGATATCTCTTTGTGGATCTACAGGTGTGAATTCAAGCCTTGCTCCATTCCACTGGTAGCATTCACTTAGCTCTGCTGCAAGGGTGTACTTGGTCATTTGGGCTGGGGAATCAGAGACAACCAGATGCAGTAGCCATAGATAACTGTATCAGTCCTTGGATAGGAAAGTTACTGTGTTTAAGCACATTAGACCATTTGTCTTGCTCAGGTGAGGAAGAAGGTGACCAACTCTTGGTATGAGAAGCCAACTTCTTCCTAATACCTGGAGTTGGCACATCTGCTGGAAAATCACTTGGTGGTGTGGAAGAAGCAGCAGCAGTATGTGTGGAATTGCATGGTACTGAATTGTGTAACTCTCTGAAGTTATTTTTCTGGATAACTGTTTTTAAGACCAGCATTTAGTAAACAATTGGTAAAAAGATAAATATTACATACTTTCTGGTGGAAAGCTTATATCCTCCTGGGCAGATTTTTCTGTATAGTGTAGTATTTTGAGTGTCATTCAGTCTGATCTATTGACATATGTTTCTACGTTTTGTGTCTTTTGTTGGTTTGTGAGCATTCATAGAATTAATGGGGATGGGGAAAGGAAACAAAAAGATGTTATGCCTTTCCCCACCTGTCAGGACAGCTCTTAATTGATTTTTTTTTTTTTTGTCACTGCCACCTAGATCAGTCTCTACACTAACTGGAGCAGTGACATCTGGCAGCTGTAAAGCTGTAGTTTCTCTCTCTCTCATTTTTTAAGTATATAAAATGAAAACAGTTCTCAGATCTAACAGGTAAAATAAATGAAGTTTATATATTTATGTTGTAGAAAGTAAGACAATAAACAGAGGGACTTTATTTGTCCTTTGTGCTTTGTTTTTAAGTGGATAGATGTAGGTAACAAATTGGAACCGCATTTAGAAATTGATCCCTGAATTGAGGTGATGAATTGATTGCTCTGAAGGAAAACATAAGTGGGGAAAAGATGAGGAGAGGCTAGTAACAACGGGGGTAGAGTTCTGTGAGTCTGCGGAATATATTGCAAGAGCCATGTGGGTGTTTGCAGAAGGCTGCATTCAATAGTGATGCCATCACAGCACTTTGCATGTACACTTAAATAGCATGTCAGAACAGTCTGTTTTGAGAATATACATTTTAAGTGGTGTGGAAGATACAGGCTCTGAAGAGAAATAACCATTTCCCTTGGCCTCAGACTAGTTAAAAATAAAACAATATTTCAGAAAGACTGATAAAAACAGTAATTCAGAGTAAGGAACAGCTTTTGAAAGAGGTTTTAATGCTTTACAGCTTCAGCTGAATGAGTTTTAAAGTAGTTTTAAAAGCAACGATACAGATTAAACTCTGTTTAAACAAATGTCATACATTTTGGTCCTAGCTATTTGCCATTCAGTCTAGAATACATTGAGAATCATAGGAGCTAGACTAAGTACTTTGTAACAGAATTTGAAGTGAGTGCTCACCTACAGTGTTAGATGTTAGTAATAACATCTGTTTTGCTGGTAAAATGAAAAGGTACGCGTGTGTTCAATGAATACATCCTTTAGTTTTATGTGAACTGCATCTGAAAATGTTTGTGGTGGGTTTTGAAAGTATTTGTGATCTTGTGCTTAAGTAAAGGAAAACAGTTTCTTATCCAATATATAAAAAATTCTTTTATTTAATGAATTCTGTTTGATCTGTTAAAGCATAATTGTTGTGCGGATAAAGCCTTTGAGGAAAGTTTAATATGTATTTATATCATTACAAAATGGTCTTTTTTCCTCTTATACAATACCTAGCTTGGAAAATAAAGTCCCAGAAATAACTGCGTTATACCGCTCTGAAAACTTTCATTTTAAAAACAAATAGAAACCTTTTTCTTGAAACCTGAATTAAAGATTACACTGCGTACTAAAAGATCTTGTCGCAAAATTCATACTTTTGATTAAGTGACTCTGCTGAAAACATAATTGTTTACTAGAAATAGTTGTAAAGCCACAAAAGGTGATTGGATAAGGGGATGAGCTGATACACACGTTCATCTTATATCTCAGATGCCTTTTTTTTTTGAGGTGTTTGTTGTTTATTTGGGTATATTTTAACCATGCTATGTTGAAAGAGGCCACAATATAAATTACAAGATGTATGTCTGCAATAAAAAATACTATTTCTTAGAAGCATAATTTATTTTCATGTCTTTCAGGGCTTTTTTCTTTTTCTTCTTTTTAAAGACAAAATTAATAATGTGGAACTGGAATAAATAAGATTTCTTTTTTTCTCTGTATGCTTTAGAGGGGTTCATCACAGAAATAAGCTGGAATATTACCTTATTTCTGTTTCCTAGTTCTTTACTTGTTCAGTGGTATTGTTCATTGATTTTCTGAGGACTTTCCATGCTAAACCTTTGGGTGATTTCACTAACTGTAGATTCCATGAGATTGGAATTACCAGAGATTTATGATGCAAAAATACTTTTATTGATTTACAGAATTAGTTTATCAAGAGAATTTCATGAAGGGAGAAAAACTACTCTTTTGAAAGGTAATTAAAAAAAAAATCAAACAAGAATTGTCTCAGCCTCTGTTAAAAGAGGATTTTTTCACATAAACACTTCATATTAGGTGGTCGTAGGTGCTCCAATATGATAATAGTGTAATCAGGTGACTACCTAGAAGGACATTTTGTCCCTGTCCTGGCTCTCTTGCTATTACTTTAGAACAAATGCAATAACTAAAGATGCTGCTGTTTAATAGGAAGTGTTCTCAATTAATTGCTAGTGCTATTTTGGGGGCACTGTTGTTATCATTGTTGTGAAATAGAAGCTAATTCCTCATTTAAATTTCTGTATGTGGAACTGAACTCATCTGCTTCCGTGTATTTCAGCCCAACTATTTGAAATTTTATTGGTTCATGCAATGCGCTTATCTAGAGCAAGGGGTAATATTTTCCTTCCAGGGAAAGCACACAATAAAACCGGGAACCTGGTAATGGGGACATCTTTTTTTGGATAGGAGGACGTATACCTGGTTTCTATCTTTTCTGTTTAGTTGCAATGATACTGGCAGAGAATATATTGCCAGAAATGGGCAGGGGACAAATGATGCACTTGCAGTTCACTTTTCAAATTGTACAGGAAATTAAAACAATTTGAGACTCCCCATCAAGTCAGCCAGCTATCCTGTTTCTCAGAAGATATCAATGTGGTCGTCATTTACATAAACTCAGTGCATGCTTGGACTCACGAAATAATAAAAGCTGTCCTGCTGTTAAATTGTGTCAATGGGGAAATTCTGGTCATATGAGAAAAAGCAATAGCACCTATTATTTTGAGACATCTAACATCACATTTGAACACAGTAGGTTCTCCTAGAAATTATTTATTCTTCCCATATAAAATTCCTTATGAAGGAGACCTCTGAAGAATCAGTGCAGAGTAATAGGAAATACAGTAATTCAAATGTTAATACTTTCACAGGAAAGACTAGCTTCTCGATATGTGCAGGGCGTAGAAGGTGTCATCAGAAGCTGTTAAGAGAGATGATTGTTGGAAAGTTCAAATAAATCCTCTGAGTCAATAGAAATGCTTCCCTAGTAGTGATTCTGAAGCATCATTAAGATAAGGCAGTTCAAAATAACCTGGGGGAATGTTGTTTTGTTTTGTTTTGTTTTTTTAGGTTTGTCCTTACAGGAGATTTAATTACCTTTATCAGGCTATGTAAAAGCCCCCACAAGTCATGGTGTTCTGTAAACATTTTTGGATGAAATGTCCTTCTGCAATCCTGACCTCAATTTCAGTACCTCAGTACAGTAGTTGAAAAGTTTGCCCAGCCTGGATCAGAGAGAATGGAAGCAAGCACTGCTGAGGCTGTTAGTCACACCTGCTCGGTGTCATTTACATGCTTCGTCAAGCATGGAACCTTGTCAAGCCAATAACTGTGTAGCATTGCTTTAAAAATCTACTGCATCGTTTGAGAAAGAAGGGATGGATTCCCTTGCTTGCTGAATGGACCTTGTTTTGTGAATGAGGGAGGTTTCAACTGTGGTTTTTAAATGTCAGTGTCATCAATGTGAAGGCTAATAATGCCTGATAGCTGAAAACAACTAAGAGTAACACTAAAGAACAGTCAGAGGTAACCAGATCATGATCAATATGAACAAATAGAATTGGCTCTGTGGAGCACAGAACACTTGAAACCGAGTGTGCTGTGCTCTGGTCAGCATTTTCACCTCAAGCAAAGTAATAGGAATTCCCTGCCTGCTTTGAAAGAAGGCTCTGCTGACAGAAAATACTAAGTCACAACCAGTGCTAGATGCTAGGATTCAGTACAGTGCTCCTTAATTCTTTGAGTTACAAATCTGTCTCCTTCATGTGTTTGCAGCAGAACAGGTCTGCACTGCTTTTATTCAGGTTTTATGGTTAGACTGATATTCCCCCAATTAAGTCTTCTCTTGACAAGCAGCTGCATATAGAGACCCACAGGAGTACTCACATACATACATACAGTCCTGAAGTACTCAGAGGTAATACAACTTTTGCCACAGGAGAGCAAGAAAGTAATTGGTGGTTTTTTGTTTTTTGTTTTGTTTTGTTTTGTTTTTTTTTAAAGGCATTCTTTTATTAAGCTTAGATTATTTTTTTTCAAATACGTAATTGATTTCATCATATGTTTTTTTACAGCTCTTACCTTAGAAGGAATTTGTGTGAACTGCCATAGACACTACAATTATGTAAAGGGAAAAATATTTTTTTTATCATGCAGACATTTTACTGGTCTTGAGTTTGAATTGTTTTTAATCAAATAGCTGATATGACACCTGTATGCAATAGCATAGCCAACTGTATCTATGTATGACTACAAAGATAGCAACGTTAGTAGGAACACTGATATTTGGTGTTAGTGCTGAACAAATGTTTTGGCAAATAACTTACTTGAAGAAATGTAAGCTTCAGGTCTACCATCTTTGAGTGTCAGTTGAATTCAGAACACAATTTCTATTCTCTTTTCCTCTTCCACAAAGAGTGGAAACTAATGAAATAAAATTCAAAGCGAGCTTTTCAAACTGAAGAATTTCAGAATTTATGCAAACTTTTTTGAAATGATTAAGATCATATTTTTTAGTTCATGTGCTAGATTTAAATATTAATTATTGTACTTATCTAGGATTTCTCACAAGTAAAAAAAATATTGACATACAAATGATCTGCAGGAGCATGGCTTAATTATGATTGTTTGATCTTGCATCTTTTATTATATTTAGAAATATCTAAATATCTTAATGATTAAACATCTATGAGTAAATCTCCTGTGAAAGTCTAAACCACTGGGCTTTAGAAAGTAAACTGTAGGTGGAATTGTGCAAGCTTCCCTATGGAGCTGTGCCAGTACATGGGAATCTGAATCTCAAAAATCCTATTTATTCATATAGAGGGCTCCTTAAGAGTAGGCTTTTGGAGTGGTAAAATGAAAATGAGTTTTCAGAACTCATTCGTGTTTGAAAACAAAGCTTGTTTCAAATCTAGTGTCTCACAGAGAAAATCCAGTGAGCTTAACTCTGTGTTGTCTGGCATCACCATACTTGAGAAAATAAAAACCATTCTCCAGCGAAGCAGTAGCATTTTTCATTGTCGCGTTCAACAATTTTCAGATTTTTGTATCTTTTTAAGATGTTTTCTTAAGTATAGAGCTGAGGAGACCAACAACAAAAAGATAAATCCATAAGTGATGAAAGGATTTTCCTGGGCTTAGTAGTTAACATAATAGTTTGGAAAGAAAAGAATTTACGAGTACTTGTTCAAATGCGCTATGTTGAGAATGAATAAAATAAACAGCAAGATGTGTTGTGATAGATGATCAAAGGGAACTACTGAATAGGCATAGTTATTCTTTCAGATAAAATAAGGAAGTAATTCCTTTGAGAGTTTTTGTGATCGTTTCTGTTGGAAAACTTTGTATGCATTACTTGGAAATTCAATGAAGAGAAAAGCAATACAGGCTAGATAATAGTGTCAGCTCTGAGCACGAGGTGGCATGTGGACATAGCTTGAGCTATTTCTCCAAATCATTTGAATGGAAATATTGGATTAGTTAACCTTGTGTCAGGTCTGTTAGTTAAATAAACCCTCCAACTGTTCCTGACTGAAGGATGCATAGTTGCGACTGAAAGATGCTGCTGCTTTTCATTAGAATTTTGTCAAACATATCCTGCTAACATAATGATTTTAAAATAAAATGGTTTATTCGGTGGAAAAGGATAACAAGCAAAAAATTCACAGCCTTTTCTTTTCACAGGGTGTTTCAGCCCAGTAGGAAATCCTCTTAGCGGAACACTATTGGGTAGAATACAGAAGGTAAGGAATTCTATCTTTGCATTTTTTTTAAATTGATGTTTAACTATAAAATGTCATTATTCACAAGTTCTTATTGTAGAGAGTTTTTTTTTTTTTTTTTATCCTGTCTTTATTCACAAAAAGAAGTATCTTCAAGCAAATTGTCTGCAAGGGCAAATAATGTTCTGCCACTGCTAGCTGGTAGAGAGATCAGATATCTGCAAATTAAAGCTTTATTTTTTTTTCAAGTTTTACATTTTGTTGTCTAGAAGTGAATAAGCCAAAATCACAGTCCAGTATTATTGATTCTTATTAAGAATATGGGCTTTGATAGAGGGAGAAAAATGGGACAGTATCTAGAAATGTAATCCTGTTTTTACTGTTTACTCATATTTCATCTTTCTGTAACAAGTGACATCACAGCTATCCTCTGTTAATTTAATTGCTTATATGTAAGTATTGATTGGAAACATACAGTAATGTTATTTTTTCCTTTATTATATTTCTTGTTTCCTGATCACTGTAATAAAAACCCAGCAGGATCTGTAAATGCCATTAATTCCAACTATACACTTGATAAATCTGGATTAAGCATGGAGGGACTCAGCAGATGATGGAAGAGTGAGTGGTGGTCTGGACATTGAAAGTGTGGGGGGCTCTTGGAGGCTGGGCCTCTTGTATGGGAGATGTTAGTCCTCCGCGCCCCCATGTACAGAATTGTCAGTATTTAACGTTCTGTGTCAATTGTATAGTAATGGCAGTTTTTCATAGAAATGTTAAAAAATGACATAAATCAACATGGAATGTTTATAGCTGTTCCACAGTTTGAAGTTTGGGGTTGGTTCTTTTTTATTGGACCTGCATCACTGAATAGAATCTGTTAACAGTAGGCATGTAAGATGCATAGGATTCACCAAAAATTTTTGAAAGTTCAATTTTCCATTGCTGTTTCTTTTTCTGGCTAATTGGTTCTGTTTACACATTTTTGGCTTGTAAATCATCGGTGTCTAATTTTTAGGAAAAATGATAAATTATTCAATGAGTATCTTAGTATTCTCTGTCACAGAAAGCTTTATAAGCATTTATACAATCAGCTGTTTTGATATATACTAAATATTTTTTCCTGAGTGTTAGATTAAGGTTTTTAATATTTTTTCTTACATTCTCTGGTATATAAATAATAATATGCTGAAATATGTATATGTTGCTAGTGCAGGTAAATTGAGCTGTTCATATCAAGAAAGGAAAATAGTAACAAATGACAAAACAGTTAAAAAGGTTTTGAATAATTTTAGAAGCCACGGTATTCCACGTACATCTGAATTGATTTTTTTCCCTTCTTTTATTTTCTTTCCTGTCTTTTTTCTTTCATTTTTTTAAATCCCTGTGGGCTTTACGCAGCAGCTGTGTTTGCATTTCTGTTTTCTGTTTGTACATTGTAGGTTTCAATAAAGTGCAGCCTGGCACAGGTTATTGTTTTTTTGTTTTTTGTTTTATTTCCTCTAGGCAGATTATAGATTCCCATGCTCATTAAATATTGAAAGGCTGTAATCAAATAAGGATTGTAGTCATCTGAAGCCTAAGGAAGTACCTTTACACTAGTTTCATGATAGCAGACAGATTAATTAAGACCAAAGAAGAGTACATTATTCTTAGCAGCTAATGCTTTTAGAATCATTTTAATTTAGCTGTTAATACTGTCCTTGTACTTTGGTTTCCTGTAGACTAACTTTGTGCAGTTAAGTGTCCTGAGCTCAGCATGTGTTGACAATTAATTGGACCAGAGAGCAAGAACAAAGATATGATAGTGCTAGCAATATTAGATTACTTTATGTTAACTCTCAGCTTATTTTGTGTTTCGTTTAAAACTTCAGTTCTTGGGGTAAAGAGATTACATGATGTTCTTAGGGAAGGAGAGGATTAAGTAAATTTCTAATACTTGGCTTCATAAGGAAAAATGAAAACAACAGAGAAACTATAGAAGCTCAGATTCCATAAATTTTAAAAATGCTTTCACTGTTATCACATTTTTAAGCCAGTCATGTTTTTTGTTGTTGTTGTGTTTTTTTTTTTTTTTCCAGTATTGTACGTTCATTTCTAATATTTTATCCTTAAAAACAAGCAAAAGCAAAGCCACCACCAACAAAAAAAACTTCAGTCTCGGAACCTCAGGTGTTAAGCACCAAGGCACAGATCTGTTGACCAGAAAAGGGAAGCTGTAACATGCATTCCCTGTGTCCTTGCTGGAGTGTCTGCACAAGTCATGCTTCCAGTTTCTCTTTCTCTCTGGCAGAGAGAGGTAAAGGGAGCTAGAGAGAAGCTGTGTCATTGTGCAGCATTGAGGAAAGAGATGTTTGTCCTTCTTTGTGTCACCGAGTCTCTCCCTCTGATAGGAAAAGGGCAGATATTCATGGTACTTGAAGTATATTTGTTCAGTGCTGGAAATGAACTGCTGATTTTTTTTCAGAAAAGGCGGTAAAAAATGTATCACTTCTTACCTGGTGTTGCTTCTCTTAAGGTCGTGAATGCTCTCTGATACCCAAATCTTGTTGGCCACCTGAATATAAAAGCAAAACCTCTGTTACCACAATCACTGAAACTGCCCAGTTAAGAAGAAGCCGTAAATATTTTAATTAGTGCTATTACTAGCAATCAGTGACACTTGATACAGCAATTTACTTACCAGGTCACTTTTACCTGCAGTGCTCTATTATTAGTTATTAAAACATTTTTTGTTCATTTTTGTTAGTAAAACCAAAGCTTTAAGTGGGCCTGTTGTGGATAACCAATGTAATGCTCCATGATGTGGAGCTCTAAATCAACTGCTGGATCCATTTGTCTTCATCTGAGGATGTTCCTTATGCTAAAAGCTCCTCACAGTTTTGTCTGAGCCAAATCCATGTGACATGGTGGGCTTTTTCAGCAAGCGTTTTATTCCGTTTTCTCACAGATGGTTTGCTTCACAGTAAGACCAGCTCCTTGGAGCATAACTATAAACCCCATGTCTGTTTGGATGCAAGAAGAGGATTAACTGGCTTCCATCTTGCATTAAAAAAGAAGACATTAATATTACATTAAGAACAATGTATTTATACACTTCAGTACACCTGTTGCTTTTTTGTAATCCTGAAAATGTGGCTTAATCTTTTGATATGGCATTAAAAAAATCGATGTTTTTAGACTGAAAGGCCAGTTGTTTTTGCTGGGTGGTTTACTACCAGAGTAACTGGTAGTTGGGATGTTTGATAAATCACATGGCGTGGCAGAGCCGGCTCTGGTACTGTACAGGGTTAGCACGCTTGTGGTAAGCAACCACAGGCAATTCCCCAATTCATGTTTCAGCTGCCACAGGGACTGGAAGGGGGATGTACAGGCAGCCTATGCTGTGTTTCATGTACCTCTTTAAGAAGAAATTCTCTGGATTGTTGTTGCCTTAAAAGTTTAACGCAGTATCTGAGGACATTCAGCATAGTCTCAGGATGACTCATGGATTTTAGCTTATTTCCAAACAACTTGCTCCCTTCGAGGTCTTCTTACATCGAGTGTTTGAGAGCACATAAATACTTTATTAAAAAAAAAAAAAAGAGAGATTGAGACACAATAAATGGGGCAATGTGAGTACCTGAGCTAGATACCTAAATAATACTGCTAATAATTCTGATGAATCATTTTTGAGCAACAGGAGGCACTCCCATCCCACAGGCTAAGCACATTGCCTGCACAGTTCTCTTAACCTTGAGAACGAAAAATGAGAATTAGCTGAAATGTGGAAGGCAATGCTAGCTACCGGTAGACTATTGATCAAACCTCTTACTCTGAACTGTGCTTCCACTATTCTTTGTTCAAAATTTGCTTATTAAATCAGGTGGGTTTGTTTTTTTTGTTATTGTTTTGCTGGGTCTTTTTTGTTTTGTTTTGGTTTTGTCTTCTGTGTATACACACAATTATTCAGAACTCTAGGTGGTAGGCTTAGATGTTCTGGTAAATTATAAGAACTGAGTGCAACTGTTCACTTTTGTACTGCGTTCATCAGTATGCATTGTGTGTGTATGTAACTACTGTGACGCTGCCTAAACAATCTGGAGGCAAGATGAAACCTTGGTTTGCAGGAGTGTAAGGGATTTCTTTCTTGTATGGGAAAAGCATAGCTAAGTTAAGAAAGCAACATGCAAGGGCAAGAATCTGCCCTACAGAATGCCATTTATTCTGCTGAGGGTTGCAATAATGATGTTTCTTGAATCATCCTAATATAAAGATATAATAAAGGGAGCAATATGATTTAAGTACTTTTTTTTTAAAAAAAAAAGTTAATTCAGAAGACATTTAAATAGTCTCTAAAATATGAAAAAGAAGTATATTGGATAGAAATTCTCAAATATCAATGGTGTTTATAACATGGCACAATCTGTTATAGCTGGAAATGTTGCTTACTCCACAATATTCACATTTGATTCTTCTAAAATATTTTAATTGCTGTGTAATATTTCTATTCCATGGTGTAGTTGGTATCCTTTGATGCATGCAAAATCTAGGGGAAACTGGTTTCCACGTTGTGAAAATAGGCCATTGAAAAAAGTTAATTTAAGCAACCAGCAAAGAAGTTCAATCTCTTCCATTGTTCTGATTTCTCTTCTGCTAATTTTCACTGTATTTCTGTTTTATATCTCACAAATGAAAGGCTCTGTTTTTTGACAGAAATCAAATCTTGTAGCTACTGGCACATCCTAATTATTACATTTTATATATGGTATTCCTGTGACTTCATTGGAAGTCTGAAGAGTAAGCGTCAAAGATGGAGCAAGTAGAACTGAATGTGAAAGTATTGGTTATTAAGACCAACCTGAAATTCTCCATTACGTGAAAGTGACATCTTTTGCATACCAGTTCAGAGGTGAAGTTAACTGCAACAATTTCTTAAACATCTACTGAATTCTTTTCAGTGCAGACAAGCTTAGGCTGTGTAATCATCAATCCTGTCCTCCCACATGTTGTCTTTAGCAGAGTGTACATACTTGAAAAACTTAGTGAATATATTCTAACCATCTATATAGTTGATATTACTCATGGTTGCTCAACATCACTTCTGCTTTTTTCTTTTTTAAAAAAGTATTTTTATTGTATTTTTTTTCTGCAGCAGCAGATGTGACAAATATGGAAAATACTTAAAATTCTAGTTTATTAAAATCCTTGATGTTAAAGTTATCAAATCATTTCTTCTTCTAGAATGATGACTGCCTAGCTGCACTGGGGGAAAGAGGAGGAAGCAGTTGCCCGCTCAGGCAAGAGACAGTAAGTATTATGTAATTTTTTGCATTATCTCTATTACCTGTTGCACAGTATCTGTGCTTTTGAAAACTTCTTTTTTAGCATGATCCCAATGATTTTCTTTGCCACCCTAGATTATCCTTATCAACATGTTCATAACCACCATTACCCATGTTACTGCTGTTTTAATATCACCCCTGAAAAATAATTTTGTAAAATGTTGATGAATATAGATTTTAACTTTTTTTTTTTTTTGCTTGATTTGGACCCAGACAGCATTTAACACATCTGAATATCACATCAGAAGAAATTCCATTGCTTTGGGCATAATTGTGAGGCTTTTACATTATTCTTTGGTCCTGAGATGCATTTCCTGTATCCCCCTCATGCTCATTTTCTGATCATTTGTCTCCAGAGAATATAACAGCAATTTCCACACTTCTTTTAAATTGTCAGGCTTGCTAAACCAGTTATGGTACAGGACACATTGGTATTTAACTTTTTTATTTCCGGGAGACAGATTGCGGGGCTTGCTTGATTGGTTTGAACTGTGTGCTGGCAGTGTTTCCATGTTACTGAATTTTTTTCATTTCTTCCAAACAACAAAACATCTACACTAAAACTGCCTTGCAGAAAGGCACAGCAAAAAGAAGTATTTATTACTCTGCCTTTCATTGGGTTTCGTTCTGCTAGGTAATTAGTGCTAAATTCCTTTTACCTTAAGTAACCTTTCATAGTACTATCACTACCATAGTACTATCACTGCGGAAACCTTTGCCATTGAGCTGAAGTGGCCACTGTTACAGCACCCCTTACTGGATGGACATGATCATTTAAGCTTCTAGTTCTGCACTGCTTCTGTATGGGCGCTCTGTAGCATGTTTTAATTTGGTTCTGTTCTATTTTGTAGTTCATATTTCTATACTGTCAACGTCACCTGTAGTTGTATTAGTTTTGTTAATGCAGGGAGGAGAATTATGACAAAGGATGGTCATTGTTTATCTCCTTTATGTAAACTCATGATTACTGTACACACATTTAGATCTATTTCCTGTCTACTGACAGCTAAGCTGGTATTAATGCTTTGATGCTGACCAGCTCACAAATTACCAATTCAGCTTTCAATGGCAGAAACATTTTCATCTTTTCCCATTCCTAAGTGTTTCATCAGTGATATGCATGTATTTTCATACAATGTCATACAAAAGACATTGGTTATGTTTTTACACCCATAACTTGTGGGTGATCATACTGAAAATAGAAATACAAATATGAAAAGCACTGTACAGATCAGCAGTTTTAGGATTTAAATGCATTCATAGGTAATAAAAGAAAGTTTACTCCAAACCCCTATTTTCATAATGACTTTGCTGTCTTTAATCCCCTATGCTTTCTATTACTCCCTAATAATCTCTGTTTCTGACCTGTCTATTTATGATTTCGTAGGGAGATCTGAGGTGAGGATTATATGTAGGGAAATAATGTTCTTTGTGTAAAATAAGTCATAATTTTGGTTTCCACTTATAATGGGGGAAGTGAGCAATTCCCTTATTCTTTCAGTTGGCTTCATTTTTTTCTGACTCTAAATTTGTCAGGGCAGATTTTTGTTCATAGAACGGGAAATAAATAAGAAATTATACTTGATATCTTCACATTCAGAGTAGAAAGCAGACTTCTGGTAATGTATTATATGTAGTGTGCATGATGTTGACCGCTGTTACCACTTTTATCCTGAAAAGTATTGTGTTTTTCAGTGGCAAATGGCTTTGTTATATGAAATGGAATATATACCTATTTTTGCAGATATTTTTAAAATTGTATATGCAAATCCTTATTTCTAAACAAGCAGAAAAAAAAAAAAAAGGAACCGATCAAAGCAAAACTTTGCAATGACATTTTTCCACTAAAATTTTCCTTCTGGTAAAACTGTAGCTCTGGTGAAGTATTTGTTTGAACACATATGCTTCATGCGCACAAAGTGGGATCTGAAGGTGGTGTAACAATTCTGAGAAAGTGAATGTATGAAGTGTTTTTTTTCCTTTTGCTTCACAAAGTAAATTGCTTATAAAACTAACAGCTGCTGTTTTGAAGCTAATCTTAGTGAATTGAATGTTCTTAACCATTTCTACAATCCCACAGTCCTTTATCTTGCCTCTCCTGCTGCTTTCCCACCACCCCTGATCCCATTAGCAAAACTTGAGACAGCCTCAGCTTTTACCAAAGTGCAGCTTTGGTTTCAGCTGCTTTTCTGCAAGAGGAAGTGAATGTTGCGCTTTTTTCTCTGTGGCATGGTTGTGATAAAGCTGTGGTGCTCTTATCTCTCTTTTAGGTAGTGGCTCTTTATGACTACACAGCGCATCGATCAGATGAGCTAACCATCCATCGCAGTGACATTATCCAAGTGTTATACAAAGATAATGATAACTGGTGGTTTGGCAGCCTAGCAAATGGACAGCAAGGCTATTTTCCAGCTAATTATGTGGCTGGTGAAAGTAAGTTTACTGCCGTCTTCCTGGTATACCAATGTGGGTTTAACTGATGGTCCAAGATTTTACTATGCTGTACTGCTTATTATTCTGAATAGATGAATTTATGTAGCATGCAGATGGCATAATGATGACTTATTGTGATGCAGAAATTGTATAAAGTTAGCTAACCACTTAGCAAGTTGGCATACCTGACTTTAAAAGGTATAAGCTGGAAAGTTTAATTGTCAATATAGTACTGGCTTGATTATCAGCTAACTGGATTGATTCCTCATTCTTTCTTACATATAGCCACCTGGTTCATGCCCTGCCTTGCCAATGTTGTAGGACACATCTTAGCATTTTGCTGGCATCTTAGGCTTTTATAGGCAATATTGCTTAGTTTTAACTGGTTATCATTTGTAAAAAAAAATAAAAAAAATAAAAATAAAAATAAATCCCCCCCCCAACTCTAACGCAGATTGCTCTGTTCCAAAGTAGGTAGATTTTGTTATGAAGCTATAAAAGAGCAGTGATGGTTAAATCTTATGTCAGCATTGAACTTGGTACCAGGCCCTCATTGTTAAAATGGTTTTGACTCAACTAATACAGCAAAAACTAAACGTAACTGAAAAAATAATATAGGAAGGCATCTGACTGAGTCAACTGACGTAAAGATGCCCAGTATTCTGCCAGTTGCTAGTATTCAATTTATGTATATATTGTGTGGTCGCATGCTACAGGAAATACATTTGCTTTCCTAAACTATCTAGCTATCAGTTATACTGGTGTTTAGAAATCTTTTAACCCAACATTTCTCAAGATGTTTTCCCCCCATTTTCTAGTTCCTCCCACTGTCTTCCAACTGAACTCTAATATTTCTGCCCATTCCTTAAAAAACTTGGACATACTACTGTGCTTACTAGATGATGCTATTTAAAATTAGTTGAACTGCTGTCCTTCCCTTTTGTCCTCCCCTCACACATCCTATGCATTTTCTCCTTGCTCTCTTCCTTGCAAAATAAGCCAGAGAGCAGTCTCTAGGGAGAATCTTCAATAATGTCCTGTTGCTCTTGAGGAAGTTTTAACAAATGTATTTTGAGGTAGTTGGCCAACCTGGGAGCAGAGGGAAGTTTATAATTTGTTTCAGTTGTTGACCATATTAATAATGAATCAAAAGAAATATGAATTTTATTTCTGTCGCTATAGCCATTGTTCCTAGTCATGTAAATGTTTGATTGTTTTTATTTTATTACCTACAAATTTAAATCTAAGCATAAAGTTAATGGGCAAACTTTGATCAATTCAAGCAAGTTTAGTTTCAAACATTTTTGACTAGTATTAGTTCACATCCCATTTTTGGTTAGATCATAATGTCATAGTTGTTCATATCAAATAGATACTTCTATAATTTTTCCATGGCTCTCACAATGATGAAATATGAATCCTGCTTTCAGAAGAATATGAAGAACAGCCTTCAGGATTAGTATCAGATTCTGCTCCTCTTCTGCCTGAAGGACCCACAGAAGCAAAGGAAGCTTCTCCAACAATACAAAAGGTAATAACTGAGAAGAAAGTTAGTGGTAGAGTACATCCTTTGTATGCCAGGTGGACTGCATTAATTTTCCTTTCTTTTTGGAAAAATAAAAAATAAAAAATCTGATGCATAGACCTCATTCCAGTACAGCAGATTTTTTTTTCTCAGCAGATGGCTAATGTTCATTTCTTGTGTCAATTAAATATTCTACCTATTCTTGAACCACTATAATGAGTACCTAGTCTGCCATTGAATCCAAGGTTGATAGAAGTGTCTAAGAGTTACTAGATAGAAGTAACTAAGGAACAACAACGATTTGTCAAAAGTTGACATATTTTCTGGCACCTGGTTGTCATTCTTGGAATATGTACTGCCCACAGAATTTTCAAATTTTCTGCTACAAGATTTCCATATCTATCAGGTTGCTAAAAGAACAAAAGCTGTGAAGTTTTCTCTCAAGCATTTTCCAGTCCGTGTAGTACTTCCCTAATTAAGATACCCAGTATGATCATAAAGCCTCATTACCAGACCGTGCGATATCCTGCATGCAAACCTACTTATTTGTCAATGGATCTTTCTATTTAAAAGCTGATGATGATCCTCTGATATGAATGACTGCTCTTATCCTGTAGGTTGCTCAGGAGGAGACTTTATAGTTTGAAGGAATAAAGGAAAGAAGTACCAAGAAACCTTAAACAGAACAGTATATTGTTTTTTCTGACTTCATCACTTTTTCTTAATTCCAGGTGTAATTGGTTTCTGCAGTAATATTTAAGGTACTACTGAAATAGTACTTTTAGGGGTTGTCTCATTGGTTAGTTATTTTTATCCCTAAAGTACATTTTAAGTAAGTGTTTTTACCAACAAAAATAAATAAGAGTTTTTACCAACTGTTAAAGCTCTTGTCTTGATCAGATATAAAGTCTCTCCACTCCCATAGTATACAGATTTTGGCTTGCAGCATTGTCGTTGTTTACATGTCCCATGTTGTATTCCATGCAGAAACATTCCTATTTTTGTGATTTTAGTTAGAAGTTGGAACACACAAAACAGCAAAGGAATAGTAGCTAGTTTTTAGTAATGTTAGAGAAAATGTACATGATGGAAAAAAATATTAAGGTGGTAATTTTTTACCAAATCTTTTAAGATACTGCGCTGTTCAAAGCAGGCCGAACAATTTTCACTTCTCTAGACAGAGAATCAGAAACTTACTAACTTGCTGTGTAGCTTATGTTCCCCTTCTGTGAAATAAAGATTACGATTGTCTTACACTGTAAAACAGCAAAGTAGTAATAGAAATGAGTTCAGTAACTGTTAGAATTTAAGAATTATTTTTTATTCCAAAATGTATGTAGCCCTCTTAAGTATGCTTTCAACAGCTACTCATTTAGTCAAATACTACCAACATAACTAACTTAAAGGAAATTTTTGTTCAGATTCCTTTCAAGTGATTTGACTTTTTCTATACACTTCTCTAAAATTGAATTTAATACTTACAGGACTCAAAGTATGCAGAGTGGCTTGGTTACTTTTTTTTTCTTTTATCAGATGGTGTATCTTTGCTATGTAATATATTGTAATGTTGAAGGTTAAAACACTCAAAGCCACTTCTCTTAACCTACTTTGTGTAACTTTGTTTTTATATATGTGAATAGGGAGGTAACATTTATTAAATTATTTAGTACAGATTACTCACTTGGCAGTCTTGTTGAAGCCAACCGTCTTGTTGAAGACAGCTGCTGTAAATTGAATGTTATGAGTGTTATGTTTCTAACTATACTTTAAAAATGAAATTAATCACCACATAGAGTAGTAGTAATTAATCTGAAGAATCTGTTACTACTTTGTGGCTGAAAAACTAAAAGCCAAATATCATTGTCCCAGAAAGGCAAGGGTGCATTACTTTCAGATACATAATTTCTTCTAAAGACAAAGTGGAACAAATTCAGGAAAAATAACTTCATTACTAGAAAGCAGGAGGATTTCTTTTATCTGTTATCTATGTTGCTGGAGGCAAGAAAGGTATCACAAAGGGAGTATGTTGTTATACTCACCCTGTTTCACACATACCCAGATTAGAAACAGGAGAAGAGCTGAGGTAGTTACTGTCATTAAGACTTGATCATTTTTGTCCTACCCTTTTTTTCTGTTCTAGTTTAGTAGAAATTTAGTTTAACTAGATCAAAACAATTTTTGTGCACGCTAACTCACATTTGTCAGTTACAACCAATATTTATTATTCAACTTTAGAAGTAATTTTTGATTAGTCCTAGATTTTGTCAAGTGTCTGTGGTTGACATATTATTGTAACAATCATTTTTATATTACTAGTAGCTCTTCCAGTAACAGTTTTAGTAATATTTCATCAAAATTTTCTTTACTATGATTCTGCTGGCACTTCAAATTAAATTTTCCATGTCTTTAACCGTAAGTTTGAATTTTGTAGCAACGCACATACAGTCCATGCAGATACTCAAATGGTATAATGCATAAAGTATACAATAATAGTCCAAAAGCAGGCAGATCTGCTGCCTTTCATCTTGTGTAGCACTGATCAACACCACAAAATCACCAGGGGTTGAGAAGTCATGAAACATTTTCAAGTGCTGGAAAAAATGGTGTAAGAGATTGGTATAATGGTTACAAGTAAGATACTATCAAAGAATGAGCAATGAAGAAGAGAGTACACCATAATACGTGGTGTAGAGAGGTGAATTGGATGCAATCTCTTTTCCCCTCTCTCCTGTTGTTAAACAAGAACAGGGAACATTAAGCTGAAATGGAACACATCTAGCATTTAGAGATGGAATTTTTTGTTTATGCCATGCTTAGTTAATCTGGTGAATTAGCTACTACAAGACACTATTAAAACTTAGACATTCGGGGATTATTTTTTTTAATGAAAAGTTTAAGGCTGCTGTAACGGCTGAGATCCCAAAAGCATCTAAATGAGTAGGAAAAACAAATCTGGCTGCTGTTTTTAGTTATTTTTGTTTGTTTGTTTGTTTTTTTAGGTTACACAAGTATTTAGCATACTTGCATATACGCTGTGTAATTCACCAAAAAGATACTGAGCTGAAGTTACTGCAAATGAATTAAATCTCTCTGGAAAGCATGAGATGCCTTCAAGTGCAATGGTTTTACAAAAACTGCTGAGTGCTGCATAGAAGAAAAAAATGTCACTGAGCTGTTTGTCATAGTGAAGGAAAGTTCTACAGTGCTTTGACTTTAGGCAATACCAGATACTTCTGAGACAAAACTGCTCAGAGGACCACTGGGGGTCTGATCAGTTATGGCAGTTCCTGTGTTGCAGCAGTGACACAGCAACTTTTCTTCCTATTCCTTTCAGTTTTTTTTTTTTATTATTATTAGTAGAGCTTAAAGGAAATGCCAATTTCTCTTACATGAGAAATATGAAAAATCATTTTTCTGTAATACCCTATGATTTTTATCTCGACAGAAAAGGAAACATGTTTTCTTTGAAAATCCAAAAACTGTATTAAATAATTAAGTTGTTGCTTAAGTTGTTAAAACAGACTAGAAAATATAACCGATATTTTTTGTTGTTGTGCTCCCTTTTTGCCTTTTTTTTTCCACAAGCATACTTTCCCAAATACTTAGATATATCCAGGTTTGATACATCTCTTGTTCTTTATGTATTTTTTTAAGGAATATTTAAATATTAAGACTGCAAAAATATGATTACTGTGGAAATTATCATATCAGCTCCTCATGAGATTTTGCTACCATACTAGCCTAAAAAGGGCGTCTGAAATGCAGATGAAGAATATGGTAGTTTGAATCACTGACAATACCAGATAATCTTATTAAAAATAGTTTTTCAACTGCAGATATTATAAGTACCTAACTATCTAGCTAAGCATCTGAAATTACGATGAATGAATTAAATGGAATCATTAACATTTGAAGAGTGTGTAATACTTAGGGTCCAATATTAATCTTTGCAAATACAGGCCATTTTGCTGTAGTTCAAAGAGCTTTCAAAATGATTTCTACCATCAGCTTTGCATTCATAACATAATAATTTTATGCAAACCTCATTTTCCTGCCTTATGAGTTACTTAACTCCTGAGCCACAAAATTAGGTCATAATCATGTTTAATTACAACATACATTTAAACTGCCAATAGAAATTTCATGGAGTGAAGCTCTCACTATGCTGTTGAAGAATCCCAAGTAATGGGGACAGACCTATCATCTGGCTGGTCCAGTAAATCTGCTGTTTTCAGGTTCCTTAAGCTGAATGCAGAAGACAGAAATCAGATAGGTTTGTGCTAGAAATCATAATTTGGGGTTTTATAAAATTTTGGCAAGTCTGAGACATTTCAAATTCAGTACAGTACCTTTTTTTTTCCCCCAGAAATGTACTGCGGTCTAAAAGTCTTGTGGATGGGTTTTATAATTTAGGGTGGCCTACCATTTCCTATTTCAAATGCCTCTAAAAAGATTCTGAATGTTAAGTATTTCAGTTGGGTTATGTGGAAATAGTGGGAAGGAGTGATGGACAAAACAAAGCAGTAATTTAAAATATCCATTAAAATCATAAGAAAATATTCTTCCTAGTATATTTATCTTCAAAACATTAAGTCAAAGTATAAAATAATCATCATAAGCATGAAGAGAAATTGTTTACTTCCTATAAGTACATTGTTATTACATGGTTTGGATAATCTAACTAGAGATCATAAAAATATGATGCTATGTATATTTAAACAAATTTTGAGATTATCACTGTGTTCACATAAATAATTCATGTTCTCACTCTTCTTTCCCCAGAGTAGGTTAAAAGACAGCCTAGCATCTGTAAAATAACCTGCCAAGCTATTGAGGCTTTTCCTCTGGGCTTGAGCTCTGTCAATGTGGTTGTTTTTGTGGGCTCACAATTTATTAATTATAACTAAAAATTAAAAGGCATAGCAAATTTACTCAACAACATCTCCAAAAATACTAGCTAGAAACTTTGCTAATTTCATCAAAAATGTTAATTTTGTAGTTTGTTCTGATTCTGTTTTCTTCTTTAATTGTGCCTTTCTTCAGGTTACTGGGAAATTGTGACTGATCAACTGTTAGGAAAAGGAGGGAAAAGAAAGATCTGAGAATTTATGAGAAACATTTATAAAAATTAGCATGGTAGAATTTTTTTTTCAATCAATAGAGCTGAAGACTTCCACACATCAGATGTGTGTTTATTTTGAAGATTCAGAGAGGTTGCAGACCTACTAACCTCTGATATTTAGTTGAATTAGAATGGTGAAGCTGATAATTCTGGGCTTCGTTCTTGCATAATGTGATTACAGATCTCTTCTTCTAAAGGCATTGACACCTTCTGGGCTGAAAGATACCATGCATTTTTAGAATCGGTCTGGAAAGTTGCTGTGTGGTCTTCCTCAGCAATCATTGAATAGGCATTATAAAATAGATGCAACTTTGGAAATCCTGGTAACTGTTTTGATTGTTCTAGAAAAAACCTTTCTTCTGACAGAAATTTACTACGGTACCATTTACTAGGAATAGACTATTTTCCTCAAGCAAAATCTGACCTTAACATATTTCATCTTTTTAGTTCTGTAGTTTGTTATTTTTAGATACTCTATTTTCCCTTTAAAATGGAGTCTGTACTATTCAGATTGAATAGTGTTAAGCATGTGTTTTGCTGCTTCATTTGTAAGCTGGTAGCTCTTTCTTTTTCAGGTCCAAAACCACCTCTGTGTTTCCCATGAGTTCTGTCTCATAGATGTTTGTGCCTGTGTCTGTAGTGTTATTTGAGTTACTGAAAGAAAAGTTATTTGTTTAATAAATAGTATCTACTGGGAAAAAAGTCAAAGATATGACATTTGCTGTAAGTCACAGTGGTTCTATTTAAAGATAGGAAGAATCAGGCTGAGACACTGAACTGACGAAGCAGAACCAAAAATACTACTGAGCGACATTTATATTGTTAAGATAGCTCTCAAAAGAAAGCTAACTTCTCTCTTCCCCATTGTTTTCTCCTCGGGTCCACATAGCCTCTTTCTGATGAGGATTGAACTATTTTTATGCAAATTTTAATGCAAAGCTGTAACCACAGATGAGTTCCCAGAGGCCAAGGCTTCAAGACTGAAAACACCTGTTCTGAACCATAGTGCTTCAGTCTGAAGCATCTTGTCTCCACTCTTCCTCCTCTTTATTTTGCTGTCTCTCAAACAGTTGTCCAGTGATTTGATTTCAGAGATATGGTATTTGTCAGTACTCAGCTGTGACACTTAAAATTATGATTTTCATCCACTAGAGTTCCTGTAGGTCTTTCCTAGCTGTGAGCAGGCCCGTAATTACCCGGTATCAAAGACTGGACGAGGCGAAGTCCTCTGTGCCTGTGGCTCTAGCATTCCTAGATGCGGAAGCTAGTGAATGTTAGCATAGACCTGAGCACTTCAGTTGTTTAGCTGTTCTTCAAGGGAAAGACACAAATTCATTTCAATGTCTGTGATGTACAGAGAGCTTCAGTTCTGCTGGATACTTGTAACTGAGGTAATAATTTTAGATATAGGGGTGACAATATGGTGATCTGATTTAGATAGGCTGGTACTTAATATTAGAGAACTTGATATATATATATATATTATTGGTATAAATCATCTCATCCATGGACTGTAATAGAAAACAAAATACAGACTTAATACAAAAAGAGTTTGATGTCCTAAAGACTAAAGAGGCAGGCATGTTTGTTCTTGTTGTCTGTGATCCAATGAATCTTTAATTAGATGAGGTTCTGTAGAAACAGCTTCTCTGGGAAAGTTTACTTGTACAGAGTAGGCTATAGAGCAAGAGCATTTACTTTCATGGCTTGTATCACCTAAATAGAGGAAGAAAATCAATTCAGACTGCCTGCACCACTCCATCCTGTCCATCTGCCTCTTAACCTGTCAGATTACCTCTCCAGATCTCGGTTATAGAAACAACTCTACACAGCCTAGAGGAAAGTACTGCAAAAAAATCTAGAGTTAGGATGAGACTTTGTCCTTGATCATTCCTTTAGATGCTCTCTGCTTCAGGTTTTCCTATGAAATGTGTTCTGATGAATCTGATTCTTTCCATGAATGCACAGGGAGCGTTTATTGCTTAAGTTACTTCTGTATATTCTGCAACAGGGATCAGGAACTGAAGTGTTTTTGTATACTTAGCCTTTAATTATTATTTTTGTCTTGGTCACTTCTTGTGTAAAATCATCGACCTCTAGAAAAGGAAAGTAATACAGTAACGTCAGGCTTTATTACAATTTTTGTTTTGTGGTAGTAAACAAAGCAAAAGAAACTTCAGGATGAACTAATGGTCTCCTGCCTTTCTGGTGTGCTGTATTTTTCAAAGGGTGGAGAATTAGAACAAGGCAGCAAAATAGAAGAACACCACTGGCACTGCACAAGGAGCTCATATGTTGTACTGTGCTCAGTATTTGTTCTTGTGAACAGAAAAGTTCAAGATATGAATATTAATTATCTGACACATTTACTGTATTTTTTGTTTACAACAAACACAGCCCTAGTAATTTGGTTTGAATGTTTAAGCTCTGCACTGTGGATGAACTTACTAGCTAACACCAAACGCAGGGTTTGCTGAATCTTAGTACTGACACACTGACAATAGTGGAGAGGTGTTCAGAGCTTCCTGTGAGGTCTGCCCATGCAAAATAAGAGGTCAAAGAGGTTTAGAAATGGGGAAAGGAGATAAGCAGTCTCCTCAGCCCTCCATACTCTAGACTTCTGTTGCCTGCTCCTTAGATCAGTGTGCCCGTGGTGCGTTCTCCATACGCAAGTGTTACCATGGCCTCATTAGTTGCATACCTCTTGCCTGCCCCGCTACCCTCCACTGCCTCATTCACTGTGCTCCTCCTGCTGCTTTCATCCTCTTGTTGCACCATCTAGTTAATGTGCTGCCTTCTTGCATCTGCTCCCACCCCACTTATTCCTTCAGTACTGTTACTGCTTGCTTACATCACTGGCATGGGAAATGTAGGTCGAGGACTGGGCTAAGAAGGATGCAAAGATAAGTGGGATAGGGAAGAACAGAAGGTAGTGGCAGTGAGATGTGCTTCAAAAAGATCTTGTATCTGTGCAGTTCCTGCCTCATTACGTGCTTGAAAGTTTGTAGGAATGAGGTAAGAAAGCTATCATATTCAAACAGTATTCTGGAGAATTGGGAGTCTGTCCCTACGTACCCTAGGAATTCTCATTAATTACCGTGCCAGCTGAACACAGCTTTTCCAAGGTAGTCTAATTGTGTGCTCTTCTTTCCTTGGTACCTGTACTGAAATGCTGTGCTTGAATATATAAAAGACCACGTAACAAGTAGTTTTTAAAACAGATCATAGGAACTTTCAGTTAAGAAGCTTAATTTAGTAGGTATTTTAACCTCCTGACTGTAAAACAAGCATAATTTTCTGTGTTTTGGTATTTGAAAGTATTTAAAACTGTAAGAGATGTCAGTCTTCTGGAGTGTCATTTAAGGGAATTCTATCAGAAGGGGCTTTGGAAAGATCCATATTTAATTATAGTATTAGTACAATATAGAAATTGGTATATTTGCTTTAAAAAGGAACATTTAAAAAAAAAACTAGTTCAGTGCATTGTTCATGTAGGATTTTCAGAGAAAAAAATGGTTCTGACTGCAAATAAAGGGAGTGCCTTATTGTATATGGCAAGGAGCTACAAGGTTACGAATGATGCAGAAAGTATTAGTTATTTCAGAGTCATTCCCTTTACATCAGCCACTTGTGTTTTCATATGAATGGCATTCTATTTCTTCCTTTTGCATTTAATTGTACCATTGACTTAGTCTAAAGTTATTGCTGTATTAACAAGAATTTTGTCTGTGAAACAGATTTTTTTCCTAGCCCAGCCAATGCTACATTCGTACATTTTAGTATGCTGATTTTGTCTAAATTAATCTAGCAAACTATGTTATTTCAGCAGACTAATTCTAATGACTAATGTTTGCACATGGTTGTTGTGGGCAGTGTGCTTTATATGAATTCAGTAAGTCAATGGGAGCTTGATCCTGTTTCTTCTAACTCAGCAGTAAAATAATATTAAACTAACAAAATAATGCTAGGGAGCAGGACCAAGACAAAAAAAGTTCAAATTTCATTGAACTACTTGTGTTGACTAGATTTATTTTTTTTAATTAATTCCATTTTGAGTTTAAGAAAGTAATTAAACTCTTCAAGACCTAAAACTGAGGTTTTGGAAATAATAAGTTCTGGTTCTAGTATAGTCTTTATTTATGTGTCAAGACGATTTTAATCTGTGCCTCGCTTTACCCAGAATTAAAATTGGACAATAGCACTTGGCAGGGGAATTTTAAGTGTTTTTTATTAGGGCTTTGAAATCTGTGATGGATAAATTTAGTGTCTGAAAACAGGGTATTTTCACTCTGTTTCAACATACTGGAACAAATGCTTAATTTAATTAAAAAAAAAAAAAAAAAGGTTGTGAAGCAACCCATTGTTTTCTGTTTCCATTCTATGTAGAGGGACTATCACTAGAGTGATACCTTGCATATGAGGTTACACAAAATGAAATAAACAGTTGGCAGAGTGAAGTATCAAGAACTGTCTTTTTTTTCCAGTTACTTCAGAAAAATTGTTGTTGACTTTGTGGCTACTTATTTAGATGCTGTATTGTTGTCAGGCACTCTAGAGTTGCTGAATGGCACTCCCTTCCTACTACTGCTCATATTTTACCTAGCCTTTCCAATGCAGTAATGTCAATAACCAGGTCTTTCCTGGAGCAATTCAAGCTGATATCAGAACACTAAACATCTTACTTACAAGCAGATGAGTACATCTGTGCTTGGCAGAATTGAATGGGCTGATCTTTTTAACACCAGGGCCATCCGAGAAATTCAGAAACAATGTGGTAGGTTTTGCTTTAGGCGGGCTATGAATCTGAAGCTGAACTAAAAAATCATAAGCATGGGCCAAGTTAGTTTCAAGTCCATTCTTCTCTTTAGTCCCTGAAAAATACTACTTTTTGGAAAGTACTGGATCTAACCTTTCCCTCCTTTCTCTGGCCTAGGGCACTACTACATGACACTTTTTCTCCAGTTTCTTTGTAGGGACCAGTTGCTACTGTCACAGCAGCTGCCTGGATATAACTCCTGTTTTTCTTTCATGCATACCATACGAGACACTTACAGAATGTAGCAATCCTGTCAACCTGAAGTCCACAACAGTTTTTCACCAATAGCATTGCGTGGCTGTCCTGCTTTCCACAGTTCTTGTTGTTTGTGGTGCTCTGGAGGCCTGATGTCCATGGCTGGATGTGTGTGTATGCCCTGTTCCAAAAGAGCAAATTTTGAAATGAATTTCCATGAAAATGAAAATGAATCCATGAATTCCATGAAAATGAATTCCATGAAAATGAATCTCCATGAAAATTAAGCTGCATGGTTTATATAAGACATTTGTGAATGGTCTGGGTGGAAGAAGGTAGAGAAAATACGGTGTCCCTGAAGACAATAATCTCAGGTCTCATACTAACTGAAAAAAAATCTAAAAGGTACACAATGTCTTCCTGATGGAATTAGAAGAGTGTTTACAGAGAGATAGTTACATTTTTTTTGTTGTTGTTGAGTCCCAAGTAGTAAAGTAACCTGGAGTGGTTTTTTTTGTTGTTGTTTGTTTGTTTGTTTGTTTGTTTTTGTTTTAAAAAAAAAAAGGCTAGGGATCTCTTGTTAAAACTAGGCAATGAGATGGCTTTCTAGCATTCTCCAGTAGTAGAAGTAACTTACTCTTCACAGACTGTTTGTATTTTAAGCTTAGCAGATTCATAACTTCTTGTTTCTACACATACCTGAACTGTCTTCTATTTGCAAGTAGCTTTTTTTTTTTTTTTAAACCAGGCTACTGTTTCCTTGTTTGTAACCACATAGGAGTTAACATTTTATGGCTGATAGACATTATTTTTCAAACGAGGTATATTCTCTCCTTATTCAGGAAGCTGGTGGGTTTTCAATGTACATGTGTTGGCTCTGTTGTCTTTCTTCTTTCTACCTTCCTGCTTTTTTTTTCTTTTACAGATGTCACCAGTCATTAGTAAGATGGGGGACCTAAAATGTATCTCAGGGCATGACACAGATAGAGACTCACCTGCAACACAGTAAGCAAGAAATATTTGAAATGATTTGCAGTGTTACATCTGTAACTACGGTTAGGAAACTGTCTTAGCAAGCAAAACAAGAAGGTAACTTTAGGATACTTATTCAAAAAGAGTGCTTCACACTTAAAATGTGAAGGAAATAATTTATTTCTATGTGCATATACAAACAAAAACATATACCATAATGTACATCAGAATAAAAACTAAGGGACACGGGATTGTCGTGTGGCTTTCCTTTGTTATGTATTAGACTGTATTGATACAAATTAAAAATATTTTTACACCTTCAAAAAAGTATTAGAAATTGGAAAAGATCACGTACTGAGAAGGTGCAAGCTACTATCTTTGATTGTGACACTTGCATTTCTTAAAAATTGTGTGCATTTGTTGTGTGCTGTAAGCAGATAAGATCTCAACATTTTGAACAGGAGATGCTACAATCTATTTAGCTATTGCAATCATTTGTACCTGGAAAAATACATCTGAAAATACTTCTTGAGGTATTTTATCTACCACTTTAGGTATCTGTCATCTAAGTGAAGTTATTTCACTGATTATTTTCCAGACTGGTTCCCTAACCCTTCCTCAACATTGCAGATGCAGTTACATATCTAATTTTACCTTCTGTAAATCCTATTTATTTATTTATTTATTACCTCTCCATCTGTATCTAAATTTGAATATAAATTGTGAGTGGAAAGTTCAACACTCATGTTTGATGAGAAAGGGACTGTAAAACTATAAGTTGGTAATAAGTTGATATAATTCAGGGCTGAATTTTGAGCATGACTATTCTGATAGGACTTAAGGAAGGAAATGCCTTAAAAGCACAGTTACTGTGACAGTTGATACAGTCTGTCAGAAGCCATTATCAAAAATTTGATGACTGAACAGTGTTAGTAGAACTTCAGCAAACAATTTAAGTGCTTTTTCCCAGGCAACCAGTGAGGAATAGGGGACCACAGGTTTAAAATGTGGAATCACAAATTATTAAATCAAATTCAAGAATTTCAAGTCATGTCAAATGTGAAATACTCATTTTAATGGAAACTAAGTCTACCCTGAGAAGAGGTCAGGCTGAAGGGTCACGCTGAAGAAATAGAGCCCAAACTTCCTCAGTTGCATTTCAAAAAGTTGAGGGAAGCTGCCTGCATTCCTTTGTCACTGGAATGTACTTCCTCCTCCTGAACCTTTGGTGCAGGAATGTTACGGAGATGGCAATCTGAAGTCGTGCTTCATGTCATTGCTCTTTCGTCTGGATGAAGAGCAATGTTTCAGAGCCTCTTTCACAAACTCTTAAGGCACTGAGCCATTTATACCTGATTGTTGGTGAGGAAGAGTGAATGATGCCATGAGATAGTGTTTGATGCCATACCTTATAAGGGGAGAGCTAGTGTGAAAGGGAGAAGAACAGTACAAGTTTCAGTACTACGGTGCTGTCTGGTCAAAGTGAAGTAAAATACAATACGTTCTAGGCTTTGTTATATATTTGCAGCCTTGAAAGTCTGCAAGCTTTTCCATGAACTAGAACACAATGAAATGTAAATCAGTTGTTTTTTATTATAGCAATGACTGCAAACACCATGTTTTTTTTTTGTTGTTGTTTGTTTGTTTGTTTGTTTTTGTTTGTTTTTCAGAAGAGTCTTAAGTTCTTGCTATGTTTTAATAGCTGGACAAGAAGATGATATTCTTCTCTTTGCCAGCACTTTGAAAGACATGTTTCTGTTTAGAGGTTATCCATGTAGTACACATCAGATAGTAAAACATCTCAGAAACATGGCTGCATATTTTTCATTCAAACTGTCACTTCCCTTTACCTGAAACCATGACCCACAGGGGCTGTGACAGAACTGTAGTTTTCTTGTTCACTGCAGCTGGTTTGTTGAAATACCTAGAAAATGACACAGGCAAGCATTAAGATTCTAACTGGAAAAGTTTTCCATTGTAGCATCTAAAAGTGATTTCAATGTGATTTGAGATCCAGTCCAATCTGTAATTAAATATTTGATTTAAAAGTTTTCATTGTCCTCTTGTTTTCTGTGAAAATGTACTTAACATCCATGTCACATGCTAATACATAAAAGGAACTGATCAGTAACTAAACTTTGTAGCAATCAGTTCAGTTGTGATTATCAAGTATGCAGTTTCTCTATGGAAAAGTGACACTTTGCACCTCCCCAATTCACTGTATCATTCTTTGAGCTTCCAAGTGGTTGTTTGATGGTTTGCCTAATAGAGAACGCTATTCATTATGACCACAGTACCTGCTGCAAAAGAAACTGAAGGTCAAGTTCTGATGGAATACCTATCTTTCAGAATTTCGAGGTGGAAAATACCATTTTTCAACATGAAAATAAATTTCAACGATTTATTCAATTTATTTATTTCAATTCAATTTATTTTTTATTTCAATTATTTTCAACACAAAAATAATTATCCAAGATGGCAGCTGATTTTTATCTTAGCCAAGCAGTTAACCTGTCTTCTGCAGACTCTAGAAGAAACAGAAATGTCTATATAATAGATGTTAACTAAGGTTTTTATCCAAGTATCTCAAGATTAGTTACCTTACTGCATCTGATTTGATGTACTAATAATAATAAGGTGAATACCTCTTCTCAAAATTTGAGTAGATTAAATTTATGCTGAAAATCTGCATGGCAGCCTCACCCTTTGAATATTAATGATTAGATACCATCTTTCAGCACAGACTTTTATCTCCCTAGATATATTCCCATTTTACAGTTTTCTTGAGCTGCGCAAGGTAGTGCTCTCTCCATAAATTTACAATGATTACACATCAAACCCAGCTGAACACAGTTCAGTAGAAAATTTTACTTGCTGGTTAATTATGATTCTGGCCTCTGGCTTCCTTGGGTGGCAGTACTTTTCAGCTTGTCCTAGGAATCCTAATGCAGAGGCTCTTAACGTCCTGAACCTTTTCCCTCAGGATGTTCTGGTATTAGAGCTGCAGCAATTCACATTTTCATGAATAAGCAGTTTAGCTTTAAATAAATAAATAAAACTTACAGGCAGATAGTATTAATTCCATTAGGAAGGCCAATATGTAAACATTTTAATCTATAAAAATTATTACATTACCACACTATCACCATTAGTAATGGTCTTACAGTAGTGTTTTTTTGGGAAACTACACCAGTCTTGATTCCTCTGCTTGTTTACATATTTCAGCAGCAACCAACATTAATAGTTCTGGTCACAAAGAAAGATCAGTTTATGCTATGTACAATACAAATTTTAAACAAAGACAGTACCTGCCCTTGAGAGATTACATTTAAATTAGTATTGTATATATAAAGTTACAGCTTCTGTCAAGAATGAGGATGCATGATAGAAGTGGTGTAACATCTGCATAGTCCCTGGCAACATCTGCAAGACCAGCCTGGTTCCCTTGTTTGAGGCACTAACTGGTAAAAATACAGGAGCTTGCCTTTGTTCTTTTGTCACTGTACAAAGTCTGAGAAGCACGAATAGACATAAAAATCACTACTTCTATGAAAAATCACTACTTCTATGAACATACCATAGTTTAGGTAAGTTCAAATCAGAAAACTAACCTTTTGCACTTTGCCTGCCTGCCTCCCAAACAATGGTTAAATAAATAAAACATTAATTTCTCTTAAATTGCAAGTATTTTGGTGTTTGAGCTTAGAAAAGAATAAAAGTGCAATGGCTTTTATGATTGGAGGAGACTGGTAATTTGTATTTTTTAATGATGTGTTGATTGTTGAACAAGACTTGCTGATTTTTGATATCATGAGTGGTTCTTTTTAAAGCAATGCTATGACATGTTGAAAAGCAGACTAATAGAGTGGTCTCATTTTGTCCTCGTGTGTTTTCTGTCTTTGTTCTGCAGTGGAATTGTAGTTTTTGTAGCTGTTTGAGCATTGTACTCAAGGGGGACAGACAGACAATTGCTCTAATGCATCAGCTGTGTGTGGAAAAAGCTCTAAATTTGAGCTAACTTTGTGTTTCTTTTACTCTTTTTATATCCACTTTCCCCTAGAGGTGTAAAGAAAAAGAAGAAAAGGATACAGAAGAACGAGACAGAAAATCAGCCCAACTTAATGGGTGTCGATTCTCCTGTATCATCAGTTACAGCTAATGGTGTTGAAAATGAACCTACAGCCCACGGGGTGGAATTGAAGAAGAAGAAAAGGGCGGCGAGAGGCTCGAACTTGAGCACAAGTGGAAAGACAAATACTGCCTTTGAGCCTGAATGCTATGACGTATAGTCATAATTTAATTCCAAATACCGATACGACATTCAATATACACACAGAAATGTATTTGAATGATGCAATTTCAACCTTGCTTCTAAGATTGACAAGAAAAACAACAACAACAAAGAACTAAAATACACAAAATGGTGGCAGTTGTGACTTAACCGTGGTGTAAGCCTGTTCAAAGTAATTTTGATCAGGGTTCCTTGAAATTAACAGAACTTGAATGTCCAGCTCCTCCCTGGACTGGTAAAATCTGAAATGCACTTTTATATTTTGTGAGAATCCCACTCACAAGTACGACGTTAACCATCTGGTTATATCCTCAGTCAGGCTAAGCAGGCATTTCTGTGGACTGCAGATAAGTCTATTGTGAGCAGAGAATTGAGTCCAAAAGGGTGATCTAGAACAAAACAAGCCCAACCACAACAAAAGTTCTTGAATTAGCATTTTATTTATTTTTTTGTATTTAAAATAGAACAGTGTTCAGAATGGTGAAGTTCCAAAGGAATGCTGACATTACAATGTACCTGAAAACATGAACTTTTAATTTTATTTTTTTTTCTGACATGAAATATTCACTTGGACTACATTGTGCAGCACTTATGCAAATTGTTGAGTAACTACGTATGCAGCAAGTCAGACTTCAGTGGGACTGTTCATGCTTTCCAATCCAAATAAGTGTTGCAAATTCCAGGTACTTATATTTTCAAATGAGATTTTTATGCGTATAATAAAGGTGTATTGCAATTTTGTCAGAGTTCCTGGCTGCTTTGGCAGCAGTCTTGCCAAATATGTGTTCTTTCTTCTGAACGAAATATTTCATTATCAAACTGTATTTTGTTATACTTTTTCTTGTAGTCTTTATCCAGCTGTATGTATCATTAATCTTTTTTTTTTTTTTTTGCTTGAGTATTATGTTGTGAACTTTTACTAATAACTTCACTAATTATCTGCAATTCTAAATAATTTATGTTTTATATTAAATGAAACACTTTCTATTAGTTAGTGCTGGTATTTTTTCTGGCTGATGATGTCCAGTTTATTTTTACTCTGCTAGGAAATTCTTCCTCCTCCCCCTCTGAAGCAATAAATAACATAAAATTAGAAAGCCCTTATTTAGTAGACAGGGCACTTGATTCCATTAAAAAAAGAAGTGAAAATAACAATGTTGGGCACTGATGTGTGAAATGCACCCAGATGCAGAACACTAGTTGCTATATATTCTAATACCTTCCCTGCACATGTTAAACCAGACAAATCTGTAAACCTGTTTCTCTTGAGTAAAAAGGAGCAGCAAATGCTCTTTTTGGCCTCGCTGGTAATGGTTCTTTGGTAGCAATCCCAGCTCTGCTTTGCCTAGTGCATGTGTAGGGAGTTCTCTCCTAAATGGAACGTGTGTGTACCGGAACATTGTGAACATCTCTTTCCTAGTCACAGGTTTTATAAGATCATCTAAGTCCAGGGACTGCCTGCTTCCAGCAAGGCTCCTAGCTCCTTATGCCTCTGCTTTTGCAATATATTCAAATTCATAATTCTGCGTGACATAGGGGATTTAAAGATTTTAGAAAAGAGAAAAATCTCAACATCGTAGGTTTCTTTAAAATGTCCAGGGTCGCACTTAAAAGAAGGGCAGAGTGTGACATCAGGCTCCACGTCAGGGAGAGCTGAGCGGTAGCCAAGATCTGGGAGCTCATTGGAAGGCATTGTAAAATGTTAATTTGGCATGGTGGATGCTGAAGACAGAAATAACACTTCAGATAAACACCACAGAGAGATGGTAGTTCTAATCAAAGGCACAGCACCTCCTTTCATGCTTGCGAACTAGGGCTCCAATTATGTTCACTGCTCTGAAGCTGAATAGAGCTGCTCTGCCACACTTTCCAAATTGAGAGGAGAGGCAGCAGTAGTGTCTTCCAAGGCACAGTTCCAAATAACAATTAAGCAGAAGAAATCAGATAAGAGCCAAACATGAAAATGCAGGGAGTTGAAAATAAACTTTTCATAATGTTTTCTTGTAATTGCAATATCTTTTGTTTTGTTTTTATAATGTTTTTTCCTCCCTACCACATGGTTGGCTGGATTTTTCTATTGCTTTATACCAGATCACTGCGGTATTAGCGCTTTCTGCATTCATTTACCAGAAAATGAACAAAAATAAGGACCTGCAATTAAAAAAAGTTGAAGTGTTCTTTCAGTATTTAAGTTAGAACCTTCAGACTATTATCACTTCTCAACAAATTATTAACAGGGCACACTAGAAATTAAAGTTTTTACCTTTTGTTCAGAAATATGGCTAATACGTTCATTGTAAAAACAGTTTTTCTTACTTGAGAGACTCGTCATTCTTCAGATGTTGCTGTTGGCATTTTCATTTTTTTTCTTTTTAAAAAGCATTTTTTTTTTCCTTTTAAGGAATAAAACATGAACAGTTTGGATTAGGTTGTTTAGAAAAAGTTTTGAAATTTAACTTCATATAATTCTTCTTGTTTCTATGTCAATGCAACCTACATATTTTTCAGATCACTTCAAAATGAACATTGTGTGCATTTGCTGAAAACTGTACAAGTATTTGGAAGAAGAAAAGAATTCAAGAAGGATTCAGATTACCTCCTGATTTTTTATTTTTTATTTTTATTTTATTTTTAAAGCTGAAGAACTACATTAAGTACCCTAAAACATGAGTGCCCTGCAAAATTGCTCCCTAAACCATGACTTCAAGTACCAGAATTATAAACATCTGTCTGAGGAATTTTTACAGGGTAATACTAGTTCATTGCTAGAACAACACAGATAAAAACTGGTTTAAAAAAGGGTAAATATTAGATATTTATAACTGCCTGGTGATAACAGCACAGTAGGTCTTTCATTGTTCTGGCGTTTTTAGATTTTGTGTGTGTGTGGTTACTACATACAGCTCCTATTACATTTTTGTAATTGGTCAGAGGTACTGTGGAGAATGGATGTATAAATTAAGAAAATAGGAAAGAAGGAATGGCACGTTTTTCCTGTGTTTCCCGGTAGCCATCAGAATGCATTTATTTTTTTCCTTAAAATAATTTGAGGAACAGACATCATAAAACACAATAATGGTATTTGTAGCATCACTTAATTCAGAAGGCAGTAGGGGATGGATCGCAGTCAAACAAGGGCTAATGAGAACACAGAGGAACATGACAACTGAAAGTCTCTGTTGACTAGTGAACTAAATCTGCCGGCTGGACCCAATTGTCTGACAGAGAATTGAATGTCAGGATCATTTAGGGTTAACAATGGCCCGTTACAAGCGAAAGCAGACAGCTATGAAAAATAGCCGGCATGGTAGCCATTCTGCAGAGACTGTGGATACAAACTTGATAATGAGGCACTTCATTCATTACATCCTTCTGCTCTAATTACTAAGGTGAATAGGAAATACTTCATTTAAGGCGGGAGCAGACTAAAGCAAAAACACTTGTTTGGTAAACACAAAGAGTGGTGGGGGGTTTTAATGATCCTTTTCTAGCACATATGAAATTAGTATGTGTGCAGTACAGCCTATTTTGTGGATGTGGGAGGAGATAGGAGTATTTTCTAAATAGTAAAGGCAGGCTGGAAAGGTTCATGTACAGGCTTGTACTGAGGTGTTTTTCCTTAGCATTCTGTCCAATGGCTGCCCAGAATGTTTTGGACAAACTAATTTCTGGATGTACACCTGCACTTATAAAAACATATTGCATCAGTTCAAGGACTTTTACTGCTTGAAGTATAAATATGTGCATTAGGAGCAAAACTGCTGCATGTAGGGAATAGAAACAAGCAGAGGTCTGAGAGAGGGAAATAACCAACTTAAGAAGAAAACTACTGTGTGGGGGAGACTTGCAAGAGTGTGGCAATTAGAAATTGGAACTTTAGAAGAAGGAACAGAAGATAGTGGGAAGGCGTGTTATAGCAGAGCTTTGGTGGCTTCAGTCATGTTTTTTGGACTTTAGAAATTAAGATATTTAACCACTTCACCTTTTAATGCATGTAAATGTTGTGCTATTTACAGGAGCTTTTTGAGTGGACTCTTAGAACCCTTGAAGAATATTCTCCTGTGGCTTCCCAGCAATTCATAACTTGGCACTGTCATATCTCCGAGCTGCAGTCCAGAAAGCTCCATGTATCTGGCTCATACCCCAACTCATGCTGTTGGGGTAGCTGAGGCTTCGGTTCCCTAATTCTGCTTCGGGCACAGGTCTTCAGAGGGCACCTTTCTAGTTGTTGTCTGTTGCAGTGCACACCTCTGCCTTGATCCATTCCCCTCCAGACTCGATCTGCTTTAGCATATGAGCAGCAATGAGATTTTCGCACCAAACATCGAGCTGCTGGTTTGAACATTAAATATATGATCTTTTTTTGTATGTATAGATGTGCCTTACTCACAGTGTTTTATCCTTCATGCTGTCTGTTCTGTGCTGGTTGGTTGCTGCCTTCCCCTTCAGGATGGTCTGTTCTCCAGCGGTGACACAGATGTTGAGAGTTCCAGTCCTGCAAGCTGGTCAGGGTAAATAAACCCCTCTTCTCAAAGTTCCAGCCAAGCTGGCAAGGCTTTCAGTAGCCGCATCATGGCTGTAGTTTGTCAATGAACATACACTAACTTGGATGACTGCAAGAATAGCTTGTACTCATAAATGAAAATAGCTCTACTATGGAGTTTCCATCTAAAACGCCAGCCATCTGTTTGATGGCTTTGGTGTGTGTGTGTGTGTGTGCGTGTGTGAGGACTTTGTCAGGCCAATGAATTTGCACTGTGTTTGGTTGTGGCGAACAATTTACAAGGTCTGTCTAATACTCAGAAGAAACTGCAGATGCCACTTTTAGCGGAAAAAAATGTTTCCACACCGGTAAAGCAGTATCAGTAAAATCTATGCACTGAGAAGACATCAAATTCTTGTTGCACTTATATCGCCTGCACAGGCAGGGAGTATAATAAACTAGTGTGTAGCAGCTGTAAATTTTCTGAGGATTTATCTAACCACAAATACATCGAAATGGGGAAATAGGGCTATATTAAACTGTGCAAGATGCTGCTGGAACTGAGCCATTTCTGCAACATCCTGTAATTAATTTATTATGACAGGTCTGGCAAACTGAAACACCCAATACACTTGCGACAGACTGTTATGATATAGCTGTTTGAAAACCCTGTAGTCACATAAAATGCAGGTATAGCTGGAAAGGAAAATAAGAAATAAAAATAATAATAAAAAAGCATCAGAGCACACCATATTACCATGATTTTTCTGAATTTAGAAATATTTCCCAGAGCCACATTCACTAACACCATGGAGTGCCCATGGCAGAGTCAGTGCAGGCAGAGGTACTAGCTGGAAAGGAAATCATTGCAGAATATATTGGCTTAGATCCTACTCTTCTGGGAGTCAGAAAGGCAGTTAATGATGTTCTGTGGGCATGTTCAGCTAAGGAACCTCTTTTTCACACACTTCGTGAGTCAGTGCAGGCCCTTGCCATGTTTTCTGGTGATGAAATTCAGAGTTGGAGCTGAAACACTCAGTGCTGGTTTAACTATTTTTCGATCGCTCCTTATCGTTCTTTCTCTGCCCATGCTGAAGACATTCAGTTTTGTTTAATAATAGTAAGAAGGTAACAATGAAATCCTCTGAGCTGAGAAGAGAATTAGTACAGATTCCTCACAAATCAAATTTTCTTTCTTGCGGTGATTCGAATAGGTCCTCCATGCACTGCACATCTGTATAATTAGAAGAAAATTCCTCTTTCTCCCTTCCTAAATTTTGGTAAGTAGAATAGGTTGTTTTGCTTCCTTGCTTGCACTTCTTGTTTTAATGTGCACAAATTAAGCCTTTGTCGGTTTATCCGCTGCTGCAGGTGAGAGTAAATGCACTAGTAAAGGCGTAGTAAATGCAATTGTTGTCATCGCCACGTGTTACTCACTTGGCAGTGGTTATTTTTCATAGACTGGAAGTGTTCTTTTAGTTCCACTTCGAAGTTTTTATTTTGCCGTTGCATCATCAGCCATTTTTTTTTCTCTGCATTTCATCAGGGTTTTTGACACCTTTGTATGGACACTGTATAAAGCAACTCAGTTTTATGTTCTGCATTAATTTTAGTGCTTAATGGGGATATGCAGTCATGGCTGTCGGAGTGACATCATCCCCGGACTCATTAAAAGGAAAGCCATGTAAAGCCAAGCTCTTAACAGCCTGCATAAGCCTATAATAAGCTTATAGGGGGGTGGTTAATCCCTACTGTGGTTTGGTATAATGTCATAATGAGAAAGTGACATCAGGAAAAGGGCAGAAGGGGCAGTCAATGCGCTCTGCATTGTGGCCAAGGGCACCGGCAGGGCTCCCACCACCCCTCCTGTTGAACCAGCAGCATGGCCTGCACTGATCGAGCCCAGGTTACAGACTAAAAATGTCTTTCAGTTAACGGAGGAAGAATACTCTGGGACAATAAATATTTTGGGGTGGCTTTCCTTGATGACGCAGCATTGACTTGTAAAAGCTGGCGGAAGGTGTGGAGCTTGCACGTCGCCCTCCACTGCCCTGCTGTGCAGGCACTGTTTGCTGGAGGAAACTCCTGCCTGGGACCCTAACGTGCCTCACTTGTTCATCACTGCTGGAATTTAGCTCTTTGTACTCTTTGGCAACAAAATAGGATAAGTTTTCAGGACACATTTGGAAACTTGAGCACCTGGTGTTTGCTGAGAATCACTCGAGGCAGTTTTTTGACATCAGGTTTGTGTGCCAAGAGATACAGACTTGGTGCCCGAAATTAGGTCTGTGAACAGCCTGAATTCAAGAGGGGGAAAAATAATTCTGATAGTTCTGGGGTTCTAATTGTTGGTCAAATGCTGTGATGAAGGGCAGAGACCCATGCAGAAATAGTCTAAGGTTTCCTGCCTCCTGCTCTACCTGTTGCTGAGATCCACCTCCCAACACCCACCAGATTGGTTTGGACTGTCAAGCAACAGCTTGATTCGGTTTGGTTTATTGGGAGAGCTTTTTTTGGGAGGGAGTGGGGGGTGAACAACAATACTTAGCATTCATTCAGTGGTATATTTTCACACCAGTAAAATAGGGTGCAATACAGGACCAGTAATGCTGATGGTCATACCACTAACAATGAAAATTCCTCCTAGGCTATGAAAAGCTGTGAGCTTTGGAGGAAAATGCTGTAAAACTAAAATCCCTTTCAGCCTAACCAATATGTGCTTTTAGACTGGGCCTGCCACCACACATAATAAACCTAATGTTTAGCCCAGGTTGCTAATTCCGGGAACGAGTTTTGCATGGAGAGGAAAGAGTAAGTGGTGTAGCACACTGGGGTTGACGCACAGGTCAGACACTGCCAAGATTTAGTCTTTTTGTAGGCTGAGGTTGCTTCACTGAGTCATCTGAACTCTGCCAGGTTCCCATGCTGAGAGTAGCTCCATAACATCTGTGAATGTTTGATTTTTTTTATTTATTTTTTTTTGTTCCATTTTTGAATGTTTGGTAATGCATATTGGAAACTTATCTCTGTACCATCCAGGAAACCTGTTCCTAATTTGTTTGAACTCTTGGTATCTTTTTCTGGAGCATTGCTATCTGTTCCTAAACCTAAAATCAGGCAAGGTTAGGACTTTTCTTAGGGCCTCACAATGGGCTGACACAGATTCCAAATTTGAAGAATATATTTGTACCCGAAACATCCACTGAGCTGTGGCTAACCTCACTTGCAGACTTCCATTCTGACTTGGAGCTTCCATGGTGGCTTGATGCGAGATGAAGGTCTCCGGGCAGGACATGGGATTCGCGGTGCTGCTCCCATTCTCCCTCGCAGCCGCTCTCTGCTCCCTGCTGGCCTGCCGCCTCCTCTGAAACATTCCAGCTGAAATGGAGAAACGGGAGGGGTGGCAGCGTGCCAGCCGCCCGGGCACGGAGCACGGCGCAGCCCTCTGACGGACACCCCGCCATCCAGCCGCGGGGTGACTCACTTCTTCAAGCGCTCCTGCCTCGTGTAGCTCAAAGAACTTTTTTACTCCTGGGAAAATGTGGGCAAATATTGATAGAGCTGCCTTATTTTGTACCGGCCTTTTTGAAGCTCAGGGTTTCTTGTTTAGGTTGGTTGGCTGGTGTTTGCCTCTATCCTTGTAATTTTCTTTGACTGGAAAGGTGTGAATGGAACTGGTTTTTACTGCCTGTGTCCTAACATGCTGAAGTATCTGCTGTAGAGTAAAAAGTACTTGGCCAAACTGAGTTTAAAGGTGTTGGGATCTTAGTGCTACCTGAAAACCAAGCAAACGGTTTCACAGAAGACGTTGAAATGATTATTTGTTTCCATTTTGTTGGATTTAATTTGCATCTGTTTTCATGACTTTTTTCATAATATTTTAACTTAGATTAATCTTTAACTGTTGTCTAAATATTCAATGACCTATTTTATTATCCTAACTTATGTTTTATCAGTATTTAATAAAAATATCAGCAGCGATTCTGCTGTAATTTTTTAAAAAATAGTAATTACAGTGTCACTGTAATGTTAACAATGTTAAAGGTATTGAAAGTTTTTCAGAGAGAACTTCTGTGCTTATTTAAAGGCCATTTTTAGGAAAAATCTTTGTATGAAAAACACTGGCACCACATACTCTAATGATTTTGCTTTTTCAGTAACATAACTAATCTAAGAGAATAAGACTGAAAATTTTTGATTTTGGTAAGATTTTTGATGCTGTCTCATATGATATTTTTAGTAAACAAAGAAGAGAAATATGGTCTAGATGAAACTATCATGAGGAGTTGATGCATAACTAATTAAAAAAGAAAAGCTGTATTCAAAAAAGACTTACCCAAGTTTAGTTATCATACCAGGGAGATATTGCAAGGGAGGTCCCTGAGGTCAGTTCTCTGTCACTTCTATTCACTATTTCCATTAATGAGTTGGATGATGCAGTAGTATTTATAAAACTTGTGCGTGACACCAGGAGTTTGCAAGCTGTCTGTAGGGCGTGATCATAATTAAAAATGATTTTGGAAAATGGAACAAATGATGCAAATCACTAAAATAACAGTCAGTAAGGTCTGTGCAGAGTACAGGAAGAAGGAACCAAAGGTAAATATATGAAATGTATTTTGGTTTTATTACAAAAAAATGTTAGGGGCAGTAGGCTCAAACAAAGTGAATCAACAATACGCTATGTCTTTTTTTTTTAAAAAAAAAAAAAAAAAAGAAAAAAAAAAGAAAAAAAAAAGCCATCTGGGTGTTGATATTAGCAAGGATAAGATGTGTAAGATCAGATGCTTTTTTCTTTCCAAGTTATGCTGGTGAAACATCAGCAGGAATACTTTGCTCTAGTTTGGGGCAACACATACTGAAACCTGTAGACAAATTGGGCCCAGCAGTGGGGAGCATGACAGTGGTGCTTAAATGTGTGTAGGTTTTTATAGAAAGCAACAAGTTAGGCAGCCCTCTGTTTGGTATGATCTATGTCTATGTGATTTCATTTTATTTTTTTTACATAACATGGCTATTATTATTTCTCTTTTGTGGACTAGATTAGTTTTATCTGACAGTGGTATGACAGAGCAAGAAGTGTTTCTGGGAACAATTAAATTAGATGGTCATATATTTCCTTTCATCTCTGTGTTACATGTACTATTATTAGTTGCCTTTTTTGTCCTCTAAAATACCATCTGTAAGACCCACTAGATCAGTGCTGGTGCTTAACTGCTCTTTGAGAAAAAATGACTGTGAACGAGTTTTATTCATTACCTCCTCTGTCATAAATCTCTAACTGGAGCAAAAATCCTGACCCTGAATCTCTCTACAGAACTCATGAGCCCATGGCTATTCAGTTTTAATTGTGCTGTTCCCATGATTTATGGCATGGCCTTGGGTAAATTGAACCTCAACCTCAATTTCCCTGCCTTTAGCTGAAGATACTAACATTTCTCCTGGAGGCAGCCTGAGAGCTAATCTGTGTAAGGATGCCTTGACAACGTACAGTCCTCAGGCCCTTGTCTAGCAGAATCTCACAGGTTCATCTGTCACACACCTGTATGACTCAGTAAGTAGTTGGCAAAGAGTCCATACTTATGATGGGACTAAGCTTTGAGGTTTTTTTAACATACTTTTGTAAACTCATGGTTTTCAGTCTTACAGCTTGGATAGGCAATTGTATTGATCTTATGTGGGGGGCTGGCAATAGCAGACATGAGATGGAAAAGCTCTGGGAAAAGCCTGTCTTTGTAATATAGGATTGTTCAGCTGTACTTGGCGAGTGTTACTTACGACAACACACTCTCCCCTGGCAGCTATCAGAGACTGTAGAGCAAACCCTACTGGAGCTCCAAAAATCTGGGGTGGGAGTCTGGCCAGAAAAACTCAAAGCCTTGAAGTATGTTCCATGGCAAGGAAAGAGAGGTTCTTTTCCCCTCAGGTTTCTTGCATTCTTAAGTGATAATTACCATCAAAACAGAGAAGATAAATGGTGGATAAGCTGGCAAGGAAAGGACACAAGTTGCTGTCCCCCACAAACAGGAATGCATGCCTAGCATACAGGATGGTGCGCTGATCTGGTAACAAAACACAAATACGTTAACAAGTGAGGAGACAGTGTGTGTTTTACAATATGTGAAATAATAATGCAGCATCAAAAGATCAGAGGGTCATGCTGCAATTCCGGTGTTCATCCCAATGGTAAGCACACCCTCATTAAGGAGTGTGAGTATCTTTAGGTTGAAACTGGACTGATATGGGCTGCAACCACTTAGGCTTTTGGAATATAAGCAGCCTACTACGATAGGAAAGGAGGGGATTCCTGGTGGGTTCCGACCTATGCACCTTCAGTTCAATAATTCACGGAGCAATACATTTAAACTAAAATAAATACCACAGTCCAATTGGAAATGTTTCATTGTTATAGAACTGGGCCTTTTTTCAAGTCCATTTTTCTTCTTTTGTGATTTCAGTCAGTGAGTGGTCTGTAATGATCTCACTTTTTTTCTCAATGGAGGAATCTTTCTCCACAGCTCAGAATTAACACTATTTCTATTCAGGAAATAATGTAGTCAGTGAATGCAACCATTTAGCGGAAAAGAGGGAAATAATAGTCAGGAAATTAACTACACCATGTTTAGGTTGGGTTATTTTCCCCACCCTTTCCAATTCCCACAAACACCCTGAAAGCACCAAATTTACTCAGAGCATTAGGCTGAGAAATCACATTTTGCCTGCAAGTAAAATGTATTCACTCCAGCTGAACATATTTAATTTTATGTTAAACAGAGTACATATGGACTTTATAGCATTTGTGTTGAGTAATCCCACAAGCCATTTAAATAACTTGGGGTTTGGTGGCAAGCAATGGAAGCGGGCATTTCTTCTACAGGGCCTGATGCACAGCTGAACGCACTCAATCGACTTATTGTCTGTAGTGTGTGGCACGTGGCCCTGAAAAGGTTCCTCCACCATCTACTATAAAGTGGAGCAGCTTTAGGTATTAACTTCCACCCCACAGCCCTTACCCTCGCTGATCCTTGGGTTGACTTTAAAATGTGGAAGTTCTGAAAGCGTAAATATTTACATGCTTCATTGCCGGGTAAGTCCCACTGAAGCCAGTGGGAGCTGCTTGACATAACTGCTCTGTAAGGAGCTGATTCACCTCTGCATGAGTTTTAGCTGTGGTGCCAATGGCAGACGGGTTTTAGGGGGTCTGGGTAAGAACAAGGAGCACAAGTGCACTGGGTCTGCATGATGCTGGTGCTCGGCCAGCCTTCGGGGTGCCCCCAGAGGTGCTGCACTCACCCACCACAAGGAAAGAGGGAACAGGTAAGCTCAGGCTCCAGCTGCTGAGTTGCTGGTACCTCGTGTAGGTCATGCTGACAGCACCTATTGTTCCAAAGCATTTGAAGGGCATCCAAGTTTTGGCATCATTAGATTATTGCCATGGTGCTTGGGCTGCAGATCCTGTACAATAAAGGAGTTGTGCTTCATGTTCAATCACTATGAGCTGTTATCTGGGGCTTTCATCTAGTCTCCATTAATGAAAGAACAAATCATTCCAGGGACTAAATAGAGGTTTGACCATTCAAATATATGCAAAGTGATATGATTTATGAATGGGAGGAAGTCGTTCTGCGAGCTCAGAATTCCACTTGCTGAGGAATTTCAGCCTAACACTGAATCCAGCCAGGTCCTGAGCCCTGGACTTGGGAGCCCTTTGCAGACAGGGAACACATCCTGTCACACTGCGTTACTCAGCTGCATGGTATTTCAGCTGAAGGCTCCCAAAGACTAATATTTCCAAATCGTGCTCCATTGCATTAGAGTATGATTATTTGTTAATTCTGTTAACATTGCTGCAAAGAAGAAAATAAGAAACTATTCTCTACAGGTTTTGCCAGTTGAAAAAGAAGGAATGGGCTTAAACTGCAGCAAGGAAGATTCAGGTAAGACTTTCAGAATAAAACACTTGATTGTTAAGAACAAAGAAGCCTGAAGAAACTTGTAGCATCTCCACCACTGAGGACAGGTAAGAGGAGGTTAAACAAATCTATTGTAGAAATGTCTCTTAGGCTTCACGCTGCCTATCAGCATGAGGATGAACATAGTGACCTCTTGAGATGCCTTCCAAGTGTATTTTCTATTTTTGTCACCAATACAATGTCCAACACTTGCTGTTGAAGTGTTTTTGGCAAGGAAAATGATTTTCCTTTCACTGAGTCTGTGCATGGCACCCTTCAAAGCAAGGGGCGTGGAAGGCACAATGGGCACAGCAGCAAACATCTGAGTGCGGTCCAGCCAAAGGTGGCCAAGCAATTGCATCACAGCCCTGCCTTCCAGGCTTTGTCCTTTTAGTCCCAGCCCTATGCATTACTCTGTTTACCAAAACAGCCTTATTTACAACTACAGAGACTGTGGCAGGTCTGAGTTTGGGTTTTGTCACAGCTGGAGACCAGCTGCAGAGCACTCTTCTGTAATTTCCACCCTGGAAACTGAGGCACAGAAATCACGAAAGCTTGGTGAAAAAACAGAGCAAAGCAGCGAACGTCTCCCTTATTTTTCCTACATATCCTGCCTCTCCTGCTAATGTGGTCATACCAAAGGAAGAAGGTGAAAGTAAGCCCAGTGGCTGCTAACCTGTTTGGCCTTTCTGTTGTCATCTAGCTCAGCTATTTTTTTAGTGGTGGATGGAAAGCTGTCAGTTTATTTCTATTTGTGACAAATCAAAGGTGTGATTGGGTCATAAATAACCCTGAAGTGGAAAAACTCGTGTTGGGGGAAAAAGTTACCTGGACCAAATATGCTTTCCACAAGGGAAAAAGTTCTCTGGTAGTGAAGTCAGACATGGTCACCTTGTGATTAGAAGAAGAAAAATAGACTAGTCCATGCCAAGATGGCTGCACTGTGGTGGAAGGTGATGGTGGCAGGAGGCGAGAACCTCTCCTCCTTGTGGCTGCAGGGGAAGGCTGGAGGGACTCAAACCAGAGTTTGGGCATCACCAGGAGTGAAATGAGTGAAAATATTTCAGTGAATGAAAATGAGGTACATATTTGAAACTTGTAAAAAGTAATGATGGACATTTTGTTTTGGGGGGGAGTTATAAGTAGCAGGAATGAGATGAAAATGAGAAGCATCACTTAGGCTATACTTAGGTAAATGGAAAAATTTACTTAGGTAAATGGAAAAATCCTAACATTGGGATTGTGGAATAATCTCCCTGGGGGAGTAATGGAAGCCCATAGTTTAGGATCTGAACAACCGGGCTGAGAAGGAGCACAAGAAACTGCATCACAAGGAATGGCCCCATCTTTTTCACAGACCATTTGTATTTCTCCTGGCTTCTCTGAGCAAGAAGGTTAAAGACTGGAAAGCTCCTTGGACACTTCTTTTTGAAGATCCAAAGGAATGTTTAATATTGACGTCTCAGCCAAGCTAGAGCTTTGGGAATTCTTCATCCTCAAATTCTTATCTTTAGTCTCAGTTGTTTACATTTCCTGACTTCCTGTCTACAGTACTTTAACAAGTTTATTGTTTAGTTTTACTATTCCTTTCTAACAACTCCTCCTTTACACTCAAGCATTGGCTGTGCTTCAGCTGTGGGTGATTTCTCTGTTTATCTTTACCACCTCATTCAGGTGTGAGAAGCAACATGCTGGTGCTTGGAACAGCCTCGGCAATCCCAAGATGCAAAGTTTTCCTCATACATTGGCTGTTTCTTTTTCACCCTTGTAGCAAGCAACCTTTCAGTTTGTGGCACTGTTTTGGACTAGATATACTTTCTTTACTCATATAATTTTAAGCTTGGGTGGTGTGTTTCTTTTTTTGTTTGTTTGTTTTGTTTTGTTTTGGTGTTGGCTTTTAAGTAGGTTCCCCCTAGGCAAAAAAGGGTTAATTAGACTCAGTAAAACATTGACAGTCACTAGGGACTGCTGCGACTGAGATGAAAAACAAGACTGCACCTGTATGCTGGCAATTTCAGATAGATTCTGGTCAACTATTTTTCTCTAGCGCTTTGTTCTGCCAGCTGCCTCAGTGCTTTGGATGCAGGTGGAAGGATGGACTTTGCTATCTATAAAAAAATGTAATGGTGAAGACCAACTTCCGCTTCACCTCCCCAGGGATCAAAGTTATTGCATTGCCACATAGCATGCATGGCAAAGCACACAACAGGCAGCAGGCTGTGTGTGCCTAGGCACTGAGTGGAGTTCTCAACTCAGAAGAAATAGCTTGAGAATTTTCCCTCCCTCTTTTCTTATTCCTTTTCTTTTTATTTTTTCTTTTTACTCTTTATTTCCTTTTCATTTTTCTTTTCATTTTTCCCTTCCCTTCCCTTTCCTTCCCTTCCCTTCCTTCCCTTTCTTTGTTTTAAAAGACACAATCCCAAAAGGAATCCCTAACTGAGCAACGTTATGCAGAAGGGACAAGCAGCCACTTTATAATACATGCCATGCCATATCATTAGTGCATTTCCTTGACAGAAGTGCTGTTGTATTTTATTAATCCAATGCAAGGCAAAGGATTGCATGGGGGAACTAACTGTACGGCTTGATGTGTACTCACAAAAGAAGTTCTCACAGAGACCCTATAGGTTTATGTCAGAATGTGCTGGTGTAGGATGAAAATAGTCCCACCTGCCCGTGAAGGTACCTTCTTCACCAGTAGTGGAGTGGCAGACAACACACAGACCCTTTGTAGATGCTGGATCTATTCTCCTGACTACAATGCTCTTAAATAAATCTGGTAACAGCAAATTCTGCTTGGCACAATGGGAATTTTCTGGGGTTGTGTTACATTGTGTCATACTTTCCTTGATATTTTAACTGCTCTTGAGATAGAAATAAACAATAATTTAACAGCCATATTAAGAGTGGAGGTATTTATGTGAGGAAAGTGTAAGACTTGCTATGTTTCTATGAAAGGGCCTTTAGCAAGGGAAAAGATAACCAATGGAAAGAGAGCTATGTACTGTTTGTGTGGGCTTTGGAAATACAATTAGAAACAAAAGCCATCTGATTTTTTGCCTTTGTTATTGAATGATACAAACAGATGTTTAATGTAGGTTGTTTTCTAAGATAGCTGTTTTACATCACTGCTGCATAGCCCTATGCCTTCAAAGTGCCTTAAAAAGAGGAAAAAAATACAGAAGTTGCTACATGGAGATCAGCAAGTTACAGCAGCTGAAAATAACCCACATGCGTATTGCAATGAAACATGTGAGGGCTCTAGTTGGTTTGTTGTTATTTTTATTTTTTAATTTCGTTTTGAGCTGACCATGACCTTCTCATGCTCATCTTTCTTTAAGCAGTGTATTTTTATGTACATAGCATGGGTAGGTGGCTACAGAATAACATTTGGTATCAAGAAAGATTAAGAAAATCTCACATGTCAAGACCTGTAGTACCCTGCGTACTGAGCTGGTTTGTAGATGGATCTCACCTGTCTGAACCACAGCAGGCACCACCATCTGCTGTGCAAGGCAAGATGTAATAATAGTTGAACCAAGGATCTTATCAGGTTTATTATGCAGCGCGCTCCTATGTGTTCGATGATATTTGGACTTTCTCACCTGTGGTGTTAATGACACATTTAACTTTGTGTAGGAGGGTCTGGTCAATACTCAATTTGCAATGCTAGTTTCACATGTAGTCATGGGACACCACTTTGTCCCATGTGTCTCATGTAATTTATGAATGCTTTTGTAGCTGTGGTTGTTTAAGGACATAGATGAGATTCTGCTACCTGCTACAGAGAAAAACAAAGTCTGTGGTATATTTGCATTGGTTCAACTATTGGTCTAAGAAGCTGTATCAAGTAGTCTAATAAAAAATATTGCTCTCCCTATAAACCTTGTCTTACTGTGTTGTAAATGAGTCATATTTCATGATAGCTGATGAGCACTTACATGATCCTATGTTGCATCGTATCTGAATGGGTTTCCGAACTTTCTATCCACACTCTTCAGTGTTATCTTATGTTTGGCAGAATATTGATGCCATTAAGATAAATGACTCATTATATCTCTTTTGTTAGGGGAATTACATAAAGCAGTTACAATGCTATTGCTATGCCTCATATTATGTGCAGATGCATTAGTTATTTCTCATCTTACAGACAGGTTGAATTTACTGTGACATTTATTGTCTGTACTATTTTCCAATAGGTGCTATTTGTAAATAGGTGATTTTATGTTGTTGTGAGCTCTTACTTGATATCATTTCAAATTGCTCTCCAAATGCACACACAGATTTTGTGGAAATGGCATAGTCTGTGTAAAATTGGTGAAGCCTAAACCTGAAATACTCTAATCTGTTAGGAAATAGTAATAACTGAGCTACGTGAATGCAGATCACTTATACAAATGAAAAGGTTTTTGCCTCAAATGGACCTAGCCTGAAAGGCAAGTGTGATTTTCTGAAGAGAACTTCCTCTTTGGATGTACAAACTTTGAACGAACCAAGTTAGCGGAGAAGGTCTGAGTTAAAAGCTATGCTGTTTTTTTTGTTAGCCTTTCACTTAGTAAAGTTTTGTTTTAAGGCAGGTTTTAACCCTGTTGTATGGGTTTGTATGTGACGCTGTGCTGGAATGGCATCCGTTTCCTTGTGTTTTGTCTTGTGAATGCATAAATATTCTTGATAGACATGTGGTGCCAGATGTATCTAATGATGGGAGGGTGTTCGGCACTCCACTTACTCAGCATGTTGATGGATTCCCAAGTTCTTCATACCTATGTGCTCTGCACATTTTAGTCTTTCTTATGAAATACTAAGAGTGTCACTGGACAGAAATCCCAGGGCTATTCACGTCATTCTTGTCACATTGAAAAATATCTATTCAGTCCTTGATCTCGGTTATTTGATTTGCATGAACATATGCAAGACTTTTTGTGTAATTACATATATGGTTAACTCATTGCAATAGAACTGCATTTGGTAATAACCAAATCCATGGGACTGTATAAGTAGCACACTTCTGATTTCCAAAAGTAAAAATTACATAATGAATCCTGATATTAACTTAAGATAAGGGGACTGCTATAGGGGACACCTAAAATAAGATCAAATGAAGAAGTTACATCATTTAACCTGCCAAAGGCTGATTTTGACTGTCAGAAGAGAGTACTGCACAACCATTGCATTTTCTTTTTCAGCCGTATTCACCTCTGAGGCTTTTCTTGGTGTGGGAAAATGAATGTTTGTGAGTCTAAATGATATAAATCTGTATTTTCTTTCAGACCCAAAGTATTTTTTTTTTCTGAAGTATTGAAACAGGATAAAAGTGCTGAAATGGTATAGGTGTTTCTGAAGAAGTTTCATAGATTTCATCCCTATCTTTGCTGTATCTGCAGTTCTCACGTAATGATATTGAACTATTCCAGTAGACTTAATATGTTCAGATATGAGTATGAGGAAAGAATGCTGATCCTCATAATGTACTAAGTGCCTAAAATTTAAATCACACTGTGGTTAATGAAGCTTTGCCTATATTAATATGCTTATTCACTTTACCTGTGCTTAACACAGAAGTGCATTCTGCATATCTTTTCATTATAGGCATTTGCATCTTTTCAATTACTTTTCTTTGCTTGAATGTAAAGTGTTAGTGTAAAATGTTGCCCACTTTTGAATAATCAAAACAAAAATTATCATTTAAAGTATAAATTAAAAGACCATTAAGGCTTGGGAGTGTGGTACTTCAAAGTTAGGGGAGTCAGAACTGAGGTTCTCTGTGCAATTAATTCACCCTCCTCTCACTCCCCACTTTTCTCTGTGTGCATGATAATACTAATCTTCATTACACAGTCACATTTATGTGCGTGCACACACTCATACACACATTTACATGTGGATCCTAGCCAGTAGTTCCCATTGCTTCCAACTTGTCTTTGTACCTACTTTGTTCTATATCCCTCTGCACTTGTGTCAGGTAACATCCTTTCCCGTTAGCCTCAGTGAGGGGCAGCAGGAGACCACTTGGGAGACAGCAGGAGCTGAGCTGAGCTGAGCTGAGTTGAGCTGAGCTGCTGTGTGATGCTGCAGCAGCCCCAGAGGGCGAGGAGCACGGTCACAGATGGCCAGCTGCAGCCTCCAATGGCTGGTGTGCGTTGCCTAGGGGCTCTGCAAGGAGGTAAGCTGTCAAGCTGTAGAGAGCCTCTGCCACTCGTGTGCCAAATTAAATCTTCAGAGGTCATGACTTGTTCAAATTTGTGTGGATCTGCATGGGAATGGGAATCACAAACAATATGCCCTTGTAAAATTTCAAGTCCTAGATCTAGAGTGTGGAGGCAGGAGAGCTTCTCCCTTTTAAATGATATAAAAATAATTTCAACTTGGTATCATGGTCTAAAACCAAGTGAGAGTGTGGAGTCTAAATGGATTTTTAATCACAGATATATGCAATGCAAAACAAAAAGTCAGTTAAAGTTCATGAGCTTATGCTGGGCTATGCTAACTAGGCATAACAGGGCAAGGAAAAACTAGTTTTCCTCAACCTCATTCTCAGAAAGGGCTGAACCGTTTCTGCTACAACATTTTTTTTTCTTCGACATTTCTCTTTATTTGTTTTCCAGTCTAGAGTGTGTGTTCTAGTCATTCTTTTACCTGTGGTTAGCATTATTCAAAAAGACACACTCTAACTGAAACTTGAAGTTCCCTGCAGCTAATCCAGTACCACCTTGCTTGACTGAGAATCCTGAAAATACTTAAAATAAACATGTTTTTCAAGGTGGACCAAGGCTGCCTTTCTAATGAGAACAAAGAAAAGAAATCTTAGGTAGTAAGAATCTGCTTTTTCATCAGAACTTTGCATGTGGCCAGCTAGTGTGAAATGTATTGATGATTTAAGTAAATATTTTTCTTCTGAACCCTTCCCAGATACATCTTTGGTTAAATATCAGCAATTTTGCAGGGGAAAATGACTGTGCAAGGTACATATGAAGACAGAAATAGTACACTCTTTCCTATGTGTACAGGGACCATGTGGCTGAAACGTCATGCCGTGAGTAAAACCTTTTCAGATCTTAGCTGTAACTCACACATGCCTCAAATAACCAAGGCTTAGACCATCCATGTTTTGTAATACTCTTAGCAGTTACCAGCTAGTCTGCATGTGTTTTATCACACAACTTGTATGATCAACACTGAAAAACAAGGAAAGCCATGTCAATATATTATGTCAGTCCCAATGAAAACACAACAGCTTGAAAAAAGTACACTTTTGAAACCCTTCAATTCCCAGATACCGGAACCATGATGGGAGGCCAAGCGTTCACATGATGTCCTGGAGCCCATGATTTTTTTCAGTCAAACTTTCTCAATCCTCCTGAAGAAGATGGCTGCAACACAAGTTGGCCAAGCATATTGTCAGATCAGCATGGACAGCTGTGGCTTTAAACAATGACAACCATTGTTAGGTCAGTTTTAAAGTAGGTCCTTAAAGTTAATGTGATTATGCAAATGTTGCCCTAACTACTGTGGCTGTCTTATATCCTTCACAAATGACTGCATTGTCACTTTTCATTATGTGCCTACAGTCCTGGTGGTTTAGTGGTATCATTGTATATCTCGGAAATGGACCATGTAAAGGCCATTCACTGTTGTCACTGCATTGTGCTTTTCCTCAAGCAGACCAACCTTGACCCACAAATGATGGTAGTAGGGATTTTCAGGCCGAATCCTTCATGTGTTATTCACATGATTACTCCCATTGACTCTAGTTGAAATGCTTGCATCAAGCATGCATGAACTAGGTTAAAACATGATTGCGAAATTAAACATGGTCCACTCTAAGCTGCAGTGTATCTGGACAAACCTCTGTAAATAGACTTGTGTGAAATTACTTGCAACATAAATTAAAAAAAAAAAAAATCTATTATTCACTGGGTGAAAGCAAATGTCTTTGACAACTTCAGCCATTTTTTTTCCCCTGGAATCTTTATTTTTATTTGTTTTTAAACAAGAAATACCTTTTTACAGAAATCTGTGATCACAAATAAGCAAGATCTCAAGATCCATATATTCTGGAAGGTGGCAGATTTCAGACGACTCATCAGTTGGGGGACATGACTGATTTCAGACTCTTGGTTGCATTGCTTTCAATGAAAACCAGTGACTTGCAGTTTCAGTTCTCATCGCAGAAGATGTTCTCACAGCAACCTCTTGTTTGGATCGTTTTCTCTTTTTATGAGTCTGATGTTTGTCTGAATTCTATCCTCTGCGATTTCTGTTCTGGTGGCCAAGAGTCTCCATTACCAAAGCACATGATATAAGACCTACGATACGTTCAAGCTGCCAGTAATGATTTGGGACTCCTCAGTAAAACATCTTTACAGTTTTTAGTTGGATAAGTAACTGCATATATAGAGAGATAATTTACTTTCATGCACTTAACAACAGAAAAAGATCACCTCCTGGGGCAAGTCAATGCTTCTCCTTTGCTGACTTGCAGCACTTCTCATCTGAATGAAAACTTCCTCAGGAGATTCAGGGGCTTAGCATATGCAAGGACAAAATGTTTTGTTGCATTGTTTTCTGACATGCAGCTTCTCATAACATCTGGATCACTGTAATACCTTTCTGGAGCATTGCTACAGAACTAGGGCAACCTGCCCTTTGCCAACTTACATGCACAGCAAATAGTAAACTAGTAATACCAAACCTATATGTGTACCCACCAGGCTTTCCTGTTTTCCCAAACCTCAGATCTAGTGGAAAGTTTGGATTAGGGTGTAAAAACCTGCTTGGGCATAGCAAGGCTGAAGTTATAACACCTTCATTATCAGCTTTAAGAGCCCACGGGCTCTTAAGGCCTTCTGGAAAACTTCCTGTCCTTAAACAATAGACCAATTTCTGCTATTGAAAATCCTTCAGAGAAAAAAAAAAAAAAAAAAAGAAAAAAAAAAAAGTAAGTTACTGGTGTTAAAGAGGAAGGAAGAAGAACTTGTACCCCTCTGACAGTTAGGAAGGCAAACCGAGGTATCATTTAAATTTCACACTCTATCCATTCAAGCTGTCATATAAAAAACTGGTTGTTCCATTGATCCAGTGCCAGAGAGGATGGTAACAGCTATTTTTTTGTATGTCAGACCGTGTAGCAAGCCTTAGAAGTGACAACTTAACAATAGGAAAAAAAAATCTGGCAGCTTATTTTAATCATCATGTAAGTGAGTTTGCTGCTTTATGATGCCTGTGGCAAAATTGTGGGGCAGGTGTGTGTCAGGCTCACTCCTCCCTTGTAACTGGGGGGCTTGTTGTGAGATCCGAACTAGCTGTGCCACAGGTGCAATGAAAATCCAAGCTAGAAATAGATGTTTTTTAGAGCGGTGATGGCAGGCTGACTGTCACGTTGGCTCTGTAGCTTATCGCCATATGAATGGCGTTTGTTATGTGTTTTCTGTTAGAGGATGTGGCCACAAATCAGAGGTTGGTGAAGAAAGGATTACTCTAACTTCTTTGATCAGAAAAAGCTAAGGGCGTGCCTTAATCAGTGTTAACTCGGGACGTCTCCCCATGGGGAACCACCACAGGACCTTCACTGGGCTGCGGGAGGCATCGTCCCTGTCCTGGGCCCTTCTGAGAAGGTGACGAGCCAGATCCTACCATGAGAGGCAAAGTCACCCCAGTGAAAGGCCGTGGTGCACGGATGGCGCTTGACCAGAAGGTGGTACTGGAGTTATAACCTGAGCTTGCTGTCCAGCGAGGTCAAACCCTTACCCTGGGGGTACCAGAACTATAGGCCTAAGCATGTGGGGCCTGTCCTGAGTGAGAGGTGTCTGGGGCCTGTCAGCTGTGAGGGGGAGTAATCCATATTTTCCACCCACACAAAGTATGGGCTTCAAATCACTGAGGTCATGGAAATCAGCTATTTTTTGCTATTTTTTAGGCCTCTGACTGAAGCAAACCATGGCCATTTCTCTATTTTATTGTGATGTGCGGTGAGCACTGGTTGGTCAGGTACAAGCTGAAAATCCTGTGAAGGTTTCCATCTCCCCACAGGTAGCAGATGCAAGCAGCACAGTATGCACCTTTATCTGCACAGGAAGGCTGAGCTGGTGCCTCTGAGGTCTCTGCCTAGAGCTAATAGGAACCCAGATGCTGAAAACCCATTGCTTAAACAGCTACAGCCTCCCTCCAAGTTCAGATAACTCCTATATTGATGCACACTGATGAGAGAGTGTTAATGAAACATTAGAGGCAGCGACCAGAGATAGGGCTTGCAGGAAAGCACACCTGCATGCACCCTTTCAAGACTCTCACATCGCTGACTTTATCGGGACAGCCACGGCGGGCTCGCAGCTGGGCTGGCAGGAACTGGGAGATACAGAGGTGGTCTCGATGGTTAGGGTAGAAACCTGCTTGGGGAGAGCTTCCTGAAACTTTCTTCTTCGCTGTTGGTGAACACTTCTCTGACAGATGTGTGTGAAGAGTGCCTGTTGCATCTGTAGTGATGAGCAGTAACTTGGTCAGGTAGGGAAAGCTCTTCCCCCATGGAATGAAATTTCCTCAGGTGTAAGTCAAACAAGCCCATAAATGAGAATCCATGCAGCCTGAGAAGCAGACACTCATTAAAAAATAAAATAACATCAGCAGTTGTTATGATACTCAAGTGGATTGGAAAGATGCCTTCTAGAAATGTTAGGTGTCACGAAGGATTGTGAAAAGAAGAATTATCACAAATAATTTATGGAAAAATAATGGTGGAGTGGCTGCATTTTGCAGCCTTTAACAATGAGCTGTATATCCAGTGCCAGCTTGCAAGCACGTCTGAAGGCAGAATTTGGACCTTTATGATTTGTCTTCATTATCTCACCTGCATGAGTCACTAAGAGCAAAGAAATCATAGACGAGTTTACAATGGTACCAGGGGTCTTCAGTGAAAATGTCTGAAATATCCAAGTCAAGTTCAAAGAAAAGAATCAAAAGAAGGGAACAAGCACATTTGGTCAGGAACAGCAGCTTCTGTTTGAACCAAGACATTATCCCAGTAACTGGAAGATGTGCCCATTGTCTTTCCTTGGCTGCTCAGGCAAAATGTCACCCAGCTGAGCCTGAGCAGCATCTGGGCTATTGACTGACTCCACCCAAGCCAGGGAAAAAGGAAACAAGTAAGATGCAGAACAGTGCCTCAGAATCATTCCTTCTTTCCCAGACTGAAGTACTTTAATATTCTCTTTTCCACTTTGGGGGATAGGGTTTTTTAAACAAATTTCTATTAACAGATTTTCTTTCTGTCCTTTGTCATCATCCCTGTCCCAAATCAGGTCTAAGGCAGAAAAGCAATTGAATGTGGCAGGAGTAAGCGGAAGTGAAGACTATGATGATAGCATATATCATCAACATATATAACCCTATAACTCTGACTGGCTGTGTAGGCTTGAGGGAGTATTGGTGGCCATTGACTTAGCTGGTGTGGATGAGGATCAAGATTGCAAATACTGAGAAAAAAACAAAACAAACAAAAACAAACAACAAAACAAAACAACAACAAAAAACTTTTTCTGGCTTTTTTTTGAAGATCACTCTCTGCTACAGAATATTCAGTGCTGCACTCTGTGCTTTACCCTCAGCAGACTTGTTGTTTTGGCTGCTAATGACAATGTCTGTCTCATTCATTCAAGCTGTAGTGTTGTTTTTTTTGTTTGTTTGTTTGTTTTTCCAAATATTCCAAGCTCTGGCACTTTTTCAGTTTAGGCTGATAGTTTTCACATAGGTAGGACCTGTGGGACTTGAACTCCTGGGACTCTGCATAGAGTATATTTTACTGAGGAATAATGTGCTGAGGAAAGCTAGAAAATTATATAGTCTAGCTGGGAAACACCTCACAGTCTGGTATTTTCCTTCATTTTTGCCCTGGCTCCTTTGCCTCTTCATTTTTAATTAATGGCACATGCTGAAATGATAATTTACATTCTTTTCAGAAATCAAAAGAATTCCCACTTACAAGGTTATTAAGTTATAATTACAGTGAAGAGAAAGGTTAATAGGAATTTGAGCTAAATATCTACCCTCCATTAAATGAGAACTTGACTGAACCTGTTTTCCCTTCGTTTTGGTAGGTTACTCTAGCTTTAAATGAGTCTGGGATGGCTTTACACCTGCACAAAGGGCCACTGCAAGGCCAAATAACTATCACCAAGACCTTTTACAGGGACCTGACTCAGGATAAATCTTACCTGCCTGTCAATACTCAAGACCGACTTTAACAGATACATAGGACACCTCTTGGACCTCTGAAAGAAAGATGTGTATTTTGACTGTAAACAGAACACAGTCACATTGTGGGATACTTGTGTGAGAAATACATGTAGGAGGTGGCACTTTTGTTGCAAAGGAAATTTACTGAGTATTGGTGGAGGAAAAATAATCAGGTTCCGGGGCTACAGCATTCAAATAAAGCCTTTTCCTTTGCTCATGCTGAGTGCCACATGCATGCAGAATCATATGCAAATCACCCTTAATCTAGCAAGTGGTTTACATTTTTCAGTGAAATGAGAGAGGAGAAAACGAAACATTTTCCTCCATATTAGGGGTAAATGTGCCCATGAACAAGGAAATTATTGCAATGACTTTGCATGTTAAAAATGTGTTTTAAATCAGCTGAAGGCATAGGAAGAATAAAATCCTCACGTTGGGCACCTGCAGAGTGAACCTCCATGCTTCCTGGCACTGCTCAGCAAAGGGTGCTGGACAATGACCTGTTTGAACTATGTCATGCCTAGTGCAGTTAGAGCTGGAGCCTCACAAAGCAAGAGCTCTGCCTCTAAGACCTAAGACCTGTTGTAAGCTTGGTGTTTTTTTTTTTCTTTTTCCTTTTTTTTTTTTTTTCCTTTAAGCTGCAACACGTTGCTTAAGCTGTGGCATGCCTCAAAGACAGACCTTTCCCTCTTCCCAAGTTGCACCCCATGAAGCCCTGCAGTCCCCTTGTGCATCTTGCACAAGCGTTTCTATGGCTTAAGCCCACAACCTTCATGAATGCAAGCTCTCCCGCAGACTTCCTCTCCTCTGTAATCCATACCCTGCTCTGGGGGCCTGCCTGCAGTAACTGCTCCTAAACTACCTAGGGGTTGCTTCTCCCTGGGTCCCCCCACTACATAGGCTTGGAAACTGATCCTTCTTCTCTCCATCTACTCCTCCTGCCAACCTCCCGATCCAGGAAAGCTCAGGTTCCCCTTTCTAAAATTAGTGTGATGCTCCCTGGGATGCTCTGAACGAGCACGGCAGCAGCAGAGCCACAAAGAATACTCCTACATGTCCCAACTGGGACAGCTCTCCCCTAAGCAGCCATGGGGCTTTGATGTGCCCAAGCCCTCACCAGCAGCCTTCAGAGAGCTTTTGGGACTGACAGCAGTTGATTCCTTCACAGAGCTGTAGTCTGCTCTCAGGAATGACTTTGTAGCACTTGCAGAAACTTCAGCAAAGGATGCATTTTCAGGCTCCCAAATAAAATGAAAATTCTTCCTTGCAAGTTGTGTCCTTCTTTCTTTTTAATATTTTAAGAAGCCAATTTATTATATTTTCTAGATTTTTTGGAGCTGAATGTCCTCAGGTCTGCCCAGTAACTTGCTGTGGAGCATAATGCAGTGGGGTTTCAGAGTATATTCTCAGTTCTAGTTTCTTAAGAAAGACAGGTGTGAAAAAGTTTATTCCACAGTATTGGAACTTCAGAATATTTCACTCTTATTCAGTTGATTCTTGATCTTAATGGTCTTAAATGAAGAAACAGATTAGCCAGTATTTTGGTAGAACAGCAGTTTTGCACACAAGCTGCAGTTACCCTCCTACCAGCTGAAGCTGACCTGGACCTTGGTGTCCCTACAGATGCACCTTGAGCCCACAACCTGCCAACTACTGTTTTGTGCTGTGCTCCTTCAACTTCGTTAACAATCAATGAGAATTGAGGATGTTGAGGCTACCTATGGTGTGCAAAACTCTCTTCCTCACTTATCTAAGTGTGCTGGAAAAAAACCTTTGTGGCTTGATTGTTGCCTGTAACAACACTGCCAAAACATTAAAGACAAACAAGATTAGGAGACCATGCGGGTTTAAGTAAAAAAGAACACACTTTATTTATCTACAAGGCAGTACATTGTCGTATAAAAAATTAAGTGCAGATGAAGCTGCACCAAATGCTATTAAGGCAGCAAAGTCAAAGGCTGTTATTAAAAAAAAATAAAAAATAAAAAAAAAAATAAAATAAAATCAGTGTTTTGCCATATCGATAAAGGTTTGGTATGGCAGTAGAAAGAACCATGTATTTCTAAGAACCTGATTCAGTACACAAGACCCAAGTTAGGGAACAATTAGCTAGACATGGAACAAAACAGACAACATGAACAAGACAGTGTTCTCCCAAACATATGAAGGTGCAATGCATGCTGTTATAAACCAATGAGAAACAAAACAACACATCCAGACAAAAAAATCTCCCAGGAACAGTGTTCAAAAATATTGCTTATAAAAAAAAAAGGGAAAAATATAAATGATGTAAAAAAAAAATTAAAATAAAAAGGTCTGAAATGCTAGTGCATAGTCAATTAGCTAACATCAACATCTGTTTTCTTTCCATATAAAGCTCTACTGCTCCTTTTACACTAGCAGCATGTCTACACACTAAGGTCTGTAGCAGCAAAACACAGTATTCATTTGGCATTTACAAAATTAAATTACTGAATAAAAATATAATTTTTCTCATAAATCTATGTTTCATACAGTAATATTTTTTTAAAGCAAGCTAATTAACCCCCCCCAACAGAAACACACAATGTATAATGGTCTAGAACCATAAACAGGATGAAAGAGTATTTCAAGAGGCATGGATGTCTGAGCATTCAGGATCTTGGATCAGTTTTCTTCCTTTGCACAGACTAGCATGTGTAGTAATGCTTTTCACTCGGTATTTTACACCAATGCATTTTGTTCAGTGATTTAAAATAAATCTGTTTGAGTACCTGCTCTTTATTATAAAAAAAAATAAAAAAGAAACAAACAAAACCCCACCCCTGGATAGCACATCACTGAAATAACAATACTGGTGCATTCGTTCTGCTTGATCTCAGAAAGTACAAAAAAAAATTACCTGTATTGTAAGTCTGCACTTAAGATCATTAATTACTGATTAAAACTTAGTACCTAATAATTTAGGCAAGTATCACTTACTCAAAAAAAAAAAAAATCCTCTTAAGTTGGGTGAAATCCAACAAGAATATATATGCTCAGTGACTAAATGCACTTCGTGCTGCTCCCAACTGTTGTACCACAACAAAGATAGGCTTGTCTCCCATTCAATGAAAGTCTTCACGCAGAGGAACAGGGACTTCCCAGCGAACGTGGAGTGTTTGACAACCATAATGCTTCTCCGGAGAAGTCCGTCGGCCCTTTCACATCACCAGAGTCCGGGTTGGGAACGCGGCCATGTACTTGCGCGCCTGGTCGGTCAGGGCCATCTGGTCCTCAATCTTCCCGCAGGACGCTGACTCCCAAGCATTGTTCAGATGCTGAGTTGGAAGGAAACAGTGAGAAGATTTGGAGTGAACATCATGTGAATTGAGTCTCTCGAGTTGCAAACTTTCCATTAAGAGTTGCGTGAATCTACAGGGGGATGTTGTGTTATCTCCACAGAAAGTGAAGCCTCAACACAAGAGCCAAAAACATGTTGTCCTTGCTTCCCAGCTTGCGACCTGAGGGGCGGGCAGACCAGACCAACCAGCAGAGCCAAGATTCAAAACCTTCCAAGTTCCCACTGGGTTTCACAGAATCACAGAACCACAGAATTGTCTAGGTTGGAAGAGACCTCCAAGATCACCGAGTCCAACCTCTGACCTAACACTAAGTCCTCCACTAAACCATATCCCTAAGCTCTACATCTAAACGTCTTTTAAAGACCTCCAGGGATGGTGACTCAACCACTTCCCTGGGCAGCCTATTCCAGTGCAAACAACCCCTTCAGTAAAGAAGCCTGAGCCTCCTTTTCTCCAGGCTAAACAGTCCCAGCTCCCTCAGCCACTCCTCGTAAGACTTGTTCTCCAGACCCTTCACCAGCTTCGTAGCCCTTCTCTGGACTCGCTTGAGCACCTCCATGTCCTTCTCGTAGCGAGGGGCCCAAAACTGAACGCAGTACTCGAGGTGCGGCCTCACCAGAGCCGAGTACAGGGGGACAATCACTTCCCTGGACCTGCTGGCCACACTGTTTCTTATGCAAGCCAGGATGCTGTTGGCCTTCTTGGCTGCCTGAGCACACTGCTGGCTCATATTCAGCCGACTATCAACCAATACTCCCAGGTCCTTCTCTGACAGGAAGCTTTCTAACCTCTCATCTCCCAGCCTGTAGCTCTGTTTGGGGTTGTTGTGCCCCAGGTGCAGGACCCGGCACTTGGCCTTGTTGAACTTCATACCGTTGGCCTCGGCCCATCGGTCCAGCCTATCCAGATCCTCCTGCAGAGCCTTCCTATCCTCGAGCAGATCGACACACGCACCTAACTTGGTGTCATCTGCAAACTTACTGAGGGTGCACTCGATCCCCTCGTCCAGATCATCGATAAAGATGTTAAAGAGAACTGGCCCCAGTACTGAGCCCTGGGGGACGCCACCACTGTCTGCCCTCCAAGTGGATTTAACTCCATTCACCACAATTCTCTGGGTCTGGCTATCCAGCCAGTTTTTAACCCAACGAAGTGTGCGCCAGTCCAAGCCATGAGCAGCCACTTTCCTGAGGAGAATGCTGTGGGGAACAGTGTCAAATGCCTTACTGAAATCAAGGTAGACCACATCCACAGCCTTTCCCTCATCCACTACGCATGTCACTTCGGCGTGTTTCTTCTCTACAAGTCCACATTCACAGGCTCACCTTTCATCTTTCCTCTCCATTAAAGGTCTAAACAGACACTTTATTTGCAGGTGGACTTTACAGTCAACAGGGCACAGGCAGGTTAAAACCTTCAGTTATGCTTGGTGCAGTAACCACAGAAAAATGACTGCTGAGCCCTCATTCTAGCGATGCAGCTGCAATGCCTCTGCACTCCCTGAACCACCCCAATGATCCCGATGGCCTGACCACAGCTAACAAACAGGCCCACGCTCAAAGCAGCTTTCACCTGTGCGCAGCGATTAGCACGTGCCCATTAGTAGAGCTCCTCTGGCAAAAGAGAAGAGACGTGGGGGGACCCTTGGCAGAAACAGCATTTTAATTATCGAGTAAGCCATTTTACTTCTTGTGGTATTTATGGAGGTTAGAGACACCATTTAGTATAATGTTAAAGTGAGATAAACATATCTGCACAGAAGGCTGTGTGCAGTGTGTTTATTTACTCACTACACATGCGAGATGTTTCTCATTGCCTTGAGCTATAAACAGTAAAGAAATTTCAAAGCTCCTGGAATTTACCAGTATAACATACACACTTATACACACGTTTTGTTTTATTTCTTGAACTCTTCCACTTACTCGGTCTATCTGTTTTTCACATTGAGGTATTCATTAAGACCTAAATAAAAACTAGATTGTTATATAGAAGCAGTTGCATGAACGCCCTGCATTCCAAAACAGCACACGGCTGTCCTCAGCTGAAGGTTGCCTGCCAGCAAGGGGGTCAAACTACTCTTCAAGGTTAAGAAGGTCTAAGCCCCAAGATCCACTAACAAAGACAAATCAGGAGACAAATCTGTTTTTGTCTGCTTTCAACAGGATCATCTTTGCATTTGAAGATCTACATCACTCAACAAGATGGCCAAAGCCCTCTCAATAACTAGGACACTGGGTGTAGCATAATTAGTGGACTGTAAACTGTCTGCTAAGAGCAGAAGTGTCCTGACAAGCCCATGGCTCTTTATGATGCTCCTTCTAGTTGCTAGCTGTGCAAGAGGATCCTTAAACTATGCTCTCAAAGAATGCTCTTCAGACTGTAAACAGTGTTATCTGGGGCATATGTATAGTCAAAAGGCTGTGCAACATACAAAATGTAGATAAATTTCATTACATGCCCTAATCATGGCACTGGTACAGACACAGGGATGGAGGTTCCCTGTTCTGGAGGGCTGGCAGGCTCAAAAAGGACAAAACCAATGAACAAGCATGACCAAGATGAGGATAAGCAAGCTAATCCTCTGTGATTCCCCAGACATGGCTTTCTCTTCTCTGTAGACATGTTTCAAATGTTGCCTCTGCTTCTGACATCTTTTTGCAGGCAAAACTCCTGCTGAGTTTCAGTAGGATTTCTCCGTGTGAAGGAGAACAAGGTCTGACCTCAAATCATTAGTTTCGGCAGCTTTTTGTGGGAAAGCCACCTCTGTGAAGTGAACAAACATGATACACTTCTTTCTGGTGTTGTTCAGCCTGAGTGGGCTGTATACTTTGTGCTGTGGCTCAGCCTCGGGTACACACCACAGCCAAAACCAGGTGTGACACACTTTTTGTGTGCTGCAGACACGCATAGGACATGCCACAGTTTCTCTTATGTTTTGCTTAAACAGCTTCCAGCGTAGCTTTTACAAAGGTGCCTACATCAGCTAGGAACCTGCAACCTCCTATAGCTCCTCCGTGGGACTTACACACTTCCCCATATTATCTCAGAGACATTTGCATCAGGTATCAAGCTAATGGCTGGTGCAATGCCATCAGTCTTACTTTGAAGAAGTCACATTTGGTCTGTGCACCTCAAAAGCAGTTGGTGGTTCCAAAATATCCATCATTTTAAAGGACAGAAATACGTGTCCAGCCAATGTTTCCCTGTGATCTTCCAAAGCTTCAAAGCACTGGTCTAAAAAAGTTAGATCAGCAGTCCCCTAAATAACTGAAAACATATCAGGAAAAGCCCAATTTTTAAGGATTGGAAGTAACTTCAGGCAAGTAGTGTCCCAATTTCATAAAATAGGCTTAATTGTTAGTATCTACACTGAGCTCTTTGTATTAACAGCCATGTGTTTAGAAAAGAAAGAAAAAAAAAATCAGTATCCTGATATCTCCAACATCTCAGCAGGCTGCTACATGTCACTCATTCCACCTAAAGCCTGGTCTTCGTTTAGCCTGATGTCAGAAGAGAAGCAGAAGCCGCATGGGCTGTAACCCCTTGCCCTCTCCCAGGGTGTCCCAGCACCCTGGGGAATCAGGGTGCAGCTGGCAAGGGAAGTGATGGGAGGATCAGTCCGATCCCCAGCTCCTGCCTGCACAAAATTCTGCTGCAGAGACAGTGTGGGACAGTCTGCCTCACTGAATTTCAACCTTGGTATTATTTTCCCAGAAATACATTACATTTTTTTTTTCCTCCTAGGGCAATATATAAAAAAAACTAACTTTCCAGTCTCACTGAAGACTGCGAATGCAGAATTTGACCCAAAGTGGTGTATTTACTAAAGCAGCCTACTTACTGAGAATTTTCAATTTTATCCCGGGGAACTCACGCAACATTTACAGTAGGCATTTTTAATAAACATATTCTGTGTGAAGTCTTGGCTCTGAGCAGCAAGCACATAACAAAGCACAATGCCTTTGCCTTGCCAGCCCTGCAGCGCAGCGCCAGAGGCATGTGTGAAAGTCATCTGAACGCGAGAAACGCTGCTTCCACTCTTGGCAGGGAGCGCTGGGTCTCACGACCCAGGTTCCGGGGCTGAACACCCGCAGCTTAGGGATCACCGAGTAAAAAGGAGAAGCAAAACTGGAGGCTGAGAAACACGTTGTCTCCTTCCATGTTAGTGTCTCAGCGAGTATCGACAGGGCTCTGCTACCAGAAAGCGTCAGTGCCCTGCAGACAGCAGCGCTTCCCAGACTCATCAGAAGAGAAGAGAATTGGGCAAAAAGCTAGGGGCTTGCAGGAAAACAGCACAGAAACAGAGTTAAAACACTCCTTTTGGAGAAAGCTCATTTTATCTCCCCTATCACTTTTAAAGGTCCAGCTCTGAAGATCAATGGATGGAAATGCAGAAGCTTTGTAATTAGAAGCCAAAAGGCCTGACCCCAAACCCACTGAAACTGATGTGCATGTTTTCATCAGTTCAGGGGATTCATTCCACTTAAATTCAGCCGTCTAAGAGTGAGGTGTTCCTTTTGGCACCTAAATCCCTAGCCAGTGGGGAAAGAAAGGGATTTCCGCAGTATGATTCATTCCATATATGTTTTCTATTGGCTCAAAGAGCAGGACACTACTCTTAATTTTGCTGTTAATTAAAACAATTTAAGCCTTGTCTGCCAGTATTTCCATAGCTGCATTTTTCTCTTCCATGCACAGCAGTTTTTAAAGTTTAAACTGGGAGTAAGGGAAGAAGAAGGTATGCTACTGTGAGTTCCCATAGCATAAAATTACGGACCCATGGTACAGGTCCAGCTATGTTGTTCTCCCCAGTTCTTTTTTTTTTTTTTTTTTTTTTAACCTCAGTAATCCTACCAGCACATCCTTCTCCTGGCAGCAGGACTACCTCACTTATCCTGTAATGTGCCTTCAACTGCCCTTGGGCAGATGTGAACAGTAAACAAGCTGTCAGAGCTGTAACTGGGATATCCAGTTAAAGCACTTTAAATAAAAACTTGGACCATCTAGAGAAAACAGACAAGAGTAAGGAAAGAAAAGCCTCTGGAAAGGTGCTCTTCGAACTCTCTGCACTCGAGCCCGCCTCTTCATGCGCTGTAAGAGAGTTCCTGCATCACGACACCTTGCCTGCGAGGGCAGAGCAAAACCAAACGCTGCTGAAGCAGTGCCCTGCAGAGCTCGCCAACTGCTGGAAGTGCTGTACGAGTGCAAAGAACTATTTTTTTAAAAAGAACTATTTTAAAAGACAGATTTTAAATCCCCGGTGCGCTGACAGATGTCTTCAGCAACTCCAGCAAAGTTGCTGGTGTTATGTACGTTTGTGTCATGTTAGCCAAATCTGCAGAACATGCCACAGAGAAGAAGGCTTACAACAGAAACGCAGTATTCCTTCCTAAGTGCTGAAACAATCAATGCCAGTGCTCTAAACAAAGGATTTTCCTAGCAGGATGTGATGGATATAATGTATAACAGTTTGGTTTTCTACTCTGTAATAATGCAGGAACAAGGGAAGCTCTTCTGATCGCAAGCGGACAGCAAAGACCAGCTAAGAACTCTCCTACTCCACTCCATTTCCTAAGGCAGAGCACTATTTCTGCTAGTTTCTCTCTGGGGTGTGGGACAGCCTTTCCCCAAACTCTGTGGTTTCTGCAGTTGTTCAGAAATACAGCTTGCTACATGTGCAAGAAAAAAACAGCCAAACTCTTCATCTTTTATTAAAAGCCTGATACCAGTGCTAGGCAGAGCTATTTGATGGTGCTTTTAAGAGCTTAACCCTGAAGCCCTCACTCAGACAAAACTCCTGTTTGAGAAGTATGAGCTTTAAGTAAGACTAATGGGGGAGAGATGGAAATGGTTTGAGCACCTGCAACTCACATTAGGACCTTCGGTACCTTTCTAGTTTGGACCTTAAATAATTTTATTTTTATTCACAGATGAGAACACATTGCTGCAAATGGCTGACTGCCAAGCCTTCCCTTTTCTGCAACTGCTCCGCAGCTTCTGAAAGCTGAGAGACCATCACCTGCTCGGGGCAGCTACAACTCCTGAACTGTTCACAGCCTAAATTCTGCTGCTCTGGGAAGAAAACCTGCAGTGACTGACCTGTACCTTCCAACCTCTCTTTGCTTTCCTCACCTGCGCAAAGCACAGCTCCTGTACAGATCAGGAGAGAACAGATAACGTTGGTGCGGGAGAACTTCACAGCTACTTTTCTTTGCTATGTAAATCTTGAAACTCCCAGGACTTGAACACAGCATGTTTTCCCCTTTCCCTAGATTAAACAAAGCAGAGTATGAGACTTTGAGATCTTCTTGCCTGAAAGAAGCATGGAGGAAAGCCAGAGAAAGGCTCCTCTTGAGGTCTGCTGCTGCAGGAGAGCCTGCTGCCTCGCCTATAAGCTTTGTCTTCCAACTAGCTGCAAATGAAATTCCACAACTTGCTTTTTAAATGGAGTAAATTAAGGCTAATGACAGCTCACACTCTTGAAAATGTTAATGCAAGTAACTGTTTTAAAATCCTTTAAACTTACTCTTTAAAGAAAAGGGTTACATAAACCGCTGAAAGTCAGGAAATTCGAGCTGAAACGTGTCAGTCTGTGGTTAAAAAATGGAAAGTGACAGGAGCTATGGGTTTAAGAACATTCTCTTTAGCTTGCAGGGCTTTTACCTTGTGTTGTTTCCTTTGTTACTGGGGGAAGAAGATATCAAAGCAGCGCTATTTTCTTAAAAGGCTCCATTTCATGGTGTCTTTTGATAGCCTGCAGGGTTAGGTGGATGGCCTACAATTTAGCCTACTTTTCTAACTGTTAAAATGTCTATGTTAGGATAGTTTGAATTATGTACTTCTACTTGTTTGACTGGCTACAGAACATAATGAGAAATAAAACATAACTTTTAGGCAGGAACAGCCAGAAACATAGTTTTTATGTAACCACTTATTTGGTGCAATTCAAGCAAATGCTCTGCATAGATCACCAGTCTGCCTCATATGCTACCCCAACATCTTGACCCTTGAAAAAATTCCTAGTGAGGCCAAGATCTCCCTGCACTGAAACTGAACGTGGTATGAGTGAAAAAATATAGAACACTGGTTATAACTAAGTCCACCAATATAAAGCAAAAATATTTGGGAACCATGCAATGCAGTGTAAGACTAATTCCATGCTTAGGCAACACATGGGGATGGCAAGACATCTGTTCCTGCCAGAAAGAGAATATCCAATGCAAACCATAAGATTTGCCCTGCAGGACAGAAATGCAGGCTGAATCTTCACACCTTACTAGAAAGGTTCTAACACAGATGATTTTACACCCAGCATTTTACACAGAGGGGATCAAATGAGGATGAAGCCTGCACTCCTTGGGTTTAAGGACATTTTCTCCCCTAGTTCTGGCAAGTAATACTGATACTGCCACATTCCCTGTGCCGTTACATCCTGCCCTCGCCTGCCAAATGATGTCACACGCTGTTCCTCTCAAGTGATGGTGAATCACTTCATGCCAACTGATACGGTCATCAGCTATCATTTACCAAGTTGTGCATGATCAGTTGTGCATTCAAAATGCAATCAAAAGTATCTTTAAGAGCTTGCTTTGAACGTTTGTAAGTAATCAAACACTTTGGTGAGCTAAGAATCTTTTTCTTCAAGTAAATGCAGTGCAAGTTACTAAGGCAATGAAAAATGTTGCAGCCTGGTAAACGTACTACTTCCCTCTTTGGTAAGTTGAAATTTAAAACAAAATAGAATTTTAGGAACAAAGTGTATTAAAGGACTGTTGGGGAAAAAAAAAAAAAAAAAAAAAAAAAGTGTAGTGCTCTTTCTCTCTTCCCTCTCCGTGCACACATCCCAGCGTGGAAAGAGTGCTATAATTCGTACTTGGACTGAAGTCAATGAGAATTTGCCTCAGTAAGAATTGTTGGATCAGTCCCAAAGTATTAACAGCGGCAATGTAAACATATGCAGACACAATTAAATTTCACCCTGATGAGTTCCCTGGTGTTTCATTTCTACCTGCATGGAATCAATGGATTTACTTCAGTGTGTGTGCATCCATGCATGTGCGTGTGAATGGGCAACACATACATGGGCAACACAGCAAAAAGCTGGAAAGCATAAAACAGTAACACGCTAAAATCTGATCACGTACAAAATGCTACAAGTCAAAAATGAAGCGCAAATACCAGCATTTTCAATTGCTTTGCACCTTTGCACCCTTTAGACAGGCTTGTCCTCAAGATAGGCACATGGCTGCCCTGTCATAGATGGGGAGAAGCATGGGGACACAGCAGCAGTGCACCCGTTCTGACATGAATCAGATCCAGACCACAGCTCTTTTTGGTGCTGTATGACACCAAATTCCCCTCTTGGGGCAAAGCAAGCTTTGCTGGGGAAGAAGATTCCCCCTCATAGCTGTGGCACTAAGACTGTGCAGCGGTGGACACCCAATACAGCATTGTCCTGAAATGACTGTACTTAATTCTGAAAAACCTGTCTATGCTGCAGACACATATGCCTCTAACCTCATTTTTTTTTTTTGTTTAGGTTACATTTCAGTTGAAATACTCAGTGTTTCTTCATTGGCAAGTAGAACAATTTTACCTTCATACTGGTACACAAAGAAGCTGCAACTAAGTATTCATTTGGGGACTTTTTACAACTGCTTTTTCTTTCAGTTCCACACTTTTTAAACACTGAGATGAGTTGGGAAATCCTTCTTAACTCAGTTCTACCTAAGGAAAAGTCCTCTTGATCCAAACAATGTGAATACCTGACTTTTCACATGCAAAACTAAAGGTTTTTCCTGACCAAGGACTAAAGAAGGGGATACAGAATAGCCCACAACCTTATTTGTATAAACTTCCTGGCCAAAATCAGCATGAGTTAGAAGAGTAGGTTAAACAAGACCTTTCGTTTATAGCAGCTTGTAAAGAAATTATTTTTAGATAGCAGGAAACATAACATTGTTATACCTAAGATCAAAAGATCCTACTCTACAGGCGCTTCAGATGCTTCATTTTTATTACAGGCAGAGCGCAGGCAACCACCACGTAACAGGACAACCCACGCCATATTCTGTTTAGCTACCTGAAAATTTTGTCCTAAGTCTACTGAGGAGCCTGGGGTCTGCCTGCTGGATGTGGCCAGGCATCAGAGTGCCCAGGCACGCGTGCCCACAGAGTCGGAGCCCTGGGCTGCTCCGCCACAAGATGGTTCAGGGTCAAGTCACAAACAACAGCCCTGAATTCAAGCAGCAGGGAGGGGGCAAGTCTTCAATCCCTCCTCTGGACCCCCACAGTGGTGCAGCTCATGAGCAAAGAGCAAATCAGCAAGCGTGAGTGTGAGTCTTTCCCCATGCAGACACCCCCCTGCAGAGGGGAGACACTGACCCTGCTCCCCGAAGATGTTTCCACCAAAAGGCTCTAGAATGCAAAATGTAAACCCGCTCCACAGTAAAGTGTAATGTTTCATCCGGAAGTGGTTTGCTTTGTTTAAATTTCAGACTATTTCATTCACATTTCAAAGGGAAAATAGGTGATGAAATCATGGAATTCCTACAAAATAAAAATCCAGTTCTCACACAGGTCTGTTACTGCCATCAGCATATATTACTGATGTTTGAAATGCAGAAACGAGGATGTGTGTAAAATGTTAATATCTTTATAATGTCAGGCTAGAGATGCTTAATCTAAACCAGGTTTTGTTCATTCTTTTTTACTGCAAATAACCCCTACTGTAAATTTCAGAGAGAGAGGGGAAAGAAAGGTTTAGCCACATGGACTGTCTTTCTGAAAGTCAGGAACTGTGGAGTTATCATTTCCTTTCTGACAGTGACTCACTCTGAGGAATGACACGCTCTCCCTCAACTCACCCATGTGGAGAAGGGATGTAAAATCACTTATTCATCCACCTCAAAAATAAGGGTTGTGGTGGAAGTACAATTAATCATTATCTACACTCCATTTTGTTCTCTGAAAGAGGTTGGAGGGCCCGATCTGAAGTCTACACAAACTGACAAAAAGGATGCTAATGACTTTGGTGGGATTTGGATCAGGCCCAATGCAAGCAAAAGCATAGCAAATGTATACAATTGCTAGCACTTGGAAGAAGCCTACCTGCCCAAAATCCAGCCTGACATCTGTCTCGCATTAAAAGCGTTGCACATTTAATTGAGCTCAGAGGCCTCAGGACGTACAAGGAGCATTTAGGAGGCTCCTGCATCTCTGGTGTACCGCCGGAGCTAGTGCTTGAGGAGCCCGGCTGCACCAAACCTGCGCACAAGGGCTGCCCAAGTCCCTCCTCCTGCCCCAGGCTGGCTGACAAGTTCTGGCCAGTGCCCTACTATCAAACCCTCCCGCTCTCCAAAACAGCACAACCACATCCAACAAGTCTGCAGGAAAAAGCCTCCGGCCCACGTTAGCTCCCGCACCGTGGCTGGGAATTGCTTTGGTGAGTAATGGTTGGCACAGTGCAAAAGCCAGCCAGGGACTATCCCACCGCTGCAACACCAGAGCCTGCTGAGATGCAGCACCCCACGTGCAGGGCTTTGCCATGCTCAGCTCCCCAGCACTGCTCTGAGCAGCATCTCCTTGCATCCACAGGCATGGCAAGATCCTCAGCCATGTTCTCCCTGATCCAAAAGCCTAAAATCAGTCTCAGAAAGCATTAGGCATATACACATATACATATATATATAGGACATTCATATATATATATATATAAAGGGTAATTTTTGTTACCTGCAGTGGACTAGCTAGTGGCCTGTTCCTAGGTACGGCAAATGTTTTGTGAAAGCTACCATCCTCTTCCGACACTGGCATTTTTAAAATGGAGCTGGTAAGAAGATTCTGAACAGGGAAAAAAAAATATTGTTGTTAGGAACTCAAGAAAACAACCTGAATTTGAACATATTAAAAGCAAACCTGGCCTGACTGTGAACCACCACAAATGCATGCTCAGCCTGGGAGCACAGCTCAGCCTGAAACTCCCGAGTGCAAGAGTAACAGCAGCACCAAGCAGTCTGGTGGGACAAAGGGAACCATGAATATGCCAGATCTCCTCTGCACAAAACAAAACAGAGTGTCTTCTTCTTTTAACAGTTTTAACTCTGTGACCCACTCATTTCTATACGCAGGCACAGATGCCCTCCATGTGCTAAGGGCTTTTTCAGGGACTGCAACTTCTGCAGCCTTCTATATGCATCACAGTGATCTAATTAAGAGCACAATTTTGCTTCTTATGTGCTTAATACAGGAAAACAATATGGATGTAATTAGTAATGCCTACTGGTTAGGAAGGTCAACCATAAAAATCTTTTCCTTTTAAGAACTGAAAGGGGTGCAAAACAGAAAAAAAAATCATTTAGTGGTGTGAAAGCTCGCACTTACTGGCACATCTTCCATAGTAGATGCATGTGTAAAGAGCTGAGTGTTCAGGTTTTCCCCTTCCCAGTGATTCGAGCAAAAAAAATTTCCAGCTTTATCTGTTGGAGACTCCACCTAAAAGCAGGAAAGGAACCGTGAAAAAAAAACAGTATCTAACTGACCAGAAGGAGATATATCTGTCAGTTGTTTAACAAATCGAACAAATATTCTTCACAGCTGTGCACAACGCATTTACAGTACTTTCTTTTACAGCAACCTTGCTCTTTGTTGAAAAGGATGTTCAAGGTTCTCAAAAAAAAAAAAATCCCCTCCTAATAAAACTTTGAATACTTGCACTCAGCGCTCTGTCAGTATTCAAGAGTTTAATCCCCTAAAAAGGCTTGAGAATATATGTATTTTTAGAATTTTAGTGACAAAGTAATATAATGCAACGTCCTCAAATGTTCAGGTTTCTAAGTCACTCCATGTAGCTTGGTCCCTGTGGGATTCTTCTATAGTTTTCACCAATATTAGAAAGATTCAATCCAAATTCCTGTCTAATTTTTTTTCTTTTTAAGTTTCAAATGAAAACTGCATTAGAACAGCCCAAGCAAACCCCTGCTGAAAACAGCAGAAAGACTTCTATGGAAATCAATGGGAGATGAATTAGGCATGCCTAGTACACTATATAGAACTGACACTAAGATCTTGGGGCTCACATGAAAGAAAAACAGACACAGCTATTTAACAGAAAATGGTATTGGTCTAAGTTTCTCAGCAAAGAGGGCTGAATTAAATTGCCTCAGGTAAGTTTGTGATTTACCTCTTGTTTGATTTTCTTCAGCAAAGGGGGTCCACTTTCATGTAGCCCAGCCACTATCGCAGATTCCTCCGACTCTTGCTTGATAACGTCCTGCAGATCTTCTACAAGATGAGTCGGAGTTTGAGGCTGAAAGGAAGAAACGTTACATGCAAGTCCCAGAACATCCCTCTGCACTAATATCAAAGCAACTTTTATCATTGTTTCCTTCTTACCAGCATCTTCAAAGGACCGTATTTGATTTCCTGAGCTGCAAGTGCGTTTTTGAATGGAGTGGGTGTTCTCGGAGAGCTCTCCAGTATCGACCTCTTGATTGCGGGAGTTCTGAAACTTTAGAAAGAGGGAGAAAAACTTTAAAGGAACATGCATAGAAATATTAGCTCCTTACAAAAATACATGCATAGAGTCAAGGACAGCAATAAGACTCTGAAAAATATTTTCCAGCAATCATATACTCCATTTTGCTTTTCTGGAAGAACATCTATTTAACTGTGGTACGGTAGAATGGCTTTATTTTAAAAAAACTGTGAGTCTATGTGAATGACAATAACCCATCTCTGAAGTTATACAGTGAAAGTTTTACTCCAAACTGAGAAAAATCTGAATGTATTAGAGCACATCTCCACAGGAAGCGTACAGTTACCCAGAACTTTGGTTGTGTGCAAACCTGAAAAAATTAACCCTAAAGAATCTGACAGCAAAATGTGATTACAGACTTACACATGATTTTCTTTCTGAGTTTTGAAAGTCTGGTCCCTGTGGAATGGGGTGGAAACAGCCATCTTATGGCCACACACCGGTGTGGAAGTTAGTGCAGGGTTGTCCAGGTTCAGATTTTCATGATTGGATGAGGTGTTTAAGAACTGTAGGCAGGAAAAGGAAAAATCAGCAACGCCATCTAGATTGCAAGGCTGACTTCTTAAATTGACTTTATTGAACAGAAGGAAAAGAAACCATTTCCCTCTCATTGCTGCAAGTAAATCTCCTGTTTCTACAATACGGGTAGGTGCATGTGGGGTAGCAGACTATGTGATAAAACTGTACTCAGGTTGGGGCTTTCAGGAAGCAAAAACTAGCATTTCCAGAGTGGGAAGTTACAAACAAAATGACACTCCGTTCCAGTCAGAAACTTTCTCCATCACTTTAAGAAATCTTAAAAACCTGCTTTGTATTTTCTGCATATATAGTGTAATTAATATTAAGAGCAGTAGGGTAAGTCTTACCTCTTGCTTGAGGTACGAACCAAGTGAAAATGAGTAGGGGATGTTTCAAAAAGAAACTCACAGGAGATGGGGCTAAACTCCACAAAGGTTTATTAGGGGAATCTAGGAATTTTTGAAGTAGTAAACAAAGCAGTTATGACAGTAAGCAAAATTTCCTATCATCTCTCTCTCAAAACAAAGTGCTCCACTATCACAGCATAAAATGAAAATTGCCACCTGTGATGGCTGCATGGAGTGTTTTGGAATGGAGACAGCTGACTGAAAAGGAGGCAGTGGTAACAGTCTGGAGAAAATCGCTTTTGCACGAGTTCTACTTAGTAACCTAAAATGTGGCTTCCGTTTCTAGTGTCTACAAATCTGTGAGTGTCGGGGTATCGTTTCACTGGGCAAATGATATATGATTAAAATACCTAATGCATAACTGGAGATAAAGTGGGCGACCATTACTTGCAATCTTTCGGTAACCTTCATGCAATAGTGTTTCTCTGACTTTAAGGACTAACAACAAACCAAGGCAAACCCAACAGAAACAGACAAACAAAACCAAAACACAACACTTTTAAATAGTGCCACAGCTGTGAAACAAAGCAACAATGGACAGGAATTTCAAAGTGCACACCAGGCAATTTTAAGAGGCCAATTTTCTCCTCATTCCTACTCCACTCCACCCCACACAGCTGGTACTGAGGATGGCGAGCCACGATTTGAATTTTCTGGTTGTTGTCAGTTTGTCTCACAACCTTGAATGCTATTTAAATGCAGCTTGGGGTTTTCTATGTCAATGTGAATCATACTGTAAGTGGACAGAGATGGAAAGTATTACAAATGATCAGAAATGTTAAGCTCTGGTAGTTGAAGGAGTTAACAGCAAAAGCAAAGCAAGCAATCATATTCTCCTACAAAAATTATCCAAATCAAGCAAACAAACACACAAGCAAACAAACAAAAAAAAAGCCCAAGCCCCACAGATGAATTTAAAAGAAGAGAATCAACAGTTAGCTTGCTGGTGATCTGAACCCAGTGGTGAAGACTAGGAGCAGTGAGAAGATTCAAACACGGAGTGAAATCAACAAGCGCAACGGCAATTAGTCATTTGTTCCAAGGGATTAGTTTCTAAATTGTTAACACTGCGGTGACTTTTGAGAATTAGTAACATCTGTGCAGAAGTCTTGATCTACCTGCGAGGGAGAGAAGGGCAGGCTTTTGACAGGGGAGCGCTTAGGAGTTGAGCTGCTGCCGTCAGCCAGTACCGAGGTGCTACTGTGGCCACTGGCTAAGGGGCTGGAGTGCCCTCTCCTTTTGCGAAGAAGCACCCATGGAGCCGGGCTGCCCTGTGAGGCAGACAAGGACTTTGGTGAGCCAGAAGGGCCCTGACTCGACAAGATTTTGCTCAGGTTTGTGGTGGGGTGTCCTGGAGGTCTACATGCACTGGCCGCTCTGTGCTGAAGCTGTGCGGCTCTGCCTGAGGGAGCTTTGCTAGCCGAAGTGTCTGTGTCTTCAAAGAATTCAAAACTGCTGAGATCACCCCATGATGAAGGATCCTGAAACAACGTGGGAGGCACGGAGCTATAAGACAGTGTATAGTGCCACCTCATGAAAATACAGCGCTAGGATATACCGGTAACCACCACCAGCAAAGTCTTTCCCAATTCATTTCCACTCGACCCTGTTTATTCGAGTAGTAATACTCTGATCACTTATGTATGTTTTCGGTTGATACCTCAAGCATATCAAGCTATCACCCTAGCAGTGTTGCTGGCAACTGAGCTTCTAAAGAAACAATGAGTCAAATGAGGTCCCTACGATCTGCTTGTCCAGCATTTTCTGCAGGGTACAAAGACAGAAAATCGTTACAGAGAAATGAGTGCCTTGGACTCTAAACCAAGACTGGTCTCCTCTAAACCACCATGACTGCTCTGGACATGCTGAATGGGACATGGCACTGCATGAAGCAGCCGCCTCTGCAGCCGAAGCAAGGTGCCACCTATTTCAACGCACCGTGCCTGTTACACACAGTTTCTTGGAGACCATAATGAGAAAAAGCCATGACAATGTCACTCAGCTACCTATAAGTTAAAATCCATGTTTTCTTCACATATGCCAGGACAAGCTCCTTAAGCTTTGAGAAGCAGCTATTGATGCTACAACAAAAAGTTTTAGAAAAGGATGCAGATACATGAGCAGCCACACATAAACCTACAGCATGTGTCATTTCAAATATAAAAAAGTTTTGTTTCAGTGCTTAAAATCTTCCACAGGGTCTCTGATTTTAGTTTAAGGAGATGCAATATAGTAAGAGACCGTTTCAAACTCCTGTTGTGTATTTTGCTAAGAATCACACTCCCAATACCAAGATGCAGCAGGAAAGGTGACATCCACAAAAAGCACACGTTTTCACAGCTGGGGGCTTCATTTATGAGCAACTGTGTGTTGTTATACAGAAGCTAAGCTTCAGATCTTGTAGCAGTTAGAAGTTACTCAGAAAATCAAAAAACAAAAACAAAGGAAAAAAGAAAAAACACTTTTAGGATGGTCCCGGTTCCTCTCCCCTTACTCCTTGACCACACACAAATTCACCTGAGGCGGCAGTTCTACTTACGGAGTCTATTAACTGGAGTGTTTCTGCAAATTCTAAGAGATTCTTAACATTATCCAGGATGTTGCTCTGGTGAACAATCATGCACCGTGCGGGGGATGCACTTTCCTCAGGTAAGCAACCATGATCCACCGGTGGAGATGGAGTACAGTGGTGATGTTCCCCCAAACAGGAAACAGGTGCATTGTCACCACTGGTCCTGGTATTGTCAGCAACCGTGGTGCTGTGCCAGCCGGGGTAGTTTGATGTGTGGTTCTGTGTCTAAAAGAAGAAGGAAAAAAAAAAAAAAGAAAAAGGGGGGGGGGGGGCAAAAAGGCAGAAGGAACTTAGCAATGAAGTTGCACAAGGTGTCAGATGCCACTGGAGGGAAGATAAAAGTAGTTGCATCATCATCTAAAAACTTATGCCTATGAAACAATTGTCAAGATGTTTCCTTTCATCAGTGCAAGATCTCGTTTTAAGTAATATCGGCATCTTATTTGTTATCCCAAAGTTACCTCATAATTTACTTCCAGGATTATGAGCATGTATCGTGACTAACATATTATCAATTCATACTGAGTTAACTCCAAAAAGTTCAAAAGCTGTCTGCAAGTCATTTTCTGTGAGAAGCAAGAAACGGCAGAATTTCCCTACTGAGCACTCAGCACTGTAAAAGGCTAAAGGGTTTAGAGTTAGAGTTGCTTTTGTTTGCTTATCTCCTTTTCTTCTTCTATCCCTGTCTAACGCTACAGCTTACACCAATGCAATGAAGAGGCTGTCAAATCAACGTGGTTAGGAAAGCAGAAGAACAAATTAACAGAAGTTTCTTTCCAGTGTGATCATGCAACAGAAGAAATTGCAAAATATTAACTAAAGTTAAAAAGTGGCCAAACTAACGTATCATGCATGCAGTTGTTTTACTATTAATTTAAATATTACCCAAAAATAAAAAATATGCATATAAAAAAAGAAACTGCTGGCTATCACCTATCTTCAAAAACGATTTGGGGAGATTCTTGGCTTTGGTGATGGTGTTAAGTGACTAAGTAAGGTTTTTTACATATTAACATCCAATGGAATATACAACAAAGTGTGAGAATTCAGTAATAGCCAGCATTTGTTCCACACATGCAGTTATGAAGGATCTAACACTATTTGGAGAAGTAAAACGAACTGTCAAACATGCATCAAGTCTGAAGCTTACAAAGTATAAAACACAGCTGAAGAGAAGAATAAAACAGAGAAGAAAAATCTAACGTACAGGCACTACATTTTCATCACATGAACCATTGCACACTTTCAGAAATGCAGATCGTATTGATTTAAGATCTGTGGGATTTTTCGTTTTAGTACAATCATCACGGTTCCAATATTATGTAATGTTACAGAGCCCAGCCCTGCTCCCACTTTGCAAAGTAAAATACCCGCAAATTGATTTTTTTTATCAAAGAATTTACAAGGCAGATACAGAGTATACATGTGCTATGTTTCATCTTTTTAAAACGGAAATATAGAGCCTTGATTAGTATCAAAGGCAAAGGGGGAGTAAAAAGTTAAAAAGACAAGCACTGGGGTAATGCTGCTATCCCTCCATCCAAGCACACAGTGACAATCTTACTGGTAATGCCTGCTGCCCTTTCAGTTCATTCTCAGTCGACATTAGTAGCAACTCTAATTCCTTTATTCGTTTTTCTTTCTCAGGGTCTTCATCATTATAGTGTCTCTGAAATTAAGAGTTAAGGGAAAAGAAAAGATAAAGGTCTGATAGGATGTAGCAACTAAAATGCTTATGGCTTGCCGTCCTGTGGTTATAATAGCCAAATTAGACTCAAAGATGAAACAAACGTCAATTGTGTTTTCCACTATCAAAGTCCCTGCTGAATTTCAGTACAGACATTTGAAATGGAGAAAGTGAAAGCTACCACACCAGAAGACAACTATTGTGTGTTAAATTCACAGAAAAAGCAATTATTAGCCTTGTCAGAACTCCCCCACCTTCCCCATTTTCTCTCCACACATATTACATTAAAACGTTTCCTTAATGTAAGATGTTTGCATTTTGACTTAGCAAATGTTTAACAAATTGACTCTCGAAATGATGTTCAAATTATCTACCTGAATAGCTGCAGCAGCTGGCTGAGGAACATTGACAATATTTACATGCAGTGCTACTGGATATGGGATCTGACCAGGGACCTAGGCCAAAAAAACAAAAGACACTGTTATCTGCTGGCATTGTGAATTTGTGTTAAACAAAAATTTGCTTTTAAAATTTATAAGCTATGGAGACAAAATAGCAAAAAAATCCAAAAATGTTTACAAGCAAAATGAAGAGCTTTTAGGAATATGACAGTGAGCATTACAGAGGAAGAAAGAAAATTCATATATGAAGTATGTACCCTTCCTGAATGAGAAAAGATGAATAATTTATAGATGCATTTGTAAGATTTTTCTAAATTGAAGTGAAAATGCAAAAGATGCAATTTATTATCGTCTAAAACTCTACAATGTAAGTGTTTAAAGCAGTGGCCTGTTTCATTATTAATCACTAATAGGAAAGGAATCAGATTAAAAACAATACTTGTTTACTTGGTTCTGACAGGCAACCCATAAACAGAATATGACTGAAGTGAACGTGGGAGATTTTGACATACAAGACAGAATTAACCAGATTCATCTGATTTTTAAAATGCATATATATTCACCACTGTAAGAAACAGTACTCAAAACATTCCCATTGCTTACAATACACTAAAAATGCTAAACCTGATTCCACCACCTGAACACCAGCAATCAGTCTGAAGCATACACAGACCCATCACTTCTCAGGTCAAAGCCATCCTTGCCTGACCTCAAACACGTCCTCGGAGACCGGGAAAAAACCCTTCGCTCTTCCTGGAATCAGATACGGCCAACTCGCACCCACCCATTAAACAAAGCAACACAAAAATGAGAAGCGTTTGTCGGGAGCTTACGTTCTGTGGCTCAGTGATGTGGTAGTAGGGGTAGTCACTGCCCAGCGGGGGCTGGCTGGCCACCGGGAGCTGGGCAGAAGGCGGGTTGTGAGCAAAGGCCATCAGGTGGTTGCTCTTCTGAAAGCCGGCGGCTGCCGAGGAGTGGCCGGCTTTGGAGGACTCCTGCAGGTAACCCTCCTGCTCAACCTTGCGGCGCATGGTGGAATTCCAGTGGTTCTTGATAGCGTTATCAGTCCTGCAACAGAAACACCAATGTTAAAAGTGAGGGGTGTTAAAAGCAAGTGCTTCCAATTCAGACTGAGGTGAACGGGCAGGAAACTGCTGTTAGCATTTCTGTTTAAACCTCGAGCCCTTCCCCGACCTTCCTCTGGCCCTGACCTTTACAGACACTACTCTCAGCCTCTCAGGAAAGATGCTCACTATAAAATGCAGGGAAAAATACAAATGGGGTACTGTTGTTTACACACTTTTTGAAGCCATCTCTAAGCTTGAAGTACTCAAACTGTGAGACATTAGCAACTTCAGCTTCACCTCTTTCCCATGAGGTGAGGTGACAGAGAAGGCCAACAACCCTTCGAGACTGCCCTGAAGACTGCCAACATCATCTTTGTAAGTCTTACTATTTTGTTGCGTTCCGTGGCTGGAAGGAAAGGCTATGGATATGGAGCACAGCTGTGAAAAGACTAACTCCCAAACAACTTTCCAACTGGCCGCCTAGACAATGACAACATTGTCCTATGCACGCAAATCCAGTAAACAAAGCTGTTGTGATTTTTCTTAGCTGCAGAGAAACTGAGATTCAAATTCTCAAATACATGAACCAGAAAAAGCAAACTTGTCAATTCTGTGAGACTGCAAGGGTACATTTAGCAACAGCTCCTCTACTTGAAAAAAAATCACCACCACACGATACTGTTGACATTAGTATCTGTGATATGTGAAGGCTACAGAAAAACTTTCCAAGTGGCACCTGTTTTCTTGTTTTCTTCTTGAATGCAAAATAAACTTACGGAATGCCCACTTGAAAGGGTATCATGATCTCAGGCATTACAGTTAGATCTTGAAGATGTTTCACCAGGTAACAGGAATAAAAATTGAAAGGGTAAACCCTCTTTTGTTACATTATTTGCTTGACTACAGTTGATGTTGAGTCACTCTTACTACAGAGCATACAAGACACTGATTCTCTGAAACTGCACACAACTTGTGCATATATTTTCAGTGAGACAAGTATTTCTATGACTCTAGTCAGAGAAAGTCATTTTCTCCTATTTTATATGTGGATTTTTACCAGGTCAAAACTGTCTGGATGATTCATGAGCAATTACAAATGTCGAAGCAGCCTTCTCTTAAACCATTCTGAATAAACAGATGGGATGTCACTTTGCAGGTATACCCTTAGCTGAATGTAAAGTTCCACTTGCATAGTCTGATCCTTCACTGCTAAACCAATTGAAATCTTGTCGATTAATTGAAAGCACAAAATAAGACTGCACATACATTTAGGAAACTGTCACGGTCTTGCTCTACTTACTGCTTTTTTGACTATGGCAAACATTAAAAGCACGTAAAAATATCGTACTGTTCCACGTACTGACCAAATAGTACAGTTCCCCACCGAGACAAACACACATTGATGTCACTGGCTTGCCAGGTTTTGATTCCAAAATTTTTGATGTATAATGTGCAGGCCGAGGCAATTGAAACAGCCTGCTCAGACCTGCAGCTTTTCCCTTTTTTTCCTATTTAAAAGCTGAAGGTATATATCATTACCGTCCAGGCAGCAACTTTGCAATTTCTGCCCATCTGTTTCCCAGTCTCTTGTGTGCCTGGTAAATAATTCTATCTTCCTCTTCTGTCCAGGAGGTTTTCTTCACTTCTGGATTCAAATGGTTGTGCCACCTCTCCCTGCACTGCTTTCCAATCCTTCCCTTCAAATGCTTAGCAATGACAGACCAGCGCTTTGGACCGTATTTCTGCACGAGTTCTATTACCTTCAAAGAAGGACATAAAAACTGCCTGTATTTAATGATGCATAATGAATCAATGATTTTTTTAATTTTTTTTTTTTTTCCTGTGGTGGAGCAACAGTTTCAACAACATTTCTCAAAATTGCCATGGTAAAACTAACACATGATTAAGGTCCCCCATTTCCCATTTATACTATTACCCAAAAGGAAAAAAATCTGGCAATAATTAAGACATTTCTAGGTTGCATTTCTATGTGAAAGTGTTGTAAAGCAATATTAATTAATTTGTGTAGAAAACTCTAATTTGTGTAGAAAGCACTATGCAAACAAATACTCAACATTGATACCAAAGGATCAGTCCTGCCTCAGGCCACATTAAAGGTGAGACCACTGAAGTCTCTCGGAGTTTTGCCCCAAAACATGAAATCCATTATTAAGGTGTTAATCAGATGGAAAGGAAAACTGATTACCCTTTGATCCTCCTCTTTAGTCCATGGACCTTTGATAAGTTCTGGGTTTAGTACCTTCTGCCATCGGTGCTGGCACTGAACATCTGTCCGATTCTAATGAAATGTAAAACATGCAAAGTAGATCATTCTTTGAAAAAGATGAACATAGACTGATAATGTTCTTATCTAGGTACACTTGTCCCCGACGGATTCCACTGCCAACTACAATGACTAAACACGTGGGAGTTTTGTAATTGAAGACATGTGAGTGGTACAGTAGGTCTGTACTGTACTGAACACTTAAGACTTGGAAAGTTTAAGAAGAAGGTGCTGAACTATCAGCTTGCTCACTGAATTTGATAATATTTCCAGTTTCTGCAGTTATGACTCTATCGCCACAACTACACAAGCTGTATCTTCACCATCTGGTACAATAGCTGTCATGCTTTCACATGCAGTATTTCTACAAGAGCTGAAGTGTTCACAAAACAATTATTTTCTAAACCACTCACTTATAATTCACCAAAGCTACTTTTCCTTTGTGCTAAGACATTTTGTTTCAGTGTTATACTGACCATCTACTGTGCAACATCTTCCTACCCTCTCACTGTAGCCTGTTTGATGTTTCCCAACCCTTTCTGAGAAGTGCAAGGAAAATTAAGGTAAGGGTTTCCACAACATTCTAACCAAACTTCTGAGCTCCCCAACTGTGGAGGTTTTATATCTCCTGCAAAAAAAATGAACCATGAAAAGCCACTCCCTCTTCCCTTACTTGGAAACCTCTGATACAAGTTGTCACTAGAACTGGAAACAGAAACCAATGTCCACCTACAGGAAGGAAATTGGCAATGACTTTCCAGTCTTCTGTGCCATTCTGCTCCACAAGCTTCTTCAGTTTCTCATCCTGAATCATTAAAAAAAAAATAAGAAAAGAAACATAATTAGTATTTGCAATCTTTTACAATGCAGATGAAATACATTCAAAAAAGTGGCCCCTTTTTAGCTCTTTATGCATTTATTTCTTTTTTTTTGGTCATGTCCTGAGAGTAAGGTGAGGTGGTCTGTACTTTTCTCATAGTTTAAATTGCCTAGACCAGGAAAAATGGATTTTGGTAGGTTCTTTACTCCTTCTCTAGGAGAAAGACTGACTTTTTCTGTGATCTTGTTTGACTTGCATTGTACATTCCCATTTTACTGCTCAAAGCAATGTAACTGTTACTCTTGTACTGGATTTACAGGAGCGCATGGATGTTTAGATGCCAAGCATCAGAAAAACAATGAAATTCAGTAACACTCAGGCACCCAGCTGTCTGGAGACCTCTGAAAATCACAGCCTCAAGCTTTAAATGTCTTGCAAGTAATGGGAGTTCCAGTAATTTGCTCATTGCGGGTCCGTGTACAATGAATGTGCAATAAAATTAATGACTCCTTTTTGCTCCTGATCGTTGTGAGGGAGTTTTGCATACTTGCAACAGCAAGAAATTTGTCCCAGTATTTTTAATAGTAAGGCCAGAAATATAGACTCTGAAGACAAAGGAAAGCAATGTCATGTCCTGGGAAAGATCGAGGTCGTGCAACACAAGAGAGAAGTGCCCCAAGAGATAAAAGGAGGGCAGCAACCCTCCCTTTCCCCCGTTAGCCTCTGCCAGTCTGCTCCCAGTTCATGTGACAGGAAAGTGGCCACTGGGCTACGCTGCCATCCCTTCCTCCCACGCTGTATCACGACCACATCCATCTCTGCAAGAGCAGGCTATGATTTAAAAAAATAAAAAACGCTTACAAGAGGTGACCTGCCACTGTTTATATATCAATATACGTTGTCAGAGAGGAGAAAGTCAAAACATAACTTAATAACTGTATTAATGTATTTCACAATAAGCTCAAACCAGTTAAATGGCCACGGGACATCCACCTGGTGAAGGAGTTTGATACTAGAATTTATCTGGAAAGTCAGCACAAGGGTATTGTGACTAAGACGCATTCTGACCTTCAGCAGCAAAATACATCCTGAATGCTCACTTTTGGTACCGCTGGGTTTCTTTCTTCCAGCTTTTTATTTATTTCCACTCAGAATCATAACGCTGCAATTAAAGTGCAAATTTCCAATGGCACAAAAGGACTGCAGCAGTGTCTGCCACAGTTGTTTGCTGCTGTGGGACACTGAGCACACGTCAGTCCTCGCATGGCAACCATTCTCAAACAAAAAGAGGCAGCGGTAACAACCCAGCATTGCTGCAAGTGGCTCTTGAGCTGTTTCTCCAACAGGGATTACACTGACTCAAATACCTGTAACATAGACCGTGGTGGACATTTAAAAAAAATGGTGCTTACAGATTTTATTTAAAAGAAAACAGTGATTCTCAAAGCTAAGTAAAGCACTGAATGTAACTAATGGGTGAAAAACATCCTCGTTCATGTGCATGGTACTGTCACTGAAGGTGGCATGCAAATAAGTAACTCGGAGAAGAACGTGATCCCTGCTCTCTCTCCGGCTTTTCACACGCTGGAGATGAATGAACTCGTATGTACCTCTTCACGGGTCCACCTGGTTTTTCCTAGGTGACGTTTTCCAGTCTTAGGAAGCAGACCATCATAATCATGATCGTACATCTCGACATCTTCTTCATCATCATCACTACTGTATATACTGCAGAAGGAAACACAGGGAGACACAGAGCGGAACATGAGGACTTGAGCTGCTTAATTACAAAGCACACAAAAAACACTACAATCTTTACAAAGGTTACACAGATAAAAGTTTTAAAACTTGCACAACAAGATTTTGTTCTGCATTCTGTTGTTCTAGTATTCCGAACTGGTTCTGCTGTTTTTGGTATCCACAGATACAAGCAAAGGGCTGGCAACCTTCTTATTACTGTGCATGTTTAGACCTGCTCATACTGTTAGATCAGTGGTGAATTACACATTTGGCAAACTTTCAACCAATGAAGGTTTCAAATTAAAATACAATGTTTGGGACAATAAAGGGAACTAGAGGCTGTGTCCATTACACAAGTGCGCGCTCAAAATCTTTAACTCATGCCACACGTTCTGAAAAACATTTGGGGGGTTTTATGTTTAATAGAACAGGTAGTGCTACTGTTCCCAAATAAGATAGACTGTGTAAAACTACAGAAAGCTGACCAATAATAACCTTGTCTGAGACTATCTTTATGGACCCTGTATGTGAAGTCAGAGGTCTCTCTAATTAAGTAAAGCCAGTAAGTGGTAGCATTAAGGTGCAATAAACTAATGTAAAACGTGCCTGCCATTTATGGGTCTAGACAGACAAGGGCCGAGGACAAGGATATTTAATATCCTGCAACCAGCAGATGAATGACTGAGCCATTTTATACTACCCAGTTTGCTAACTTAAGACTTTATTACCTCTACTCCATTTCTAAATACCTCATAGTGTTTTTGAAATACTCTGCTACTCACCTAATTCATGACTAAGGGATTTCCCCAGAGGCTATCCATGGGCAGAAAGGACTCTATTACTGCTTTTACAAACAGCCCTTGCTCTACCCAGTTAACTAAAGGAGTGTTTTGCAACAAGAGCTGTCTCTCTGGTGGGAAATATTTTATTTCCAGCTTCTAAGATATGAACAGCAGTTTTGACACTTTAGCTGAGAGATGGAAACCACAGTGCTAGAAAAGGGACGATGTTATGCTATCTGTGATGTATCTGACAGTGGGGTAAGGTACGGCATGTTTAGGTGTGACTGAGACATTTAAATCAAGTCGTTTTGTAATAAAGCTATCCACTGTACCCTCAGCCAGGTAACTACCGGGCATTGTTTCCCCTGTTATCCCGTTGTCGGGAGATCACGTTTTAAGTCGAGGCACAGGCTGTTCAGCCAAGATGCCAACACCTCCCCAGACACAAGCTGCTGAGCATAGACTCTCCGAAACTACACGGGGCTAATCACGCCCTCAGCCCCCGGGCCTGCGGCATGTGCCACGAACCCTGCGTGTGGCAGGATGCTTTCCGGAGCCTGCTCCGACGCCACCGGCCTCCCCTCAGTCTCTGCGGGGTGCCCCTGCCTCACGCCCCAGTGCCACAGCCCCACAGCCTGCCCGGTCCCACGGCCCCACGGCCAACGCAGCCCCGTGGGGCCCGCACGGACGGTGGGTTCGCTTTTCAGAGCGACACGCGGAGACAGCTGGGCGGCTGCCCGGATGCCAAAGGAAGCTCTGCGGCTCCATTTCCAAGTATCGGTTTGAAAACGAGTTTCGCAGGCGGTAAAAGCACCCGGCACGCATCCCGCAGCGGGGCACAGCCATACCAAGGGAGGCCAGCGAGGCAGCCGGGTTATTTAAACTACCGGGGCCTGGCGGGCACCGCAGCGGCACGCAGCGAGCCCCGCGGTGCTACCTGTGCTCTCCAGCAGGAGAGGGGGGCCCTGGGGTTTCAGGACGCCCGGCACCTTCAGAGGAAGAGCGGGTGCTGGGAGAGCGTCGCTTTGCGCCTCTGCCCCCCCGGACGCGGCTCCCTGCGGCAGGGGGTGAAGGGGGCAATGGTACGGGGGGGGGGGGGGGG